>NC_139705.1:990000-1412500 GCF_964188405.1 Protomyctophum parallelum
CAGGAAATGACATCTGGCCACAGAAATTCACAGGATCTACTGAATGTGAAGGTAGCCTATTGGGGGGAAGCCACACTGTGTGTTATAGGCTCAATATGTCAGTTTGACACATTCAGTAGATTTCGTGATCTTTGGTGGCCAGATGTAATTTCTTGGGGTTTAGTAGGAGTAGAGTAAATAATAAAACAATAAATCACTATAAAATCTTGTACAAAAATACATATTTAGCCCCATGCTCGAATGCCCCCGCCCCCCTGTCAAAAACAGCTAAAATCCCTAAAACGAAAGAAAGCAGCAAATGAAGAAAAGTTTACACTCATCTTTTACTTTCTCTAATAACAACCTAAAACATGAACCTTGGTTGAAAAAAACTAAAGTTGTCCTTTAAGTACTACCAGAGTGTATTTTATAACTTGATTAGTAATTCATTGTGATACAACAAAACAACATTTAGTAAACACATCCGTAGTGACTAATCTGCACAGTATTGACCTTTTTAGTCCTGGTTTTAGATTGTCACAATAACAGATTAATTGAGCTATTTACGACAGTGAAAAGTGTCATTATAACCAATTATAGGCAGTCTTGGACTGATGTTAGTGTCAGGTATTAGCTAGGTATAGGCTTAGTTGATGGCTAGTTGGCTAGCATGGCTATATATTAAACCTGAAACAGATAGGAACAGAGAATATACATTTGTTACAATACATTCCCTTAATACGTCCTAATCATTGATATTTAACAGAGATAGCAGGCAGAGTATAATCATTTACCATTTCCCCATCCGACGTCCTGTTCTTCCACAGTAGATACTGGGAGGCTTGGATTCTCTTGGTTTGGTTACAGAATCTGGCATTATACACGTTGCAAGCCTATTTAAAACCTCTGTTGTATTAGACCTTCCTCCAGGGTGGGTCTACACTCTGGCCATCAGCTCTTCCTGTGATTGGCTGTTTGTTCAGCCCCAGGAAGCATTTGGGCTGTGGTACCAGGAAGTGAAATACATGTGCCATGTGGCTATGTGGATAGTGGAGAGTGTTCCCTTATCAGATCCCCTGCTGTGAGCAAGGTTTGGGAGCCCCTTGGGAAAGGACATTTTAACCTCCTCATAGTCTTTGTATGACTATACTTCAAGATTATAGATCAGTTCAACCCATGACATTACTGCTTTACAATAATTACATTCTATGGATTATTATAACTTGTTAGTAGTTTTACTAACAGTTGGTGCTTCTACTGACTCTTCCCTTTGAGAGAGACAGAAGTGGTTTTACTAACAGTTGGTGCTTCTACTGACTATTCCCTTTGAGAGAAACAGAAGTGTCCCATTTCACACCTAGACTGCCAGGCTCTCTGCCTGGTAGCGCAGTCAATTCTACCCCCGCTTGGGGTCGTAGATCATACTGTTGTCTTTCCCCGGCAACTGCCAGGGTTTGGGCAGTTTGGTGAACAGCATATTCATGTAGACATTATTAATCCCAATAATAACGCTGAGCGTCATTCTCAGCGCTACAGTTGGCGAGGGTCAAATGAGACATTATTGCACAAATGTGAAATTGGTGCTTCACTTGTAAAAAAAGGAACGACAAATGTGTAAATAATAGTGAAGGAGTGCAAATCTTTGCAAGTTGTATTTTGCAGACAAGTGAAGCAGTGAAAACACAAGTGAAGCAAACCTAAAATACACGTGACGAATGATGGTATGTGTGCCGAATAATGTCATGTTTTACTTCCATACAATTCCATCCGTTCGCCTTTTTTTTAACAACAGCTGTCGCCTCACAGCTAGAAGGTCCTGGGTTCGATTCCCGCTGGGGACACTGTGGGCACTGGCGGCGTGTTCCCTCCTCCGCGTCATCAGTGCCCATACCCGAGGCGGGGGTTGGCGAAAGGGCCTTTCTGTGTGGAGTTTGCATGTTCTCCCCGTGTCCCCTAGGGTTGATACCCTCACAAAAACATGCAGTAATCCTGGTCTCTAAAACTACCTCCCCCTGGCCAGCCGGGGCGCCTGATGGAGGGGAAAGGAACTGGTCGGAATAACGTGTCCCTTCCACGCGCTACGTCCGGCCGGGGAAATTCCCCTCTGTCAGGTGAAAAGAAGCAGCTTGGACTCCTCATGCATAGAAGGAGGCATGAGGTCAGTCCGCTGCCCCCCCCAGGTTGGCAGAGGAAGTGTAGCGCCCAGGATTACATTAGATAATTGGCACTGGGTGAAAAGAAAACTGGGTTACAAAATCGTGGGATAAAAATTTAAAAATAAAAAATAAAAAATAAAAAACAACAGCTGAGCTACTCTGTGTCTGTGCGCACGCGCACGGGCGCACCTTAGGGACAACATTGCCTATAGCCTCGACAACCTTACAGGTCAAAGGTTAAACTAGCCTCGACAACCTTACAGGTCAAAGGTTAAACTAGCCTTGACAACCTTACAGGTCAAAGGTTAAACTAGCCTTGACAACCTTACAGGTGAAAGGTTAAACAACGCGTCGCTGCGACGCGCCGTGAGCTTGTAGATCGGCTATTTATACGTACTGCAAACAATGTTATGTAGTGGTTGTATATATCCATGTCCATGGTAACACGCCGTCCACGTTCTCACATTGCAACGTATTTTCATACAGCCTATCCAGCGGTCGGTCAGCGGCAGGGTAAAGAACTTAATCACTCCCAGTCCCACGCCGAACGTATATTCCTCCCTTCTGTTTTACTTGTCAGATCATGGAAAATGATGTAATAAAAATGCTACTAACGCACGCATGCCGATATTTTGTGCGTTTTAAAAGCTATAAGCATACAGATAGATGCCATTAATTTATTTCCCGCATTATTTCGGTTTATCCAATATTAAGTTATAATATATTGAATTGACCTAAATCCACCCTAAACTGCGGTTACCCGCGGCTAAATCCGCCACCCGCTGGTCTCTAGTGCACGACCATGGACTGCTATCATATTATTACACCACTACACTATATCCTAATATTCTCATACATTATATATTATCCGACAACATTGCAGCTCTACCATATTATCCTACACTATTTCATTAATTATTATTGTTATTGCTGCTACTATTATATATTTTATAATAATTATATATATAATAATAATTATTGTTATTGCTGTATCTCTTTCCCTATCTCGCTTCTATTCTTTCTTCCTATCCCCTCCCCCCCCCCCCCCCCCCCCCCCAGCTGATTATGAATTTAATTTTAATTCACACATTAATCATGTTACCAAGATTGCCTTTTTTCACCTTAGAAATATTGCACGAATCAGAGCCTATTTGTCATTAGACGATGCAAAAACGCTAATCCACGCCTTTGTTTTTTCTCGGCTTGATTACTGCAATGCACTTTTTTCTGGACTGCCTAAGAAAACAACTGACATATTACAACTTATTATTATATGTTGTTATTACAACCAAAATGCAGCAGCCAGAGTTTTAACTAGAACTAAGATGAGAGAACATATTACTCCAGTTTTGGCTTCACTGCACTGGCTTCTGGTTGTTTTTAGGATTGATTTTAAAATAATTGTACTTGTTTATAAAGCTCTCAATGGTCTCGCACCATTCCTACCTACATGACTGCCTGCCTAAATATGTCCCAAACCGCCCCCCCTAAGGTCTTCCACTGCTGGCCTTCTCGCTTTGCCTAAAAAAATGGCAACAAAAAAATACGGGGAAGCAGCTTTTTTGCTTCTACGGGCCGACGGCAAAATATTTATTTTTTGTTATTCATGTCATTTATTTTTTTCTCCATTGCTCTGTAAAGCACCTTGAGCTGCATTTCATGTCATGAAAGGTGCTATACAAATAAAGTTTCATTATTATTATTTTATACAATTGAATTGATTTGAATTGAATAGCTGTGATATTACAGTAACTAATTTTGGATAAAAAAAAAGTTTTCCTCCTCTGGTAAAAAGCTGGAGGTTGCACAATGACAGGCTCTCAGTCAAATCTGGTCACATTATCAGTTCCATCATACGGATATTCTACTGTTATTAGGCTGCAAATAATGATCCATGACTGTTTCTATGTATTTGATGTATTACCGTGTGTTTTTCTGTTTCTATGTATTTCATGTATTGCCATGTGTTGTTCTTGCTTGCTGTAAGTCTGCTAAATGCCTCAATTGTAAATAATCGTTGCGTGTGCACAGGGTGTGAATGGCATACCCCAGTGCATCATGGGCCATGATGGAGCCGACAGATACCGTCACAGATGAATAATGGACGAGTGAAAAAGCAACGGCACTCTTTAACACTCACTAATGGGGACGATAAATTAATACACGTGTTTTATGTTTCACAGTATTTGCTTCCATCTGCTTCAGCTGTCTCTCTTTCTCTCCTTCTTTATGAACCACATTTACAACTATTAAAAGCCACCGTCAAAACTGTCAACAGGCCGTTGGTAACGAGCGTCCTCCAAATTATAAACGATTCAATGTGAAATATTGACGCTGTCGGGTGGAAACCTCATACCTTCTTTTCTTCTTTCGGCTTTTCCCTTCCTTTATGCAAAAGGTATTGGGATATTAGTATGAGAAGTAGTTTAAAAAGACAGACAGTGATTTAAGAAGACTTCTCTCAGGCAGGTCGTGGTGCCCTGACAGTGACGGTCAGCCTCCTCTCTCCTCTCCTCTCCTCTCCTCTCCTCCCCTCCTCTCCTCTCCCCTCCTCTCCTCTACTCATCCCTCTCCCTCTCCCGCTTCGGTCAGGACAGGACAGCCAGCATGGTACCTTGAAGTCTTTTGGACAACTACAGGATCAATATGGGTTATCCCGGATACATTTCTTTAGGTATTTACAAATTTGAAGTTATCTAAATTCTATACCCCAGTATAAAGAAGGACATGGACCAGAGCAGATTGAGAGACTTGTTCACCAGGTCTGCCAGCTGAAGAAAAAAAAAACAAGTTATATATATCAAAAATTGATTTCCATAAAGAACGTTAATACCAACATCAGCAGGCAGTCGTGGGAACGAGACTTACAAATTACAATTAATGACCTTCAATGGAAAAAAAATATGTTAAATAGTAAAAAGATATGTTGCAACTACAAGCCTCAAGAAATCCAATTCAAGATTATACATAAACTACAAACTACTCCATATCAAAGGAGCAAATATGATAAAGACTGCTCTGGTACATGTCTGAAATGTAAAGAAAACGTGGGCACGTATGTGCACCTAATGTGGCTAAAGTACTCAATTGTTTCACTTACTTCAGTAAAAGTATCAATACTGCAATGTAGAATTATTCAAATTACAGTAAAAGTCGATTTTTTATATATTTTATATATTGTTCTTATTGTTTTGTTGTGTTTTGAATGTTCTTTGGTTGTCTTGATTTGGAGTTTGTGTTTTGTTGTTGTGTGTGTTTTAGTTTTTTGTATTTGTCACTGTTTTTATTTCTCAATTTACTTAAAAAAATGAAAAAAGTAAAAGTCGAAATGTGCTTCAAGAGTAAAAGCACTAATTATTCAATGTCCCCTTTCAGGTTTTCAAATGGATACAAATGTTTTGAATGTGTAGCTCGGCACAAATACACGGCCGAGGTGTGTGTGTGTGTGTGTGTGTGTGTGTGTGTGTGTGTGTGTGTGTGTGTGTCACTGTGAAAAGAGGAGTTAACACTAGGAAGTCTAAGCAGCCGTTCTGACCGAATTTGAGATTTCAACGTTTATTTTCTTAGCCCATGGAGTCCAGAGAAAGTTCCCCTTGCATGACTTTGTCTAAATATTCGATTGAAATCATCTCTGTTTTTTTTTCCATTTGAAACGTTTTGTAAATATGATTTTAGGCATATATCTCTTACTCAGTCTGACTATAATCGGCCCAATCGACCGCTCTCCCCCTTTATCCCCCGCTCGTCTTTTGTTTGCGCTGCTTGATAATGGTGTTAATGGTGATTCCCCGACATTTCCTTTTCACTTGATATCGTTTCGTAGAGAGCGCCTACACAACCGATTTATATACCAAATGAAAGCCCCAATTCCATAGTTTACATGGTATTTTGAATCTTTTTAAATGAGCAAAAGATGAGCGAGTTATGATTGAAAGAAAGTGGAGAAAAAAAAAGAACACAAACAGAAGGCATTCTTGTTGTTGTTGTTCAAGCCTGCATTCCATGTCCAACGAATTAAATCATATACGTTTGGCTGATTAATTAACTTGGAATTTGTTTATTATTTTGATAAGATAATAGGAATATGAATACAATGATTATTATCATTGTTATTATTATTATTGAATGCTCGGTTACGACCCGACATTTACTTTCCATGAAGCGAGAACGCTTGCCGATGCGCGATACAAAATAAAGTGTTTGAAATAATTCCAACCAGATAGACCTCCCGAACCGCTAAATGTTTTGTCAGTCAAAAGAACAGTTATTTCTGCAAGCGACGTGGAACGTATGTAGGCCTGCTGCTGTGGATTAATTTGTTCTGGCATATAGGCTCAATATCGCCAGCTCTTTGTCAGTCAAAACTTTCCTTTTTCTCTCTCTCTCCCTCTCAGGGAAGCATGTAAATGTCTATTTAGTGTGCAAGGCTTACATCCGGTCGTGTATCTGTCTGTATGCGCCGATTTCCATACACAATAAATACACGATCCGTATCCTCTCCTCGCCGGATGTTGAATTCACAGTGCTAACGGCCGACAAATGCGATGTTTTTTATTAATTAAACTGATATAACAACATAACGTGGCTAATAATTGTTTATTTGGAATGTACTTTGGCTGGTAATTTAGGTAGATATAACGCGACTCACTTGTATAAGTAATTTACCGCGGACAGACCGCATTTAATGCAATACATTGGCTTTAGTAATGTTGTTAGCTTATAATATTAGCAACTGTAAGCTAACGGCTGGAGGACTACGGACAATCCGGTCAATAACATCATTACACTTAAACATTAATACAATTATGTCATGTTTACATGCCTAGTCAAGCAGTCTGTACATCGCGTGGGGTCACATGTATTAATTACATCGATAACACACAAGAAAAGACAAGTGATCTTTGCTCTTTTGGAAGAAAAAAAAGGACAACAAAAGGCAGCAACACGACACTCTTCCATGGCTATGTTGCAATATAGTAACGGGCAACGGCAAAATATATATTTTTCACATGTATTATTAGTTTTATACATTTTAGGAGTGAAAACATGTGTTAAGAAACATAATATGATTTAATTCGTTGGAAATGGGATGCAGGCTTGAACAATGTCTTCTCCAGCTGGAGAGGGACGATCAGTGGGGGAGAGAGTGGCCAATCAAATCGCACCAAAAACACGGTCCCCCTGACCGTCAGCCGACTGAGTAGTAGTGAATTTTTTTCAGACTTCGTAGTGTTAACGGGCAATTACGGGAACTGTATTTTGCCCGTAAACCTCAAGTTTAGTGGGCATATACATGTAATATATGGTAATATACAGGTGTGATGGTACAATTCGGGAGTTTACGGGAGTTTGTTGGAAAGATTAATGGAAGTTTCCTGTAATATACACATCCGTATTCCAAGCTTTTTGCGCAGTATGTGTGTGTGTCTGTGTGTGTGTGTGTGCTTGTTTGTTTGTTTGTGTGTTGACACCAGAGGAGCTAGATTCAGATATCGCATAAAAGTTGTACTGAAGCCAAAAAAGTGACTAAAACTAACAAAATAATGAACTAGAATTGACTAAATATTTTAGTTAACTGAGAAAAAAAGAAGGCTTTACAAATAAATGCTAACTAACTGAAACTGCATTGTGTGCAGAGCTGGGTACAATAACCGCGGTTGTGTAAGGCATAGCGCCTTTATTATTTCTTTATTTCATGTTTTTTACCCAAAGCTTTGTAACCATTTTTTTCACCCGGTGCAAATTGCCTTTAAAGCGCAGGCCGCTCACTGCGCCACCGTGCCTCTACGCTCAATACCGCCGTACCACCGGTAAACAGTGAATTATTGCCTTTAAGGCCTTTACTGCATGTCTTCCCCCATCTCTCTCCCGTTTCCTGTCAGCCTACTGTCTGTCCCTTCAAAAAACTAATAAAAGGTGTAAGCCGCAAAAACATATCTTAAAAAAAGAAACAGTGAATTATTACCGCAATAACAACAAATCCATACCGCCCCACGCAGCTATATCCCATTCTGGACGGGAGCCCTTCTTGGTGTTTTAAGCATTATGTTATGCTTTAGCTGTTTAAAAACATTTTTTGAAAAATTGTGAAAATATGGCGCAAATCTTTGAATATATTATATTCTTTCAGAGTGAATGTTTTTAACTCAAATCTTTGCTTCTGGGAGGTCCCTGGAAGAACATATTTTCAGATTAGGGTCCGCGTCCAATTACAGATAATTATAGGGGTCCTTGACATGAAAAAGGCTGAGCACCAGTGACACAACTGTGAGGATTTAGAAGACATTTGTCATTACGTTACGTTATTGTGTGTTTATAAAACTAAAACTAAACTACATTTTAGCCAAAATCAACACTGTTTACTATACTGTACTATCCCTTAAAAATATGAAAATATATCTGAGTGCTGTACATCTTTCAGTACCACCTCCCTATCACTGCAATCACAGCTGCACCGCACGCACACACACGCACGCACGCACGCACGCACGCACGCACACACACACACACACACACACACACACACACACACACACACACACACACACACACACACACACACACACACACACACACACACACACACACAGCTCAACTCTTCTGCACCAAAACATCAAATACTACTTATAGTACAGCAGATAATAGGAACGATCTTTCACTCGGTGATACAAGCGTGAAATTTGGCATGAACATGCCTCTGGGTCACCTCTTTAACTTTTTTAACCGAGCCATCCAAGAATCCAATATGGCGGTGCTATTTCAAGATGGCCGCCACATCTAAATGTTAGCCTATGTCTACATTTCTTACAAATTTTAGGAAAAAAATCACCATTATAGATGGATAGATAGATAGTTTTTTTTTTTTTTGTTATTTTATTTTATTTTATTCTTTATATTATTTTTTTGTTTTTTTGTTATTTTTGTTATTTTTCATACTGAAGTGGCTAGAGCCATATTGTGAGAGAATCTTTCACAAGGACATACAAGCGTGAAATTTGGCATGAACATGCCTCTGGGTCACCTCTTTTTTAACCGAGCCAGCGAAAAATCCAATATGGCGGTCATTTTTCAAGATTGCCGCCAAATAAAAAGGCCTTTTGTGGCGGTTCTGGACAACCGTGGGTGCGGCCGACTCGAGACCGGGCACTGCACTCCCTGTGGGTGTGTGGAACGTGTGTGTCGAATTTGAAGTCGGTGGGGTGAACGGTTCTCGGGTTACGTGGATTACAGATGTACACACGCACACAAAAATCGTGAAATATAGAAGATCATTGGAACGGTTGTTCGCTTGGTGTTACAAGCGTGAAATTTGGCATGAACATGCCTCTGGGTCACCTCTTTAACTTTTTTAACCGAGCCAGCGAAAAATCCAATATGGCGGTCATTTTTCAAGATGGCCGCCAAATAAAAAAGGCCTTTTGTGGCGGTTCTGGACAACCATGGGTGTGGCCGACTCGAGACCGGGCACTGCACTCCCTGTGGGTGTGTGTAACGTGTGTGTTGAATTTGAAGTCGGTGGGGCGAACGGTTCTCGGGTTACGTGGATTACAGATGTACACACGCACACAAAATTTGTGCAATATAGCTGATCATTGGAACGGTTGTTCGCTTGGTGATACAAGCGTGACATTTGCCATGAACCTTCCTTTGGGTCACCTCTTTAACTTTTTTAACCGAGCCATCCAAGAATACAATATGGCGGTGCTATTTCAAGATGTCCGCCACATCTAAATGTTAGCCTATGTCTACATTTCTTACAAATTTTAGGAAAAACTTCACCATTATAGATAGATAGATAGATAGATAGATATATATATATTTTTTTTTATATATATATTTTTTTTTATTCTTTATATTATTTTCTTATTTTTTAGTTATTTTTTTTAGTTTTCATACTGAAGTGGCTAGACTTTGTGTAATGTATTATTCACATCCACAGCTGCACAATGCTGTACAAGAAAGAGATGAACGGAAACATTTGCACCTGTCAGTACAGCTTTGTTTGCAGGAGCATTTTGTTAATTCCTGGCAGCTGGCAGCAATTGGTCAAATTTCACGCTTGTATCACCTTGTGAAAGATTCTCTCACAATATGGCTCTAGCCACTTCAGTATGAAAACTAAAAAAAAAACTAAAAAATAAGAAAATAATATAAAGAATAAAAAAATATATATAAAAAAAACAATCTATCTATCTATAATGGTGATTTTTTTCCTAAAAAATTGTAAGAAATGTAGATATAGGCTAACATTTAGATGTGGCGGCCATCTTGAAATAGCACCGCCATATTGTATTCTTGGATGGCTCGGCAAATGTCACGCTTGTATCACCAAGCGAACAACCGTTCCAATGATCAGCTATATTGCACAAATTTTGTGTGCGTGTGTACATCTGTAATCCACGTAACCCGAGAACCGTTCGCCCCACCGACTTCAAATTCGACACACACGTTCCACACACCCACAGGGAGTGCAGTGCCCGGTCTCGAGTCGGCCGCACCCACGGTTGTCCAGAACCGCCACAAAAGGCCTTTTTTATTTGGCGGCCATCTTGAAAAATGACCGCCATATTGGATTTTTCGCTGGCTCGGTTAAAAAAGTTAAAGAAGTGACCCAGAGGCATGTTCATGTCAAATTTCACGCTTGTATCACCAAGCGAACAACCGTTCCAATGATCTTCTATATTTCACGATCTTTGTGTGCGTGTGTACATCTGTAATCCACGTAACCGGAGAACCGTTCGCCCCACCAACTTCAAATTCGACACACACGTTCCACACACCCACAGGGAGTGCAGTGCCCGGTCTCGAGTCGGCCGCACCCACGGTTATCCAGAACCGCCACAAAAGGCCTTTTTTATTTGGCGGCCATCTTGAAAAATGACCGCCATATTGGATTTTTCGCTGGCTCGGTTAAAAAAGAGGTGACCCAGAGGCATGTTCATGCCAAATTTCACGCTTGTATAACCTTGTGAAAGATTCTCTCACAATATGGCTCTAGCCACTTCAGTATGAAAAATAACAAAAATAACAAAAAAATAAAAAAAACTATCTATCTATCCATCTATAATGGTGAATGTTTTCCTAAAATTTGTAAGAAATGTAGACATAGGCTAACATTTAGATGTGGCGGCCATCTTGAAATAGCACCGCCATATTGGATTCTTGGATGGCTCGGTTAAAAAGGTTAAAGAGGCTACCCAGAGGCATGTTCATGCCAAATTTCACGCTTGTATCACCAAGTGAACAACCGTTCCAATGATCTTCTATATTTCACGATTTTTGTGTGCGTGTGTACACCTGTAATCCACGTAACCCGAGAACCGTTCGCCCCACCGACTTCAAATTCGACACACACGTTACACACACCCACAGGGAGTGCAGTGCCCGGTCTCGAGTCGGCCGCACCCACGGTTGTCCAGAACCGCCACAAAAGGCCTTTTTTATTTGGCGGCCATCTTGAAAAATGACCGCCATATTGGATTTTTCGCTGGCTCGGTTAAAAAAGTTAAAGAGGTGACCCAGAGGCATGTTCATGCCACATTTCACGCTTGTATAACCTTGTGAAAGATTCTCTCACAATATGGCTCTAGCCACTTCAGTATGAAAAATAACAAAAATAACAAAAAAATAAAAGAATAATATAAAGAATAAAAAAGATATATAAGAAAAATAACAAAAAAATAAAAAAAATATCTATCTATCCATCTATAATGGTGAATGTTTTCCTAAAATGTGTAAGAAATTTAGACATAGGCTAACATTTAGATGTGGCGGCCATCTTGAAATAGCACCGCCATATTGGATTCTTGCCCCACCGTCTTCAAATTCGACACACACGTTCCACACACCCACAGGGAGTGCAGTGCCCGGTCTCGAGTTGGCCGCACCCACGGTTGTCCAGAACCGCCACAAAGCTTTTTTTTTATATGGCGGCCATTGAAAAATGACCGCCATTTTGGAATTTGCATTGGCTCGGTTAAAAAATTAAAGAGGTGACCCAGAGGCATGTTCATGCCAAATTTCACGCTTGTATCACCGAGTGAAAGGTTCTCTCACAATATGGCTGTTAGCCGCTGTACTATTAGCTTTTCTGCTGGTATGTTTACACTTCCTAGCTGTCACTTTGCAGAGAGGGAGAGAGAGAGAGAGATCCTCCCACCCACCACAATGCACTGCAGGCAGTCAGGCAGTCAGACAGACAGACAGGCAGGCAGGCAGGCAGGCAGGCAGGCAGGCAGGCACACTCACCACAATGCAGAGTGGTTGTTTATTGACTCTACAGTGGTAGAATAAACAGACGGGTTAACATATTCTCACAGATCAGAGAATATGTTTGTGTGTATGTCAGCTCCGGTTTGTGATTATATAACATGTGCACACACACACACGCTCACACTTGCACACACACGGACGCACGCACGCACGGACGGACGGACGCACGCATGCACGCATACACACACGCGCACACACGCACACACACACACACACACACACACACACACACAAACACACACACACACACACACACGCGTTATTCAAATCTAAAGCCATGAGGACATGCTGGGAACAGTCAATGGGTATTCATGAATATTCATGAGCGAGGGGCTCGGCTCTGTGCATCTATTTTCATGGCATGTTTGAGAGAATGCTTTGCTCCAGCGGGGGTGTGTGTGTGTGTGTGTGTGTGTGTGTGTGTGTGTGTGTGGCTTTGTTTGTTGCATAATTGGGCGCTCGTCTGTATGTCAAAAACGTTACATTTTCAGGAAACGGAAGGGAAAAAAAGTAACCTAGCTGTGTGGGGACAGTTGGTTGTCAGACTATGTAGTCTGTACTGTACTGTACTGTACTGTACTGTACTGCACTGTACTGCACTGTACTGCGCTGTGCTGTGCTGTGCTGTGCTGTGCTGTGCTGTGCTGTGCTGTGCTGTGCTGTGCTGTGCCGTACCGTACCATACTGTCTCTCTCTTTTTTTACTTAAATTTTTATCCCACAATTTTGTAACCCAGTTTTCTTTTCACCCAGTGCCAATTATCTAATGTAATCCTGGGCGCTACACTTCCTCTTCCAACCTGGGGGGGCAGCGGACTGACCTCATGCCTCCTTCTATGCATGAGGAGTCCAAGCTGCTTCTTTTCACCTGACAGGGGGGAATTTCCCCGTCCGGACGTAGCGCGTGGAAGGGACACGTTATTCCGACCAGTTCCTTTCCCCTCCATCAGGCACCCCGGCTGGCCAGGGGGAGGTTGTTTTAGAGACCAGGATTACTGCATGTTTTTGTGAGGGTATCTAACCTAGGGGACACGGGGAGAACATGCAAACTCCACACAGAAAGGCCCTTTTGCCAACCCCCGCCTCGGGTATGGGCACTGATGACGCGGAGGAGGGAACACGCCGCCAGTGCCCACAGCGTCCCCAGCGGGAATCGAACCCAGGACCTTCTAGCTGTGAGGCGACAGCTAGAAGGTGCCTCTCATCATGCACCTGTGTATGTGCTACACCATAGTCTGTACTGCACTGTGCTCTGTGCTGGTGTTACATAAAAAAACTAAAAACTAAAACTAAAAACTCAGCTTCCCATCATGCACATGTGCACCAGCGCCACTTGTACCTGTTGGTACCACAGACAGACAGACAGACAGACAGACAGACAGACAGACAGACAGATCCTTGGTGTGGCTGCACCCCACAAAAACAAACAAACATTGACAATAAGAGACAAATTGAAATTCAAACAGCTCTATATCGCTGTTGGATAATACTTCTGTTCTAGAGGCATACGCAGAGGAGTGGACAATGGAAGAATATATTTCACTGGAGGAAATGTGTTTTTACCTTTTTGTTTAAAGTTTGAGTGGCGTGATTATTTTGTATTTGTTTTGTTTATGAGTTTATGAGTGTGTATGAGGTGACAGTAATTCATTAGAGCCCTTGGTGTGGTTGTTATGTCATGTGTTTATGAGGTGACAGTACTTCATTAGAGCCCTTGGTGTGGTTGTTATGTCACGTGTTTATAAGGTGACAGTACTTCATTAGACTAGGGTTGGGTGACGATACGAATACATCGTCAATCACGAATATACGAATCCAATCGCCGAATATTTTTATATGGCGATTTCTCGGGACGATTTAGCCCAATTAACCTGCTGTCTCGTGTCTCATCACAATCCCAATGCCTCACCCGTGAAGTCGGGGGGGGGGGGGGAAATAAAAAAACTGTCTACTAGTGTATAGGCTCGGGGATCATAAGTTAGCTTAGCGTTAGCTTAGCGTGTATCCCCTACTGGTGCTGCAACCCACTGATTGAACTTCATATCCGCCTGTAATCTAAGTTATTTTTATTGACAACGTGAAAACCCCGACACCAGCGCTGCAAAAATAGGCAGATCTACAAGCTCTCAACGCGTAGCGAACGGCACTGTAAAAACAGGCAGGACGCGATGCCTTGAGAGCTTGTAGATCTGGCTTTTTTGCGACCTGCAGTGAGCTGTTCTCACTTTACTTTTATGACACGAATACATCGTTAATCGGCGAATATTTGTCAGACGATGGGCGGTTGAAAAAAATTGGCATATCGCCCAACCTTACATTAGACCCCTTGGTGTGGTTGTTATGTCATGTGTTTATTGACAGTACTTCATTAGAACCCTTGGTGTGGTTGTTATGTCATGTGTTTATGAGGTCACAGTACTTCATTAGAGCCCTTGGTGTGGTTGTTATGTCATGTGTTTATAAGGTAACAGTACTTCATTAGAGCCCTTGGTGTGGTTGTTATGTCATGTGTTTATAAGGTAACAGTACTTCATTAGAGCCCTTGGTGTGGTTGTTATGTCATGTGTTTATGAGGTGACAGTACTTCATTAGAGCCCTTGGTGTGGTTATTATGTCATGTGTTTATGAGGTGACAGTACTTCATTAGAACCCTTGGTGTGGTTATTATGTCATGTGTTTATGAGGTGACAGTACTTCATTAGACCCCTTGGTGTGGTTGTTATGTCATGTGTTTATGATCATGCTCAGGGCCAAATAATAATAATAATTATTATTGTTATTATTACACTTATATTATTCAGTGTCTGTTCTGACTTGTGACTTTTCCTCTTTCTTTAACCCCCCCCCCACCCCACGTGCCACCCGAGGGCCCACATTCTCTCTATCAGATCACAGATAAAGATCAAAATAAATTCAAGTGATTCTATAATGAGAACGAGACAATCTCTCTCTCTCTCTCTCTCTCTATCTATCTCTCTCTCTCTCTCTCTCTCTCCCTCCCAAGGAAATACAATGTGTGTGGCTGACGAAAAAAATCCCAAGATAGCTTCAGGGCTCATCGTGGTTTTGATGTTTTGGCTTAATTTTAATGATAATAAAAGGCTGTCGTTTATCATTGGATAAACATAATGTTGTCTGTCTATCGTTTCTCATGGATAAACATAATGGTTGTCTGTCGGGGCGTTTCTCATTGGATAAACATAATGGATGTCTGTCGGGGCGTTTCTCATTAGATAAACATAATGGTTGTCTGTCGGGGCGTTTCTCATTGGATAAACATAATGGTTGTCTGTCGGGGCGTTTCTCATTGGATAAACATAATGGTTGTCTGTCTGTCGGGGCACAAAGCTCTCATCTCCATATTTAAATATTTGTGGGGTTTTTTCACCGTAAATTAAAGCCCGAAACGTGATCACCCTACAAGCTGGAAATGTGTCACGGAGTCACAAAGTGTTTAAAGGACAACTTTAGTTCATTTCAACCAAGGTTCATGTTTTAGGTTATTATTAGAGAAGGCAAAATATTTTTATTTTATTTGCTGCTTTCTTTATTTTTAGGGCTATTTTTGACAGGGGCCGGGGGCATTATTTACTATAGTCCTAATAGACACCAAGAAATGACATCTGGCCACAAAAGAATGTTGAATTTGTTACTATAGGGGGGATGCCATACTGTGTGTCGGGCTCAATATTATGTCAGTTTGTCACATTCAATAAATCCCGTGATCTTTTGTGGCCATGTTGATTTTGTCGACTAAAACCAAGACGAAAGATGTTCGTCGACTACCTTTTTTCACTGACGAAAACTAAATGAAAACCAAGCTACGATGACTAAAACTAAGACTAAATATACTGAAAATTTCGTCAACAAATAAAAACTAGACTAAAATGTTAGGAAGGGACAATAGTGGACAAGAGATCCAGTATAAGTAATTTTATGGTTGCATGCTGAAAATAGAAGATCTATAAGCTCACAACGCGTCACGCTGCGACACATTGTGGTCTTGTAGATCGGCTATTTTCAGCAAGCGAAAAAATCAGTCATTACGACGGCATCGAGGCCCGCCAAAATGCATTTTGTTCGACTAAATCAACTGTAGATTTAGTCGACTATGACTAAAGCTAAAATCTAAATTTGCTGCCAAAAACAACACTGTTTGTGGCCAGATGTAATATCCTGGGGTCTAGTAGGACTATAGTAAATAACAATAAAAAGCTCCAAAGCTCTTCAGATGCAAAGAGATGGCAGCTGCACGGGTGCCGTGGGGCTCATGTTGTAAATTAACCGGCCATCCAAGATCCTGAGTGCCAACTCCAAACCACTTCCAACAGCGGAGCCATTTATAGCACCAAGTGTATTCAAATGGTCTGCACACAGCTTGTAAGTCGTTCAAAATACTGACGTTAACGATACATTTTAACAGATGATTAGCGACTGCAGCATTGCGTGTTTAAGAGGCTGCATTGTGTAGAGGGATCAATCGTACCGGCCCACAGGCCGGCGGGTCCGTCGGGAGGCCGGCCGGTCCGTGGATGGGCCGGCCGGTCCGTGGATGGATGGGCCGGCCGGTCCGTAACTCTGTCATTTCTCAACCGTTTTGGACGGGAGTGGGCTCGTTGGAATTGTGTCGCCCCCCTGGGGGCGTTCTCAGGGTTTTGGAGGTTCGGGGACCCCCCAGGGACCCCCAAATGGCAACTGTCATTTCTCAACCGTTTTTTGACGGGGGTGGGCTCGTTGGAATTGTGTCGCCCCCCCTGGGGGTGTCTTTGGGGGTCTCAAGGTTCGGGGACCCCCGCGGACCCCCAGGGACCCCCAAATGGTAACTCTAGTTATAAATATAAATAATATAATATAAATAAACACATACACTAATGTAAACTGTGGTTACAATAAACTAGACCAGTCCGTACGATGCATGAGCTAACTAGCATGGTTCGATTGTTGAAGCATGCAGTAGTGCAAAGCAGGTACATTTTACTGTAAACACAAAAATAGACGAAACACACCTTTAACAGCAGATATACAAGCGACTAAAGTCTCTGTGCATTTGCACGCTTCTTTTTCAAGTCATGATTGATTGATTGGTTTATTACGTTTGCAGAATTACAGTACATTTCAAGTACAACTCAATACAACTGTTAACTGTGAGTGGACGGCAGCATACGGCATTACACTTGTTTACAATAGGGCCCAATAGGGCCCAATTAGACGTACGAATATACACAACTATATGGTCAAAATAGCAGGTGGAGCGAAATGCCTTCACGACCGACGACGTACGTCGCGACGTATATTTTTCCGTCGCAACGTATATTCGAGTACGTCCTGGCGTAAATATCAATTCGTCCCGGCAGAACGGACTCGTCGCGGCTATATCTACCCGTTTGCGACGTAATATGTTGGCTATTATTTTCCGTCGCGCCAGAACGGGACTCGTCGCAGCTATATCTACCCGTTGTGGCTTGAGCTGGACTCGTCGCGGCAGAACGTGACTCGTCGCGACTATATCTACCCGTTTGCGACGTGCGCCTCGCCGGTCCGGTCTCCAGGCGAGCCTGCGTCCTTCATATATTTTTTTTTCTGCTCTCGTTGGACTTAACTTTAAAAGTCCAATGGAACACCTCTTTGTAACGGGTCGCTGTAGTATAGTGGTCTAATTCCTCGCCTCTCTATTCTTTTTTGCTGAGGACGCTGGTTCAATTCCCGCTCGCGGCAAACCAAAATTATTATATTTTAGACAGACAGACAGACAGACAGACAGACAGACAGACAGACTGCCTGTCTGCCTGCCTGTCTGCCTGCCTAATGTATTGTAAATAATGTATTCATTCCATACGGCTATTTTTTTTTAATATAAAAACTTTTGTCTTTCGCGCGATTCGAACCAGCCTCGTCAGCACCAAAACATTGAGAGGCGAGTGATTAAACCGCTGGACTACAGCGGCCATACGTTACAAAGAAGTGTTTCATTGGACTTATAAAGATAATAGCACCCAGCTGCAGTCTCGCAAGGGGAGGGACCGGAAGTGCTTTTATTTCCGGCTTCCACGTGCACAAGCGCACATACACGCACGCGAAATATAATGCAATATGTAATAATCAGCTCATACATTATAAAGACATTATTGCATTATGAAGTTTTATTACAGTATGAGTCGCCTATGTGGAGGTTCTTAATGTAACACATTATTACATTATAGAAAAATCTATTAAGTTATGTGCTCGTCTTTTAATTACATTATGAGCTGATTATTACATTATGAGGTCAGATGTAGAGTTGCTGGCCGCCTCAGCTCCATATATGGAGATCTAGGTGATGATCCAGTCTTTTCAATGTATGGCTATCCAGGGTTTGATGAGGTCAGTGTCGGGATCTTATATCATATGGAAACGGCCATATATGGCGGTGTGACGTGTCATGAGGCGTGACCATATATGGAGGCATGACACGAGGCGTGACATGACACACTTACTGACTGACTGACGGGAAATGCAGGTTTTCATAGTAAATTAAATGCATATGGTCGTGTGTCTGTGATCTATGGTCTGGACATGGTGTGTGTGGGACAGGGGTACGGGGTTATAGCAACTTATTACATTACTTAAATGCCTTGATATCATTATGTTATAATCGACCATATAGGCCTAGCCTATTATTGCATATAATTTTATTATTGTTAGATTTGCATTTCTTCAAATATGCACACTTATACCACCAACTAATAAGCTTTCAATTAAAATATTACCTACAACAAACTACTTCAAACTTTTCCAAACCGACCACGTAATTATGTTTAAGCACAGATGGTACTATATACACCCGGCATTTAAGCGCGCACCAGCAAGTGCGTGTCGTGCACGCGCATTATATTTCGCGTGCGTGTATGTGCGCTTGTGCACGTGGAAGCCGGAAATAAAAGCACTTCCGGTCCCTCCCCTTGCGAGACTGCAGCTGGGTGCTATTGTCTTTATAAGTCCAATGAAACACTTCTTTGTAACGTATGGCCGCTGTAGTCCAGCGGTTTAATCACTCGCCTCTCAATGTTTTGGTGCTGACGAGGCTGGTTCGAATCGCGCGAAAGACAAAAGTTTTTATATTAAAAAAAAATAGCCGTATGGAATGAATACATTATTTACAATACATTAGGCAGGCAGACAGGCAGGCAGACAGGCAGTCTGTCTGTCTGTCTGTCTGTCTAAAATATAATAATTTTGGTTTGCCGCGAGCGGGAATTGAACCAGCGTCCTCAGCAAAAAAGAATAGAGAGGCGAGGAATTAGACCACTATACTACAGCGACCCGTTACAAAGAGGTGTTCCATTGGACTTTTAAAGTTAAGTCCAACGAGAGCAGAAAAAAAAATATATGAAGGACGCAGGCTCGCCTGGAGACCGGACCGGCGAGGCGCACGTCGCAAACGGGTAGATATAGTCGCGACGAGTCACGTTCTGCCGCGACGAGTCCAGCTCAAGCCACAACGGGTAGATATAGCTGCGACGAGTCCCGTTCTGGCGCGACGGAAAATAATAGCCAACATATTACGTCGCAAACGGGTAGATATAGCCGCGACGAGTCCGTTCTGCTGGGACGAATTGATATTTACGCCAGGACGTACTCGAATATACGTTGCGACGGAAAAATATACGTCGCGACGTACGTCGTCGGTCGTGAAGGCATTTCGCTGTCTCTCCAAAATAGGCCGTATTGTGAGGTCCCTTTTCGTTCAGGTCCGTTCCCACGGAAGGGGGACTACACAATTTTTTCTCCATAAAAGAGATTTATAGGTAGAAAGTACTAATAAAAAAGTTCTACTCGGCCGACGCTGCAGTTATTTTATAATCCGCGATCTAAAACGGGACTATTTCTTACAAGGCGTAATAATATGTGCAAGGGGAGTGGTGTTGTTTTGGTCACGTGGACCAATCGCGTAGCAGCTTTATTCCCTTCTCATAATAATATTAGAGCAATGGCGGCCACCAGTTCAACCAGCCAAGAGGGGAAAAATAAACCAAAACAGCGGGGAAAAGTGCGTAAAAGGGAATCAAAGGACTCTAACGAGGACGCTGTGTTTCACGCCACGTGTTACTGTCGCTTTATTTGTAAAAGACGATTGTGTTTGGCCAAGAAACGCTGCACACAGACGGTGCAGGGGAAAGAAGGAGAACGCTGCCTCGGACAGTCACGTCCCTTCTGCTGGCCATGTCCTTCCAGCCATCTGCATCATTTGTGGACAAATATATTACTGTTGGTGGAAAACGGAAGAAGCTTTCACAAGCAGAAACAGTGTCTGTCAGGTAAGCGACCCCCCTCCCTCTCTCTCACACACACACACACACACACACACACACACACACACACACACACACACACACACACACACACACACACACACACGTTAACATTGGACTGGAAAATGCATGCCAGTTTTGGACTGTGAAATATTGATTATGACGATAACTGTGCTACCGGTATTTACATACAGACCTATCATTTTCCCATTAGATCAGAGGTCTTTGATGTGCTGTGTTTGAGGCCAAGGCTTTGTGGGATCACTCTGTTGAATATGTTGAATATCATGTCTTTTTGGGTAAGGAAGTTTGCAGATAGAAAGGCGGTGGTCTTGTGATGTAGTGCATTTATATATTATTATATTATATTATACTTATCATTGATAAAAGTGTTTATCTACAGAACAGAGACTGAAACACTGCTGATTGAATTACTACATTATTAGGAATGCATGGAGGTCAAGGGGGCAGGTCACTGTTATTTACAGCCCCCCACCCAACACACACACACACACACACACACACACACACACACACACACGTACAGAGAGAGAGGGAGCATTTTCTTTTATTGCCTTGATCTCCTTGCCCCCCCCCCCCCTTCACCTATTTCTTTCTTGTAATAACCATATAATGGATAGAAGATACAAAAACAAATTTCACCTACATTTTGAATTGTAAATGTTGAATTGTAATTGGCTGTCTTTAGATACAATGTTGACAGCAGACACCTTTGCACATGTTAAGTATTTTTTTGTCTGTGTGTGTGTGTGTGTGTGTTTTCAGAAATTAACAACCCTTTGCTGCCAGCTACAACATATTCTTCGAACGAGTCATCCTGAAAATGAACCAACTAAGGAAGAAGTTCATAGACATTGTTAAGAAGAATGAGGATATTGATGCTTCAGACTACAGGTAACTGTGTCCTTGACAGTTCAGTAAACAAAAAAGAACCTCTTTCATACTGAAAAGTTTCAATTTTATTGATTTAATCGCTCACAAGAAAGGCTATGACACTATGTTTAAATTAATTTGTTTCTCATTGTGAAAAAATCCCTTTATTTATACATTTGTGCCCGGCTTTTTCTATATTTTCATTTTGCAGGCAGGATAAACTGAAAAGGCGGTTGGCCCGTGATTTCCCCCAGCTGCAACGCGCAACATCTCTGAACTAGTTTTTGTTGAAACATTATCAGCAGATACACTGTTAGACAGGCTATCCATCAGACACGACCACAACTGAGTCAACCGAGGTAAGCCAAGCTGAAAGTGACAATGAACACACATCTGGACAAACTACAGAGCACACAAGGACACTGTATAGTGCAGGACTGATATTGAACTTGTAAATGAAACTCCCGGTATGAAATGCCCTTGGCCTCCCACAGCAGAGGATTTGAATGTTTCTGAAGCAAAATCTGTTGTGCCAGTTGAACTATTCAATGTAATTTCCTGGATTATAGGTGCAACAGAGGAACCAACACTAGACTGTTATGTTGATATTCCTGAAGATGTGAACCTAAAAGTTTTATCTGTTTGTCAATACATTGTGCATCTAAAGGTCGGAAGCAGACGCCTAAGTCACTGTGTCTAACTGTTCGCCATTTAACAGGTTCATCCAATGTTCTGTCACTACTGAATAGATTAGGACACTGTGCTTCATGGAACACAGTTGTCAGTCTAGACACTAGCCTAGCTCAACTACAACTTCTAGAGGGCAGAGACAAAATTCCTAAGGGGTTCTCAAAGAAGGCACCTACCATACTGGTGTGGGATAACATTGCTTTTGGGGAGGAGACACTGTCAGGTTGTGGAACTACTCACCATACAAATGGCATTATGCTACAAAGTTCTGTTGTTGAAACAATGTCTAGACCAGACAGACAGCCACTGCCGAAGTCAGTTTACACATTGAAAGCACCTCCTACCTTCAACACAATCCACAGTCTAAAAGACAAGGGCCACAGAACTTGTTTCAGGATGCAAGGTACAAATCATTCTGTATGGCATCATCAGCTTTGCCAGAACCCCCAACAAGTGATGCTCTCCACCAACATTGCAAAAGGGCAAACTACCAAGCAGCAGTGATGAGACGTTCTCTGACTAGTAGGATGTGTGCTCCTTCACCCATTGGCAGTGGATGGGGCATGGAGGATGGGGAGTTAAAAGTAACATGGCTGACTAGAAATCCTGCCCCTGATAGTGTGTTGCAGGTAGTCCACTGTAATTGTAAAAAAGCAAATGTGAGACTGAAAGATGTTCATGTATGTCTGCAAAACTGTCTTGCACTGATTTATGTCACTGCCAGGACTGTGAAAATGTGTCAAAGGAAACAGAAGAAAGAGGTACATGGGATGATGACTGATGAAAGTGATAGGGATGAGTAACCCAACATGTTACCATGTAGGCCTACTACTTGTTTTGTTCAAGAATTATTAAGGTGTTAAAGAATTGCCACACTGCCTACATCCATTTAAATGCAATGCATAAATGCAAACAGCACAGACTACTTACACAGCCAACAGAAGGTTTTTATTGTGATGCATTTGTATGCTATTTTGTATTTTCATATATTTCCTTGGGGGGGGGGGGGGGGGGGGGGGTTGGATGTACAAATGACAGATGCTGTGACACTTTGCGGAACTTGTAAATAAATAAATGTTTCATACCATATGTTGTAATAATTCTGACCTCTAGTACTTTAATTTTTAGTCTTGTCCTTTGCATTATTCCAATTTAGGGGGCGTGGTAACATTTTGATAGATTTTCTGCCATGTTGGTCCAAGGTGCCCTGATTTTCTTTTCTACCTTTCATTACACATTAGGTTGAGACATTTTCTATGTATGAAACATAAGCTCTTGGCACAATTTACTGTATAGGTTTCATTGTACTGTGTGGCAAACACTTAAGTTGAAGCATATTCTTTAACAAATATGCTACATTTCATGATATAAATTCACATATGAGTAAACTAAAGGCACCAATACTTATGTCAGATGTTATGTATATGCATTTGACATTTGAGAAAAAAATTGTGTTGCCAAAAACACATTTTACAAGCAAAAACAGCAGCACACGATTTTCGTTTTTTGGTTATACACTGTTTATACATTTATGGCTTTTAAAAAAAAACAGCAGGTTTTTATGAGTAGAACTTTTAACCCAAAGTCTAGAAGGGTATTATCTATGAAAAAATGCATTGAATGCGTAGTTCGCTTGACATGGGAACGAAACTCATTTTCTAAGCACTTTTTCATGGGTCCCAACACGGCCTAAAACAGGAAATCATCATAGAGGAGGTGAAAAGGGAAAATAAACATACAGTGAGGGGGAAAAGGGGTGGGTGGGGGATTCAGATTTTACCGGTTCCAGTTTCTAATTGCAGCCTTCCGTAGGTGCCCTTTGAGGGCGGTTTTGAAGAAGTCAAGGGATTTGCATGTCTTAATGACTGTTGGTAGGGCGTTCCACATTTTGGTGGCATAAAATGAAATGCCATGGCGACCCACCGTGGTCAAACCTCGTCAGTACACTCAATGTCACTCTTAAAAATGCAAATGTCAATAACAAAGTCAATAGCACCGCCAAGTGGCCACTCTGTGCCAACACACTCCTTCCAGACTCACAGTGCTTTCCTTTATCAGTCAGGTCTTCTTGTTTACGTTAGAAACGACAAATTAATGCACTTTAGCTGGTAGCAATGTTAGCACTTAGCAACTATAGTTCCCCTTGATGTTAGCCAGAAATGAACAATGTTATCTAAAAAATGCAAAGCACAGTCAATGAACACAACACACACAGTTACTACAGGGCTCGAGAACGTCCGACCCTCTCAAACAAACATCTTGTCATGAACGGACTTAACCATGACAAATATGGGAGACGACACACAGGAGTAAATGCCAAAAAACATGTATTTATTTTAAACTAATCAAGCAAAGTATACTTTACGGTTAAAGTGAGGTGTGAGTCATCAGTTGGATCAGTAGTGTGTGGAGGTGTGGAAGTGTAGTATGTGCAGTAACTTAGGTCAAAAGTAACTCAAAGGAGTAACGAACAAACATTGTCTCCTAGGCAGGAGAGAGAGGGGAAATGGCCTTAACCAGCCTGCTTAAATACTCCTGAGCCAAATTGGAGTCAGGTGTGCCTCCTCATCTAGGCACACTCCTGCAGGCTGGTCCCCTCCTCCTGCACATGAACAGAGAACAGTATTAATACCAGACACAAACATCATTACATCCCCCCCCCCCCCCCCTAAGAGCGGAGACCAAGCAGGTACTCCATAACTTTTAATTTAACTTTACAATTACCCATCAATCATACAGATACCTGACCCATCCTTCCAATCACCACCTCTGCAACCTTGCTACCTGCAGTAAAAAACTGCCCTAGTTGCAAAGAGAGTAAGTGACCTACATGCACTCTCGATCTCTCCAGAGTGCATGAGGTTCGATGACAGGTCAACAAAGGTCACCATCAAGGCGAACCCGGGCCTTCATTCCCAAGAATGCCCTCTCGGTGTGTCTACCAGTAGACCTGCACGCTTTCCGTCACCCTCCATTCATCGCCGATGAAGACAGGAGGCTGAACTGCCTCTGTCCAGTAAGAGCTCTCCGCACTTATGTGGACAGAACGAGTCCCTTCAGTTAACCCATTCTGACCTGAGATCAGATTCTAAAAATGTCTTTTACATCCTGACAGTTTTCTGAAAAAGCTATGTTTCTATGTCGGTCGTTCTTCAATTTTTCAAAAATAGCAGATCTACAGATCTGCTATTTTTCAATAGCTAAAGCATGACATGATGCTAACACCAAAACGGGTTCCCGCCCAAATTGGGTTAAGGGAACCAGCTGTTTGGGGTACCAAAACCAAAGGGAAGCCTGTTACAACAGTCACTACCTCCAACTGGATAGTGGACGCCATCCGTCTGGCCTACACTAGCCAAGGAAAGGAGCCCCCACTAGCGCTGAGGGCCCATTCCACACGAGGTATGGCAGCATCGTGGGCACTGACCATAAGGGGGTGTCTGTCATGTTGTATATGTCTCTATAATAATGCAATATACACGCAGGTAATGTACTGTTCTGTTGGCTTTATTCATACACGGTAACATACAGAGATCAAGTCATGTGACATCCTGCCGCACCTATATGCTATCTGGTTGTCATAGCAACACATAGAATCACACACCATAGAATAGATATCACCACATCTCCCTTCTTTAGAGAGCAAAGGTAGACTTTGGCTCATGTCCAATGCTGTAGGGAATAAGAAGGATTAGTGCAACTGCAATTCTCAACAATTCCCTCAATATTCAAAACAATACTTTTTTCTTTTTTTCAATTTTGCAGTTTAAAAAAAAAGAAAAAAAAATCAGGTTATCACAAGTCTATCAGGTTTGATTACAGCTCTCCCAGATCGGGTTCTGAGAACTGTGTCTGTAGGTGAAAGTTGTGGTACCACAGCAGGTGGAATGAGCTTTGGCATAGGATCCGGAAATCGTTGCTGTGGTGTAGAACCTCCACAGTTTGTCGGTGAGGGCAGAGGTATCAGATGCTGATGATTTCGTCTCACCACCCCCTGAGCTAGATCCACCAAATAAGATCTCGGTGTGGAGTGGTTCTGGAGAACAGTTCCTGATATTTTAGCATCTGTTACCCATGCCTGCTCCCCTGGTGACAAAATACCAAGAGCTTTGGCCCGGTGACGCCTGTTCTATCTCTCCACATCCGCTCTCGCTTTTTCATTCTCCTTCCAAGCGAATGTGGCACTGTCTGGCAGTACAGGGTCAAGTTCAGATGGAAGCGTTGGCACCGTAGTGCGAAGGCGTCTGCCCATCAGGAGCTGGGCAGGGCTGTAGCCACTCTGAAGAGGAGTAGCTCTGTAGGCAAGTAAGGCGAGATAGGGGTCACTTGCCTTTTCCAGTAGGTTTTTGACCGTCTGGACTGCCCGTTCCGCTTCCCCATTGCTCTGGGGATACCTTGGGCTGCTGGTGATGTGTTTGAATCCATACTCAGCCGCAAAGGAAGCAAATACTTGTCCAGAATACTGAGGTCCGTTATCAGAACGAAGAACCTCTGGAATCCCGTGACGGGCAAAGATGGACTTTAGGTGCATAATGGCATCGGTGGACTTGGTATGAGACATTAGTTTTTTTTTTTAAGATATTTTTTTGTGGCTTACGCCTTTATTGATTTTTTAAGGGATAGAAAGTAGGCTGACAGGAAACGGGAGAGAGATGGGGGGATGACATGCGGTAAAGGCCGTGTCGGGTCCGGGAGTCGAACCCGCGGCACACCGCGACTGGATCACCAGTCCGGTGCCCAGACCGTTACGCTACGGCCTGGGCCAGGTATGAGACATTAGTGCGACCTCCATATACCTAGAGAAATAGTCTACGACTAGCAGGTAGGTTTTACCTCTCAAGGAAAACAGATCACACCCTAACTTCTGCCATGGTCTTTCAGGCTTTTCTGTGACCATAAGCGGCTCTTTGTGGTTTTGTCTCTCTTTGATGCAAGTCCTGCATTTCAGCACCATTTCAGTCACTTGCTGACTGAGACCAGGCCACCATACAGACTGGTGTGCACGCTCTTTGCATTTGACCACACCTTGGTGGCCCTCGTGAATCTTGGCTAGCACGTCGTTCCGCATCACTGAGGGTATTACGCGTCGTGAACCTTTTAGTAGTAAGCCATCTTGTACTGTGAGCGTAGCCTGCTCTGTCCAGTAGTTTCTCAGCATAGGCTCCTGTCTTGCATGTGCTGGCCATCCTGTCATACACAGCTCCATGACACGTGAGCAGACACTGCCTGTTTTTAGCTGCTCTTTCAGAGTCTCCAAGTATGTGGGACTGACGGGGAGTCCCTCCACCACGGTGTCCACGTAGATGTTAGTGCTCTCCATGAGCTCCTTCTCTTCTGAGGACATACGTGTCTTGCAAGGTGAGCGCGACAGTGTGTCTGCTGTCTAGAGTGATTTTCCTGGTACGTGTGTTATGTCGTATGAGTAACGCATCAGTCTCATTCTGAAACGCTGCATTCTCGGTGGCAGCAGATCCAGGAAGTCTGCACTGCAGCAAGCTGGTCTACACCCTCGACGTTCGCCACATACTACAGCCTAGATGTGGCAACGCCCTCTCTGGCATGTGCAGTCTTAGGAGCTGCTGCTCTATAAAGTGGCCCCTTTGTGCCATGAGATGCACAGGTGATACTTTGAGTTAACCTGCACATCTCCCCAGGGACCGGGCAAATGACCATTGAAGTCATTCAGCCCACCCTTTACCTCCGGTCCTAATACTCACTCGTTGGTTCAGGATTCGGGAGTTCATAAGGTCCCATAAGCGAAATATTTTGCAAATGCTCACTTAACACATTGATTGCTAACTTTTGAAATTCTACTCAGGATTGCTTCTGCTAAGCGATTAACATTGGACTTTTTAACTTTTTAGGGGCCCACAGCGAGGGGCCTCTTATAGCACATCGCACATTGCATAAATCAAAAGGAAGCCAAACTAGTCCACTTCAATTTAAAAAAAAAAATATGATTCTACCATCTTCCATTCTGGAGATATTGACCTTTTTCTAAAACCTGCTTTTCACTGCACGCTGCTCTTTTGAAAAAACAGCAGAGATATGGAAGGTTGAAGTTGACAGACATTGACAGACAGATATAAAAATGAACACAAATAATATCATATACATACTACACACTGAATGAAAGCCCTGAATGTCTACTTTTAGGAGGAAAACAAATACACATGGTCCCATGTATAGTTTGTCAGTAATTGGCTGTTGAATGCAGCTTGCGCCCACCAGAGAGGATTTCAGAAAATGCATGGACCTGAAGAACCATTATTCACAAAATAAGGCCTATAGCGACATG
Organism: Protomyctophum parallelum; assembly: GCF_964188405.1. NCBI lineage: Eukaryota > Metazoa > Chordata > Actinopteri > Myctophiformes > Myctophidae > Protomyctophum > Protomyctophum parallelum. The sequence continues at coordinate 1,018,577 of NC_139705.1, forward strand.
TACATACTATATACCGTATGAAACAGAAGACTCTCTGCTTTCATAAGAAAAATACTTCTACTGTAATAATAATACAAATCACACCCCTGTGAAGTGAGCAGTGCAATGGCACAACATTGCACTGCTCACTTCACATGGGTGTGATTTGTATTATTATTACAGTAGAAGTATTTTTCTTATGAAAGCAGAGAGTCTTCTGTTTCATACGGTATATAGTATGTACATGTCGCTATAGGCCTTATTTTGTGAATAATGGTTCTTCAGGTCCATGCATTTTCTGAAATCCTCAGAGTATTTTAGACAAGACAAGGAACTGACAACTAAATATTCACAAAATAAGGCCTATACATACTATATACCGTATGAAACAGAAGACTCTCTGCTTTCATAAGAAAAATACTTCTACTGTAATAATAATGAAAATCACACCCCTGTGAAGTGAGCAGTGCAATGTTGCACTGCTCACTTCACAACATTGCACTGCTCACTTCACATGGGTGTGATTTTTATTATTATTACAGTATTAGTTTTTTTCTTATGAAAGCAGAGAGTCTTCTGTTTCATACGGTATATAGTATGTACATGTCGCTATATGCCTTATTTTGTGAATAATAGTTCTATAGGTCCATGCTTTCTCTAATCAGACCAGTGTGTGTCCAGTGGAAACCTCGTATGAATCTGATCTCAGGTCAGAATGGGCTAAAGTTCTCTCTGAAAAAGAGAATTTTATAAATGAAATGGATTCAATAGTCTAGTATTGACAAACAGTATATGGGATATGTGTATTTTATTTGTTTTCCTCCTAAAATTAGACATTTAGGGCTTTCATTCAGTGTGTAGTATGTATATGATAATTTATTTATGTTTATATCTGCCTGTCATGATAACGTCATGATGATGATGATTCTATGCACATATGTGATCATTGTCTCAGTAAACAAAATCAACAGATCGTTTGATAGCATAACAGTGACTTGAGAGGTTGACATGTCTGGACATGAACCACAGGAGCGACTCAACTCGCAGTGGGGGGGGGGTTCCACGACATGTCTGGACATGAACCACAGGAGCGATAAGCGTAGCCCGGCTGGCTGTGATTTCGACAAAATGACAGACAACACGATGGCTTCCGCAGCTTAGGATTGTATTAGTTATCCATTACAAACGGGTCGATTACGTCCCAGACGCCTTATCACTGCAATTGGCTGGCGAAGGCGCTATGGCGATTATGGTGATCAACTGCCGAGAATCTTTTTTCCGAGAATGAGAGTAGCATTGCAAACTGCAAAACGATCGATCGCAACTCGCAGTGTGGGGGGGGTTCCACGGTGTGATATCTGCTAGCCTAGTATACTGCTTCTTTGTCCAAACATGGCTGACGCGACGGCGAAAAAAAGACAGTTGGTCAGATGTATACTGCTTCTCCTATGGCGGTCCTTCGAGAATACGTCATTCGTTTCGCGTATACCTGTCCGTGAAATGGCGATCGACCGTTGGAGATTATTCTTGGTTTATATACGGGTTTATATTTCCGAGAATGAGGCGGCAGACCGGTGAGTTGTCGTTGGAAAGAATTAGAGAGGGCTGTGTCGAGTGGATCTGTGTGAATGAGTGGGGGGGGGGGGAAGAAACTGTAATGCGATGGAGAGATGCCTCGGGAGAAACCATGTAGAAACAGGAGGGGAAGGGTAATCGAGTGTATTCACAAATTTCACACACACTAGAAAATGGGTAGCTCCATTTTAGATCCCCTGATCTGCGTTGGTCTATGCCGTGTGCAGGACGGCGATGCCGCCTCCCCAGTACGTCGTAATGGATACGGCATGCCTGGAATGTGGTTAGACCAGGCCTCTTTTCAGGAGGTGGGGGGCTTTAAACTCCCGGATCTCACAGCGGATCTTTCTGGAGATGATCAGTGTTACATTATGTGTTGTCCGGGCGTCAGAGAAGTTGATGTACAGTATACAGTAAAAACACCAATAAAACGCTTTAGAGCGTGATGCGCAGACGGCGCTCGAGATTAATAAAACGCTTTAGAGCGTTTTGCGCAATCGATGAGTTAAAATAACAGAAAGGTTACTTTAGTAACCATGGTTATTTAAGTAAGTGAGCGAAATATTTTGCGGAACACCCTTCTGTCTTGCTATTGGCAGGATAGAAAAGTTACGAATGAAGTACTGCAGCTCGGTTTGCCAGTAGGAAACCTCCCTCTAAGCAAAATATTTCGCTCACTTACTTAAATAGCCATGGTTACTAAAGTAACCTTTCTGGTTTTTGAGAAAACTGTCAGGATTATGAAGACATCTTTTTTTAGAATCGACCTCAGGTCTAAATGGTCTATAGAGCAGGACCCCATCTGGTCTAGCCCAGGGTTTCACAGAGTGGTTGCCATGGCGCCCCCTAGGTGATGTGACGCAAGTCCAGGGGTGAGAATTTCTAAAGCTATTGGTGCACTCATTCCTCTTCAGTCTCAGCTGGTGACCTTTGATGCACAACACACACACGCACGCACGCACGCGCACACACACACACACACACACACACACACACACACACACACACACACACACACACACACACACACACACACACACACACACACACACACACACACACAGTATGGTTTGAGTGGCCAGCAGAGGAGAGAGAGAACAGTTTATCCTAAACTAACCTCGGTGTAGAACTGCACTGTTTCTGACAGCAAATGCAGAAACATATTGTTTTATATAAGTTTTATCTATCCTAACATTCCTCTGTTTACACTTCTTTATTCCCTTTTAAGTGTGTAAAAGTGTGTACATACATTTTGTTTTGTTGTCGTTTGGTTCCACTTTAGCTTTAACCCATTTAGACCTGAGGACGATTCTACAAATGCCTTTTAAATGCTGACAGTTTTCTGAAAAACTCATGTTTCTATGTCAGTGGTGCTTAAGCACCTCCTAAGATATATATTTGGCCGCCGACCCCATCTGAAAATATGTTGTTCCAGGGACTTTTTTGAGTAAAAAATGATTTGCGCCACATTTTGTCGATTAAAAAAAAATAGCAGACCTACAAGCGCATATAGCTCATGAGCTTGTAGATCTGCTATTTGTCAATAGCTAAAGCATAATATAATGCTTAAAGCACCAAAAGGGGTTCCCGTACAGAATGGGTTAAACGTCACACCCCGCTGAACCGAACTGAACCGAACTGAAGTGAACATTGACAGAGAGAAGGAGACAACATGACAATCACAATACCAGCTCAACCAAGACAAAAACAGGAGGTTGGAGTCATTGCACACTGCAACGGTGACAGTGACACTATGGTATAATAAACAAGGCCCCCTTTACACGAGAACGCCATCCATAGAAAACAGAATAAATAAAGTATCGTTTGCACAGGTCCGATTACACGAGAACGGCGTCTTTGGGTGTTGAAAACGCAACAAAGTGAAAACCCCTTCCAGAGTGGAAACCTTTGAAAACGCTGTATCCTTCTCGTCTCCGTGTTAATGGGCAAGACGATGAATCGGAAAAACTCATCATGGCTCACGTGGGCTCACAACGCTGATGTTTGTTTTTGTTACACTGATGCAGAGCTGCAGGTGATGTTTGTTACTCTGATGATGCAGAGCTGTAGGTGGTGTTACTGATACAGAGCTGTAGGTGGTGTTACTGATACAGAGCTGTAGGTGGTGTTACTGATACAGAGCTGTAGGTGGTGTTACTGATACAGAGCTGTAGGTGGTGTTACTGATACAGAGCTGTAGGTGGTGTTACTGATACAGAGCTGTAGGTGGTGTTACTGATACAGAGCTGTAGGTGGTGTTACTGATACAGAGCTGTAGGTGGTGTTACTGATACAGAGCTGTAGGTGGTGTTACTGATACAGAGCTGTAGGTGGTGTTACTGATACAGAGCTGTAGGTGGTATTACTGATACAGAGCTGTAGGTGGTGTTACTGATACAGAGCTGTAGGTGGTGTTACTGATACAGAGCTGTAGGTGGTGTTACTGATACAGAGCTGTATGTGGTGTTACTGATACAGAGCTGTAGGTGGTGTTACTGATACAGAGCTGTAGGTGGTATTACTGATACAGAGCTGTAGGTGATTGGTATCGGCCGGTCACGGGATCCGTCCCTAAAAAACCTTATCGGATTCACCTCTATATCCATTTCACAGGGAGGAGGAATACATTTGTGCTATTTTCCACAAACTATCCACACATCACTTATCCTTCTGCAGTGACAAGACTAAGACTGTACTGTAGCAACAGTTTACAATTTAGGCATTTTGCTCTTAATCCAGAGCGAATTACATTAAGAATGAACAAAAAGCATGGTAATACTTCACATACAGTAGGCTATATAAGAAGTAGTTATCATGAACATGCGTAAGCTAAGAACGTAATGAATGAAAATATACTATACTATACTATACTTTACTATACATAATATAGTATAGCAACGTCATCGCCCAAACAAACCACCTTTCATAAGCAGATACGTTGTGACCTTGTGTGTTTACCAGACCTTTCTGCTCCTGACAGAGATTAATTTCAGGTGCAGATATCGGGTCACCGAGGCAATAAAGATGTCAGATCACCGCACAAACATGTCAGATCAACGCACAGCGCTGGACAAGAAAGTTGCAATGCCCTTTAAAAGCTTAATGTGAAGCAGCTGTTGATAATGACTCGACAAATTAAGGAAATGGACAAAACGTCCCCCGGCATATCACGCGGTCACCATCTGTCCCAATACAGCACGTCAGACAGAGGACGAGATGTCCATCACAGAGTAATGAAATGTCACGCCGCGCACAGTTATAACCTTCAGGGTTCTGAAACTAAGGGTCTAAAATACACAGTTAAAACCCTCAGGGTTCTGAAACTAAGGGTCTAAAAATAGACAGTTAAAACCCTCAGGGTTTCACTACTAGGGTCTAAATATAGACGCACGTACACTGCCTGCCTGCCTGCCTAAGGGGGTGAGGGTTAAATCGACACTCTGGGTTTTCACTGTGCGTGTGTGCGTGCGTGCATGCGTGTGTGCGGAACGAACAACAGGCCTCTGGCCAGGTTCTAATCAAACATTGACATGGTGAATTAAGGAGCGAATTATCTGGAGACTGAAAGGTCAGTGATAAGACAGTGTTGTTTTACTGCCTGTACACTACATGTCCTGAGGGGAAAGAATGATGTTGATGAAAACACACGGTAACGCTCTCAGGGACCACCCAGCTCTCAGGGACAACCCCTCAGGGACCTGATCGAGACTCCAGCCTCTAGGGGTCCAGGAGAGAATCCACACACTTCTTCCTTCGTGTAATTGCTATTAATGTTTCATCAACGTGCTCGTGAATTTCTTTTATATTACCGCTCCAATTAGACTAAACCAAATCTGACGCTTTCATTCCCCCGTGTGTGTGTGTGTGTGTGCGTGCATGCGTGCGTGCCTGTGTGCGTGCGTGTGTGAGGGAGAGATTGACGCATCAAGGAAATAAACTAGAAACCGACACCGCTGTGTTTCTGCTCTCTGTCCCACATGACGCCAATATGGATTAATGGCTTGACGTGAGAGTGGGCTCTAGTTACACTGTGTGCGTCCGTGCGTGCATCCACGTGTGCGCGTGTAGTTGGTTATGTTACACTTGTAATCCCACCTCGTCCGTCTGTCCGTCTGTCTGTCTGTCAAAGCCAATTATGCCTATATAAGCCAATTAAGCCAATAAGTAAAAATATCATTACTGCGGCGTAGAAATACTCTGTACAAGTAAAAGTACAGAATTCAAAACGCACATGAGTAAAAGTACAAAGTATCAGCATCAAAATGTACTTGAAATACCAACAGTAAAAGTACTCGTTCAGCAGCATGTCCCATGTCAAGTTTTCACATGTTTTGAAAATAGCCGATATTGTGAGATTGTAGATCAGCTTCAAATGTCCGAGATGTACAGTATACTAGGGCTGTTAATGTATGTTTTGTAATATATAATAATAATAATAATCAAATCTACAAAGTAACTACATTTGTTCAAATAATTATTAATGTAGTGCAGTACTGGAAATTGGAAATAGGCCTACTCAAAAAAAAAGTTAAGTTAAAATGTACTAAAGTACAACTTTGTCTATTATGTTAAATCTAACATCTAATATGGTGAGTTTCTCTTATAAGCACTATAGCATTTCTTCCTTTTTTCCCCTGTTCATCTCTTTCAGGGTCTTTCCAAATCCTGTATCAATGAATAAATATAAAAATAAATGGAATAAATTAGCAGTGAGATCGTTGCTGTGTGGAGTCGTCTGGCCATCTGGGAACTCAGTCGCTCGGGTAATCCGTTGTGAAATTGATTGCAGGTGCATCATGGTTTGACAGGCAGCAATTTTAGTGCCTGTGCCAGTGCTGTTTTGGTAGACTGGCAGTAAACTAGCAATTTTAGAGCAACGTTCTGAAAATAAATTGTTTTCAAACTGTGTTCCTACATGCTAATTGTAACTTTGGCACGTTTCAATCCTTCAGGCTTTCACTCCCGTCAAGAGTTATACACGGAGTAACTATCTGGTATAACTATCTGTCAGTAACACAGTAACTATCTGTCAGAGTTGCATAGCCGCCATTTTGTTGTCAGATGTCTCCTAAATGGCAAATGGTTCATTTATATAACACCTTTATCCAATGCACTTTACATAGACTGTGCATTACATTCACTCATTCACACACCTTTACATAGATTGTGCATTACATTCCGCCATTCACACACACATTAATACACCGATGCCGGAGGAAACCATGCAAGGTACCAACCTGCACATCAGGAGCAATTATGGGTTCAGAGTCTTGCTCAGGGACACTAACTCTGTGGGAGCCCACAGGAATAGAACCCGGGAACCTTGCGGTTGTCAATCAGTCTTGTTAGAAATTACACTAAAGGAGTTTTCACACAGTGCGCGTTCTTTCCCCTGATCTATGAGTGATCAAATGTCCAATCTGAACCCTCCCATAATTTTCAAACATGTTTGATGATATTTATATGGAATTATGGATCACACTCGAGGGCTGCAACTGGAGCCAGCGGGACCCGACATAAATGTAACGTAAATACTGCGCAGGCAGTATTTAAATACCTACGGACTCAATTAACCAGATACAGAGTTTATATACACTTTAGCAAAATATGAATGTCTGACAGACATCTTCAGGCATGCTCCCAAAGCTGCTGCACCTGTCAATCATTAGCCTAATTAGTCACTCTGTGAGAATTGTGTGTTTTACGGACGGAGCGAGGAGTTTCCTTTTCCCGTGATGGATATTGTCACTTCTTAACCCCTTTTTGCTTTTGCCTGCATGTGTGCATCACTCAGCAATAACGTGAAACAGAACACAAACAAAGATGAGTAGGCTACAATTTGTTTTATAATAACCACCAGCACACAGCGTCTCTCTCTCTCTCTCTCTCTCTCTCTCAATATAATAAGCAGTGTGCTGTGCACTGGCCGTGCTGGCTATTTTAACACCCAATCGGACTTTTCATAAAGTACAAAGCGGGATGATCACATGCTCAACATTCTCTGCAGCGGAGAAGGGGACAGCTGAAAGGGTGAAAGACCATAGCTAATCTATGTGAGGTTGTTTATTTTATGCTTCGACAGTCGCATTAGTGAAAACTCCTCAAGTGTCACTTTTTCTGAATAGCGTGGTAGGCCTATAACATTAATAATTATTTTAATTTAATAATTTTATTGTAGGCTATATGTTCATATTTCGTTCAAATAAAACGTTTTAAACCAAATAATATCACTATTATATTGAACATATGAAGTATCTATACATATAAATGCATTTTGGTGGGCACTTTTTTTCTTTTCTTTTCTTTCTTTTCTGACGGAAATTCCCGTGGGAGCCCGTGAAAATGTACGCAAATACCCAGTAATTAAAATGAGACAAATCCGGGAAAATATTAAACCCTACCGCCTCTAGTCCTAGAGTCCAAAAATGTACCCGGAAACATCTAGCTTCTCTTTTGGGTCTTGTGCTAAAAAAGTTTGGAAGATGTAGATTACACACACACACACACACACACACACACACACACACACACGCATCATTGATCATGATAACTGTGATAAACATATTAAAGTCATGTGCGTGCCTCTTATTCATTAACAAATATCACATTGACCTCTATTTTATAACAAATATCACATTGACCTCAATTTAATAACAGATATCACTGGCAGAGTATTCACCTCTTACATCTGTGGTTTCCAATCACACTTGAAGCAACAATTCACCTCCACGGATGATGAGAGACTAATCTGACTGGAATTAATATTCCATGCTAGACACTCACCGTGCTTAATGCATGCAGATTGTATTTTAATGCGTGCGTGCGTGTATGTGTGTGCCTGCGTGCGTGCGTGCGTGCGTGCGTGTGTGTGTGCACTCGCAGTGCACTCCACTCACAGTCTTGCAGACACCATGAAGGTCAATCATGAATCAAAGAGAGCGTCCAGTGTCCCTCCATGGTGGCTTCCTTCTGTTGTTTTTACTTTCAATTCACCATTTACGCATTTAGCAGACACTCTTAATCCGGAGCGACTCGCAGCGAACAAGGTAAATACGTATACATCAAACGCAGAGAGACAGTGTAGCGTCTCAGTAAACTGGATCATAGAATGCAGAGAGACAGTGTAGCGTCTCAGTAAACTATAGGATCATAGAATGCAGAGAGACAGTGTAGCGTCTCAGTAAACTATAGGATCATAGAATGCAGAGACAGTGTAGTGTCTCAGTAAACTGGATCATAGAATGCAGAGAGACAGTGTAGCGTCTCAGTAAACTATAGGATCATAGAATGCAGAGACAGTGTAGTGTCTAAGTAAACTGGATCATAGAAAGCAGAGAGACAGTGTAGCGTCTCAGTAAACTATAGGATCATAGAATGCAGAGACAGTGTAGTGTCTCAGTAAACTGGATCATAGAAAGCAGAGAGACAGTGTAGCGTCTCAGTAAACTATAGGATCATAGATTGCATTTGAATTGTATTGGGAATGCATTCTATGACTGATTGGAACACGAGAGAAAGAATAGGGAGGAACAGGAAGTTGAAACAAGCCAGATGACATTGAATCAAACCGAATCCAAATTAAACTTTTATTGAATGGATTTGATTTGATTTGATTTATATAACACATTATATTGTGTACGATGGCATAGCGTAAACAAATCTAAATCTAAATCTAAATATCAGAGTTGCACATATACACGTTTTTTTTCCTTCGTGATCGCCCTCGTTGATGGTGACTGGTCAGTTGCGACTACCTCCACCTCCACCGGACATCCCACAGCAAGGAGCTTCCATGGCAACCGGACTATAGATGCTTCTGTAACCTGCAGTAAGTTAGAGTCAGGGACGTGCAGAGAGTGTTAGAGAAGCAGGAGCTGTAATCTTGTAAGAGGGCACTTTTGCACAAATATAGCGAAATAGCGGATCTACAAGCTCACAACGCGTCACACTGCGACATCAGCTATTTCCGGGGCACAACCAGGCACTCTGACTGTATCTACTGGAGATGCAGGTGTAACAATGTAATGGATTTGTTCAACGCAAAATGCTACGTTCCAGAGGCGGGCATGTGCATTTCTTCCACCATGTGGTAAACGCTTCATTCGTGGTCTGGAGAGGGCAGTTGTTTTACAGACGGGTTAAAGGGCAGGGGCTGAAGCCCCCTTTGATGTATATGTGTGCACGACCCTGGTTAGAGGGATGATGGGTGGGATGCCTGGTAGGCTTCGGACAACATTTTCGGAACCCCCGCCGTTCTTCATTCTTGCTGCCCGATAACTGGTGAGCTCATCTGTGGACACCCTCAGGCTGGACGGGACAAAGACCAGCGTAACTAAGCCTATAAGGTGGACCCGTGACCGTGGGTCCATTTAAAGTATCACCTCCCTGGACATGTCCAAGTGGTTCAGGAAATGCCAGTGATTAATGCTAGCTAGTAGTTCATCTACCCGATCTACATTGACACGTTGTGAGCTTGTAGATCGGCTATTCGAACTATTCAAAAATGTTTTTTAAAATAGTAAAAAAAAAAAAAAAGCAAAGAAGTAAATAGAGCCCCACCTCTTCGATGCCTTTAATTAAGGTCAAGTCGAGGCTCCATTCCTCAACGTTGACTGAACATTGCCTCGTCTAACACGTGAGAACGTCCATATGTTATTCCTGAGGTTCTGCTGGACAGCTGGCTCAGGCTTTCTGTTGAGAAAAAGTTGGTAAAAGGGTTGTTTTATTTCATTTTATTTTCTTGTGAAGCTAGAACAGACAGACAGACAGGAGAGCCAGAGTGCGTTGATAACTATCTCTGTTACTATCTCGGAATACTGGAATAAATATGGTACTTGAGCGTGCCGCTATAGCTGTCGAACAAGTGAACACAATATGATAAGCCTTGTCTCTCCAGACAGACTCACAGGATTTACAAATACTTGTAGAGACGTGCAGGGACTTGCTTGAGATAAGAACAGCACAACATTTCATTGAATGGTAAACGCTGTGTTGTTCTATAGCTCCTTTATCTACTGCCACTAGTGGAGGAAACCAAACTGCCCATGCAGAGTAGTCAGTCATGGGTTAACGTGCCTTGCTCAAGGACACTTGGACACCAACACAGACGGTGCAGGCTTTATATTAGACATACTATAGGTCCGACTGTCATTGGACCGACACCCTATCAATTAAGCATGGCACAACGCATGTCAGGAGCGACGGGCGTTTTCTGCATGTAGGACCTTTGGTGTGTAGGATCTGCGTGTGCACTGTGCACGTCAACACAGACGGGTCAGGAATCGAAGCGGGCAACTTCAGATCTCCAAACGGACACTCTATCGAGCCACTGCTGCGGCAGGGATGGAGCTCGATAACCGATACCCAAAGCTTCCGATAACAAGCTTATCGAGTACCCGGTATCAATAAGCTTTGGGCTTATCAAGCATGTTATCGAGCATAGCGGCCCATCACGTCATGTTTAAACAATCAAGACAAGAGGCGATCAAGAAATAAATGTAATCTTCCATGCTGGCACAAACAGTTTATTTAATATTATTTTATTGGTAAAAAAGGTCAATTGCCTTCCGTCTGTTAGAAAAGTGCTGTATTTGAAGTAAAAGATAATACTGGTTGTGTTTGGAATTTATTGTCTCCCGTCTTTCCACGAAATATTAGAAAATGCTCGACAGTGGGCTCGATAAGAACCTGGCTCAATAAGCCTGATCGATACGGTGCTCATTATCAATACAAATTAACGAGCTCCATCCCTACTGGTGCCCCACTCCTCCATGGTTACTTAGTTTTATTTATTATGTTTGGTCAAAGTTAAATACTATTAACTTGAGTGTAATGCCTGTTGAAGATTGATTTGAAAAGTCCTCGGACTAAAGATTGATTCGCCAGATAAAATCCAAACATCCGCGACTTATTAGCCACACGACGATGTTTAGCCCGCGCTAACTCAATTATTCAGCTAAGCTCGGTAACATTTTAATGACCCTGGAGTACATTTAATGAAGTGAAATGGGAAATATGAAGCCATTAGGAGAGAAATGGTCTATTAAAGGACAAATGTAGCTGGAGCCGTGAAGACATGTATTGATGAGAGAGAGAGAGAGAGAGAGAGAGAGAGAGAGAGAGATGGACAGTAACCAAGTACATTTACTCAAGTACTGTAACTGAGTAAAATCTTGAGGTATTTTTGCTCTACTTGAGTAGGCCTACTTCCAATTTCCAACACGCTTACTTTACTCCACTACATCAGGCAAACGTTACTTTTACAACTTTAGCTACTAGTTACTACTAGTGTAGTAAGAGCATTTAAATCTGAAGGGGGTAAAACAATGTGTCGCTTTCTTTGGAACCACCTGTAGTACAGATTATCTTTGCCCATTAGACCACCTGTAGTCCAGACTATCTTTGCCCCCTAGACCACCTGTAGTCCAGACTATCTTTGGCCCCTGACCCCAAGACCACCTGTAGTCCAGACTATCTTTGGCCCCTAGACCACCTGTAGGCCAGACTATCTTTGGCCCCTAGGCCACCTGCATTGCAGACAAAAAAAGGCTTGAAAGGTTCACTTCTGTGGACTCTAACATTACACCTAGCTACATGTTTAAGCATTTATTTCATATTTACCTGTATTCTATGGACTCTAACATTGATTACACCTAGCTACATGTTTAAGCATTTATTTCATATTTACATGAATTGTCAGCTCTGACAATTATTTCAGACATGCTCTAGTATATGTGAAGAGTCTGTCTGTGCTATTAACTCATTTTGGATATAATATAAATGATACGTAGCTTGCAGAGTTAGTTCAGTCAGATATAGGCCTACTCGAGGGGCTTCATGCCATGCTCAAGGGCACATTCATATACTCAAGGGGTTAATAGGCTATGTTGCATTACTATGTGGGTGTATATACCACCGGTGGGCTCTGTTATTTATGTACATCTATCTCCCTGCTGTTAATGTTTAATGACGGTGTTGATTGTGCCGAGCAGGAGGGAAAATGTAGCAGAGCCGAACGCCAAGATAAAATATCATAATATACATATTGGTTAAATATATTCGTGAGTTACCTGACTGAAATACATTTAGTTTTTCTCCTCTGGTGAAAAGCTGAAGGTTGCACGATGGCAGGCTCTCAGTCAAATCTAGTCACATATTTTATAGGTAGGGGAGAACGTGGTAAGATGAGCCAGCGGGTATGTTGAACCACCCCCTTTATCTAGAAAACTGTGTTGCCATGTGACCTTAAATCTAGTAAGCATCCATCATTTACACCTGGCTGTGAAGTTGGGAAGCACATGGGGAAAGTAGAAAGCATTCTTTTACACAAAATATTTTTTTTGTCTGTCAAAGTAAAATTTCGACACATCATGTAAAATGTGTAGGTCTAAAATGTAATATCATAGACGTTGATGATTTGCCAATGGATAGCACCATGTGAATTAGCAAATAAATTGTAGCTTATTCTAGTCATTGTTTTCTAAAATGGTGGCTGGGGTAAAATGAACCAATGTCCGTGGGTAAATTGAGTCAATGGGAATCATTATTCATATTTTTTTATAAAGTCTTTGCTACTCAAATTATACTGAATGACCTTTAATTTGCATGTAGCCTACATACTCATTTAAGAGAAGTTTGCAATATTGTATTAACATTAACAATATTGCAAATATAAGGTTCTGAATAACAAACTTTATTTAATTGTCTTAATATTGTTTAAATAATAAATAAATAAATAAACAAATAAATAAGACTATTAACACAAAGAATGCTGGAAACGTATCCATACGCTTTATTAATCTCGAACGCCGTATGCGCAAAGCGTATCTATACGTTTTATACGTTTTTTTATGATTAACACTAGGAAGTCTGAGCAGCCGTTCTGACCGAATTTGAGATTTCAATGTTTATTTTCTCAGCCCATGGAGTCCAGAGAAAGTTCCCCTTGCATGACTTTGTCTAAATATTCGATTGAAATCATCTCTGTTTTTTTTTTTCCATTTGAAACGTTTTGTAAATATGATTTTAGGCATATATCTCTTACTCAGTCTAACTGTAATCGGCACAATCGACCGCCGTCACCCTTTCTCCCCCTTTTGTTTGCGCTGCTTGATAATGGTGACGTTAATGGTGATTCCCCGACATTTCCTTTTCACTTGATATCGTTTCGTAGAGAGACCTTATATAGCGCCTTATATACCAAATGAAAGCCCCAATTCCATAGTTTACATGGTATTTTGAATTTTTTTAAATGAGCAAAAAATGAGCGAGTTATGATCTAAAGAAAAGGGGTGGAGAAAAAAAAAGAACACACAGACAGCTGGAGACGGCATTGTTGTTGTTGTTGTTCAAGCCTGCATTCCATGTCCAACGAATTAAATCATATACGTTTGGCTGGTTAATTAACTTGGAATTTGTTTATTATTTTGATAAGATTATAGGAATATGAATACAATGATTATTATCATTGTTATTATTATTATTATTATTGAATGCTCGGTTAGACTCGACCCGACATTTACTTTCCATGAAGCGAGAACGCTTGCCGATGCGCGATACAAAATAAAAAGTGTGTGAAATAATTCCAACCAGATAGACCTCCCGAACCGCTAAATGTTTTGTCAGTCAAAATAACAGTTCTTTCTGCAAGCGACGTGGAACGTATGTAGGACTGCTGCTGTGGATTAATTTGTTTCACAGCACAGCCTATTCTGGCATACAGGCTAAATATCGCCAGCTCTTTGTCAGTCAAAATAGTTCAGCCTGTCCGTCCTTCTTTATCTGTAAACTTTTCTGCAAGCGACCAGATCCGTGGAACTTTCCTTTTTCTCTCTCTCTCTCCCTCTCAGGGAAGCATGCAAATGTTCATGAATTAAATAACTGCACGATGTTATAAACAGCAGCTGAGCTGGGGTTTCTCCTCAACATGCAGTGGCATTTCACGTGTGGAGTTTATTTTTTGTATCACCAGGCTGCAGGCTTTCTATTTAGTGTGCAAGGCTTACATCCGGTAAGCCACTGTATGCGCTGATTTCCATACACAACACATACACGATCCGTATCCTCTCCTCACCGGATGTTGAATTCACAGTGCTAATGGCCGTATTCTGAACGATGTTTTTTATTAATTAAACTGATATAACAACATAACGTGGCTAATAATTGTTTATTTGGAATGTACTTTGGCTGGTAATTTAGGTAAATATAACGCGACTCACTTGTATAAGTAATTTACCGCGGACAGGCCGCATTTAATGCAATACATTGGCTTTAGTAATGTTGTTAGCTTATAATATTAGCAACTGTAAGCTAACGGCTGGAGGACTACGGACAATCCGGTCAATAACATCATTACACTTAAACATTAATACAATTATGTCATGTTTACATGCCTAGTCAAGCAGTCTGTACATCGCGTGGGGTCACATATATTAATTACATCGATAACACACAAGAAAAGACAAGTGATCTTGCTCTTTTGGAAGGAAAAAAACAACAACAGAAGGCAGCAACGCGACACTCTTCCATGGCTATGTTGCAATATAGCACTAACGGGCAACGGCAAAATATATCTTTTTCACATGTATTATTAGTTTTATACATTTTAGGAGTGAAAACATGTGTTTAGAAACATATATGATTTAATTTGTTGGAAATGGGATGCAGGCTTGAACAATGTCTTCTCCAGCTGGAGAGGGACGAGTGGGGGAGAGAGTGGCCAATCAAATCGCACCAAAAACACGGTCCCCCTGACCGTTCAGCCGACTGAGTAGTAGTGAAAAATTTTCAGCCTTCCTAGTGTTAATGAGCTTCATATTTATACGCGCCCGGACAACAAAGAAAGTAACACCGATCGTCTCTAGGAAGGTCCGGTATGTGATCCGGGAGTTAAAAGCCCCCCCCCCCCCCTCCTGAAAAGAGGTCTGGTCTAAGTATGCGGGCAAGCTCCCTCCATTACGAGGCGGCCTGCACGGCAACGGCATAGACCAACGCAGATGTCAGGGGATCTAAAATGGAGGTACCCATACTCTAGTGTGTGTGAATACACTCGATTCCCCCTCCCCTCCTGTTTCTACATGGTTTCTCCCGAGGCAGCAATGGAGGGAGGGGCTCTTTGTCTCTCCGATCGCATTGCAGTTTCATTCCCCCCCCCACTCACTCATCATGATCATCCACAGATCCACTATTCCACTGGCTGTGTGTGCCTCCATTCCAACGGCAACTCGCCGGTCCGCCGCCTCGTCCTCTCATTCTCGGAAATATAAACCCGTATATAAACCAAGAATAATCTGCAACGGTCGATCGCCATTTCACGCACACGGACAGGTATACGCGAAACGAATGACGTATTCTCGAAGGACGGCGGCGAGTGCGTTTTACCTTTGGGTAGGCTATAGAATTGCGTTGGGGGGGGGACTCTCGCGGCCGAGCGAAGCGAGGCCGCCGCCGCGGATTTATTTATTTATTTCCCAGATGGTCTAAAAATGAGTTATTTAGCATACTTTAACCAATGAATTAGCCTATACACAGACAACGACTTTTTCTCAAGTCTCGAGTCAGTCAGTCAGTGTAGATTACCCGGCGGTGTTGCTTGCTGCCCCTCCGGGAGTCGCGGCTCATGGCTCTTGAAAGACGGCACAGAGACAGCAGTCACTCCGCTGAACGTGTCAGTGTTGCTGCAGTGGTGTGAACTGTGAACCGTGCGGACATTGACTGGTGGTGCTGAGTTCTGACAGCCACTCACTCTTGCTGTTTCCCAAAACAAACCAGCGCGCGCTACTATTTGCTACAAAGCGACTGGAGGTTTACAGACATACCAATAGTAGTCAATCATATGCTGATTAGGCCAGTTGCTGTATAGTGTATAGCTATAGCCTATCCGATCAGCGATCACCAGGGGGCAGCGACAACACACACACACACACACACACACACAATAGCCTTCTATAATGCTGCGCACATATATTATATATATTTAAAAAAATACCCAGCATAATTTTTGGGAAGGCTAAGCCTTCCCTAGCCTTATGCACCCGCCGCCTATGGCCATAGGAGAAGCAGTATAGATATGATCAACTGTCTTTTTTTCGCCGTCGCGTCTTCACCGAGTGCAGTACTTTCATCCAACGGAGCATTGGTCCGAACGACAACCTACCTCCTCCCTCACCCTAACCTCCCCCGGGGCAGACACCTAAACCTAACCGCAACCCTCTCCCGACCCGCAGCGCACCTCGGAGCATTGCTCCTTCAGATGATAGTATGCCTCCCGTCTTCACCAGCCATGTTTGGACAAAGAAGCAGTATACTAGCAGATATCACAGCCGTGGAACCCCCCCCCCCCCCACTGCGAGTTGCGATCGCTTTGCAGTTTGCATCTCTCTCATTCTCGGAAAAAAGATTATCGGCAGTGGATCACCATAATCGCCATTAGCCATAGCGCCTTCGCCAGCCAATTGCAGTGATAAGACCGCAATGAAGGCGTCTGGGACGTAATCGACCCGTTTGTAATGGATAACGAATACACATAGCTCATCCTAAACTGCGGAAGCCATCGAGTTGTCTGTCATTTTGTCGAAATCACAGCCAGCCGGGATTATTGTGGTTCTTTGCCCTAACATGTCCAGACATGTCAACCTCTCAAGTCACCGTTATGCTATCGTTCTGAAACGAAACGATCTGTGGAAGGTAGCCTACACTGGTAGCCTACACTGATCAAGTTGATTTTGTTACTGAGACAATGATCAGATATGTGCGCATAATCATCATCCTCATAAAGTTATCATAGCGAGTTATAAAGGTTTAAAGTCACAGAGAATGACAGGCAGATATAAACATAAAGAAATTATTATCATATACATACTACACACTGAATGAAAGCCCTAAATGTCTAATTTTAGGAGGAAAACAAATAAAATACACATTGATCCCATGTTCAGTTTGTCAGTAGGCTATTGAATGCAGTTCAGGTCTAATTCTCTTTTTCAGAGAGAACTTTAGAGAAAGCATGGACCTGAAGAACTATTATTCACAAAATAAGGCCTATAGCGACATGTACATACTATATACCGTATGAAACAGAAGACTCTCTGCTTTCATAAGAAAAAAACTAATACTGTAATAATAATAAAAATCACACCCCTGTGAAGTGAACAGTGCAATGTTGTGAAGTGAGCAGTGCAACATTGCACTGCTCACTAGACAGGGGTGTGATTTTTATTATTATTACAGTAGAAGTATTTTTCTTATGAAAGCAGAGAGTCTTATGTTTCATACGGTATATAGTATGTATATGTCGCTATAGGCCTTATTTTGTGAATATTGAGCAGTTCAGGTCCATGTCTTAGTCTTAGTTATCTCTGGTGGGCACAAGCTGAATTCAATGACCAATTACTGTCAAACTGTATATGTGTACAATGTGTACTGTTTTCCTCCTAAAAGTAGACATTCAGGGCTTTCATTCGGTGTATGGTATGTATAGGATAGTATTTGTGCTCATATTTATATCGGTCTGTCGGTCTGAAAAAACTGAACTGAAATGTCTGTCAACTTCAACCTTCCATATCTCTGCTGTTTTTTCAAGCGAGCAGCGTGCCTTCAAAAGCAGGTGTTAGAAAAAGGTCAATATCTCCAGAATGGAAGATGGTAGAATCATAATTTTCTTTTTTAAATTGAAGTGGACATGTTTGGCTTTCTTTTGATTTATGCGATGTGATTCTCGCTATAAGAGGCCCCTCGCTGTGGGCCCCTAAAAAGTTCAAAAGTCCAATGTTAATCGCTTAGCACCAGCAATCCTGAGAAAATTTCAAAGCTTAGCATTCAATGTGTTAAGACAGCCTAACTGTTATTCTATTATTATTATCGGTAAGTGAATACATTATCTGTTCAACTTTAAGCTTTTAACATTAAAATATCATGTTGTTCAACTTACCCCTCGACTTGGATCAATTTACCCCTTACCTGGGGCAAAGGTCATATTTTCATGGCAGTTTGTCATAGATGCTTACTCATCATTTCAATTGATAGAAGAAATCCTGCAATATGGGTAGATCATTAGATTTTACTGCCATCTCATTTTGCCTTGCTTCCAGGACAACTTAAGCAAAAAGTGGTTCATCTTACCCCGTTCTCCCCTATATCATGGATGTATTATTTGCTGTTCTGTAATTTGACATGTAGGCTATGATGCAGTAATCTGATGGTGTCCAGCAGGGGGAGATGATGTAGCATTGAACATGTAGGCTATGATGTAGCATTGGACATGTAGGTTATGATGTAGCATTGAACATGTAGACTATGGTGTAGCATTGGATATGTAGGCTATGATGTAGCATTGAACATGTACGTTATAATGTAGCATTTGACATGTAGACTATGATGTAGCTTTGCATATGTAGTCTATGATGTAGCATTGAACATGTAGGCTATGATATAGCATTGGACATGTACAGTAGGCTATGATGTAGCTTTGAACATGTAGGCTATGATTTAGCATTGAACGTGTAGGCTATGGTGTAGCATTGAACATGTAGGCTATGATGTAGCATTGAACATGTAGGCTATGATGTAGCTTTGAACATGTAGGCTAAGATGTAGTATTGAACATGTATGATTTGATGTATCATTGAACATGTAGGCTATGATCTAGCTTTGAACATGTAGGCTATGATGTATCATTGAACATGTAGGCTATGATGTAGCATTGAGCAGATGTAGAATACGCACACCGACAGGCTGGGTGCTGGGCTAAAATAAACTTCAGTAGATTGGATGGAGCCCGCACACCACAGGTATAAGCAAGACGTTCTTTATTGAAATACTGACTTATTTAGCATTGAACGTGTAGGCTATGGCGTAACATTGAACATGTAGGCTATGATTTAGCATTGAACATGTAGGCTATGATGTAGCACTGAACGTGTAGGCTATGATGTAGCTTTGAAGTGTCATTTTATTTCTGCCTCTTGGACAGTTCCCACTTGCAAAACAGACTCTGTCTCAATGTGTTTTATTGGTTAAATAAAGGTATATTTGGATTATTATTACAATTAGAGAGATGACTGGTAGATAATTTGGAGCAGGTGCGATGATGACAAGGCATATACAATGTGGAAAGGAGGGACACCCGCACACCGCCACTTGCTGGATTCAGAGCACACACATAACACACATTGAAGCAACATTTCGGTCTTGCGACCTTCCTCAGGCTGGGCCTGAGGAAGGTCGCAAGACAGAAACGTTGATTATTATTACAAAACATAGATTAGCCCTATACACACATTTCGGCAACTTTTGAAAAGTTGCTTCCTACCTTCGAGTTAATGTGTCGCTGAAAGACACCCAGATCAAATTGTATATTCCATGTGTATTTCCATTGGCTGTCATGTACAACTTATGTGACTGGTTCGCCGATTTGCTCTACATATGACGTAAATCTTTCCTTCATTGTCAATGGCATTTAACCCATTCTGACCAGGCACCCATTTTGGTGTTGGCATCATGTTATGCTTTAGCTATTGAAAAATAGCAGATCTACAAGCTCATATCGCGCCACCGAGTGGCGCGATACGAGCTTGTAGGTCTGCTATTTTTTGAAAAATCGAAGAACGACTGACATTTTTAGAATCTGATCTCAGGTCAGAATGGGTTCATCAGACCAGTGTTTAACCAGTGGGTTAATGTTTGCGTTGCCACAAATGTACGTCATATTTGGCGGACATTTGACCTAATTTCTCTTTTCATCATTAATGTCAAATATTGAGACGTGTGGGGACAAAAGCTGTATACCCTCAATAAGAAAAATCACACTTGTGTGAAGTGAGGGGCGCTCTTACCATCATACATCATCATACAACCACATTCCGTGCTCAGCCAATCAAATAATTCCGTGGTAGACACGCACAGACATACAAAGCTGGTCATAGGAGGGTCTGGCCCCCTCAAAAAACATATCCAACATGAAAATATTTGACAAAACAGACTAAATCCATTCTTCTGTCCAGGTTTGAACCAACATGGTACAAACTCTGATCATCTCTCCTGTCAATCACACTGCTATGAGGGCTGATCTGCAGTACACATCTCCTCTCCAGTCAACAGTGGCGTCAATTGTGTTTGGCAAGCTATGGCAACTGTGAGAACTTGGTTCCAGGGGAAAACAATTAAATGTACTAAAAGTATGCAAAAAAAGGGCAAATTACTACATATAACCAAAAAAGAACATATGCCAAGAAATAGGCACGACACATGCACACGTGCGCAAACTTGCCATACCTTAGCGTTTGTTGAAGACGCCACTTGCTTCTCAGACACAAAACGTAGAATATTGTGTTATCGTTGGATAAGATTTTTTCCACAACATCGGCCTATCTCAGGGTGGTGGGGCGGGTGAATATTGTGTTCGTAGGAGATCATTTCAAAAATTGGCGTGTGATTGTTTGTCATTGGGGTAGGGAGTGCTGTGATGTGTTCATTTGTACCGCACAGTGGTATATGGGTTATGCTTAACCCATATACTGCCTCCTGCTGGACGCAGAGCCAACCGCAGACTGCCAAGCCTATTTCAATGCAGCACACACTGGACTGACATCCTGTCTGGAGCGTCCATCTTTAATGCTAAATAAATAGCCTCAATACTAGCAAGCTAAAATGAAGCCATCCTTGCTCTAGAAAGCGCAAATGTTTCCCTCTAAACCACCGGATAATCAGCAAAGACATCTGACCATCGCACATTTTATCCAAACCATGGAGCGTGCTCCAAGATTTTGAGTAATTCAGCTTTTTAGTCAGCCTGTATAATGGGAGGTGGACGGCAGCGTGGTTGTGCAATCCGGTCTAGGATCGCTAAAGAAGGAAAAAATCTGCAATCTGGTTTGATATCAATAATAAAGCTTATCAGACGGAACATTACGCCAGAAACAGTTGCCGGTTGGATTCCTTATGACGGAACGTTCCGCCAGGAGCAGTAAAACTGTTGAACCTAACCCTAACTCTAAACCTAACCTCACTAAAAACTAGGCCTAAACTTAACCTTAACCTGGAAGTCACTCGTCTGGAGGTGCCAAAGCACTGGTAAAAGTCTGGAACTACACAACAGAAGTCACGTGCAGCTGTGGATCAGTACAGACAATGTTCCACCTGCTGGAATGTGCCGACGCCTGCCCGGTGCAGTACAGACGACCTGACAGAACCTACTGTACCCCATCAGCTGTGGCCTGGGCTCCTGCATGTTGGCAGGTCTACTGTACGACATCTGAGATTGCTACGGACTCGATGGAGGACAAGACCCTAACCTCACAAAAACGACATAAACCTAACCTTAAACCTCACAAAAATACTTTATTGTACAAAAAAAGTATAGTCCGCAGTTGTTATAATACATCTGATTTATTTCTCAAATCTGATCTTTTGGCCCGACCGTTCACACTTCCGTTTTCAAGTGACCAGATTAGATCTGTGTGTTCAGACTGGCAGCCGAATCCAGCCTGAATCTGATCTGTGCCACATCCGTCCATCCACATCGGAATCTGATTTGTTTAAATAAGTCTAAACGCAAACAAGTCACATGTAATCCGATGTAGATCAGGCTGCTGTGTTCAGACTGAGACGGATCTCCTGAAATCAGCTCAACCACCTCTGAATGTGGCTCAAGTCTCATGGACTTGAGCCACATTCAGAGGTGGTGTTTAATCTAATTTAAACAAATCAGATTCCACTGTGGATGATGTGGCAAAGATCTGATTCAGGCTGGATTTGGCTACCAGTGAAAAGGTCCTTTCAGATGGGCAGCGATTAACGCACTGAGTAATTCATTTTCAACTAATTTTACTTTGACCTGGATTGTGTTGAGCTTTTTCTTCTTTTTCATGAGCAGAGCTTTGGTTGATCCAGGCGACAGCCAGCAAAGTAAAACGCTCCCATTTATTTTGTCTCTCTGACACATCTAGGGGCCACAAAGCTTATAGGAAAATCTTTGAATGCAGATTGAGGCCCATACATGTGTCCCTCCTTTTTTGTACCTGTCTGAATACCAAAAAGAAAAAAATAAGGTCATTAACATTTTGACATATTATTGCTTATAGCAGCTTTAAACGGTGTCTAACTCTGGGGGACCCCACAGGGATCGAACCGCCTGAAAGGGCCTCAAACGGGGCCTGACTCTGGGGTAGTCCACAGGTATCAAAGCACCTGAAAGGGCCTCCAACGGGGCCTGACTCTGGGGGAGTCCACAGGTATCAAAGCACCTGAAAGGGCCTCCAACAGGGCCTGACTCTGGGGGAGTCCACAGGTATCAAAGCACCTGAAAGGGCCTCCAACGGGGCCTGACTCTGGGGGAGTCCACATGTATCAAAGCACCTGAAAGGGCCTCCAACGGGGCCTGACTCTGGGGGAGTCCACAGGTATCAAAGCACCTGAAAGGGCCTCAAACGGGGCCTGACTCTGGGGGAGACACCACCGCCCCCTGCTGTTTGACGCTGTCCTCACAATGTGGTCCATTCTCACATTTCACACGCACGCACAGGCACATGCACACACGAACACGCACAAAGATAACATGCCCTTGGCTCTAGATCAAAGTCTCTCTCTCTCGCTCTCTCTCTCTCTCTTATTAGATTTTCAATCTCAGCACTCTAAAGCAATGAGTTTTCGGGGTAATTGATAACGTTATCAGTTTTTTGGTAATTGATAACGTTATCAGTTCCGGCAAGGATGATAAAGAAATGTCATTAGGAGAGGAGGCAGCCGATTGGATGGCGTGAGCCACTGTTAATTAGGAGAGGCAGCTGGTTGGATGGTGTGAGACACTGTTAATTAGAAGACAAGGAGAGGCAGCCGCTTGGATGGCGCGAGATACTGTTTATTACATTACTTATGTGCATGCGTGCGTGCGTGCATGCGCCTAACAGGAGCAACTATTTTACAGTGGTGGAAAGTACGTACTTTCTTTTAGGTATTTTACTTTATTAGAGTATTTTAATTCCAATGCTTTTACTTACTTTACTCCACTGCAGCTCAGATCCAACTATTGGATGGAGTAGGCCTACTATTGTTTTTTTTGTTTTTTTTTAACTTTAAAAAAAAAAAATCTTTGTCCCACGATTTTGTAACCCATTTTTCACCCGTGTCAATATTATCTAATGTGATCCTGGCCTCTACACACCCTCCGCCAACCTGGGGAGAACAACGGACTTGAACTCATGGTTCCTTCATGCATGAGTTGCTCCTTGAGTTTCCTTGGTTGGACGTAGCACATGGAAGGAACACGTTATTCCAACCAGTTCATTTCCCCTCCATCAGCCGGGGCGGCTGGCTAGGGGGGGGGGGGGGGGGCGGGGGGGGGCAGTTTAGAGACCAGGATTAGCCTACTGCATGCTTTTTGTGAGGGTACATACCCTAGGGGACACGGGGAGAACATGCAAACTCCACACAGTAGATTTTTATTACAAAACATTTATGTCACACATTGTGAGCTTGTAGATCTGCTATTTTTGTCCATTTTATTTTTTAACTCAAGTACATTTTGATTTGCGGTATTTTACTTGCAACAGAGTACTTCTATATCTTCAGTATTGATACTTTTACTTACCGTAAGTAAAAAAAAAATCACACCCATGTGAAGTGAGGGGCACTCTTATACATCGTGACGTAAAATAGATGCCTATTAGATGACACTATGGCGTAAAATTGTCCATTCATTGTCAATGGGTAGTATAGGACAGAAATCTACACTAATAGCTTATGTTAAGTCTAACTCATGTTGATTAGGACAGGTGATGTAATGGTGATGGCACAAACGGTGCCAACACAAACATTAAACGCCATTAACAATTCAGAGACAATATTGTCACAGTAGCAGAAAGTACTGAACCCAAATGCAGAGAGACGACCAGCAGAATTTAATGCAATCAAAGCATTTATTAAATAAAGCAAGCTTAAACAGGCAGAAGTTAAGTAATCCAAAAAGTTACCAGAAGCATCAAGTCAGGATACAGAGGTCCAACAAAGTCCAGTTAACAAACACAAGGCAAGAGCTCCAAGGCATAACAGCAAAACAGGAAGGTATGAACTGACAATGTGTTTGTGCAGAGAGTCCAGTCTTATAGGGTCGGCCTCGACATACCTTGTTTACAAGGACAAGCTTAACTTTGAGGAAAAGGAGCGTTACCTCAACAAAATCAAGGATATTGATGGTCTCGACCCCTATGAACACACTGACTGAACAGAGGATTCGATCTTCTACCACCACTAATGCGACAACATTTAATGCTTGTCCTTGTAAGGTATGTCGAGGCAGACGTTTTTTCTTTCCATCCTGGTGTTGGCTCACTGTGTTGTCGCCAGGAACGAGCTCGTTGAACTCCCTCTGGTGTTTAAAAATTAGAACGCACACGGATGGTCGCTGACTGTAAACAAAGCAGAAATGCCTGCCAACATGGCGGCCGCTACCACGTGACACATATGTTAACGCCCCCTCCGGGAGATTTTGGCAGACCCTATAGGTGGTGGGTTGATTGTATCAGTGTTCACAGGTTTGTAATGGGCTGGGGTGATGAGAGTGGAACCAGGGGCCTGTTTCACGAAACTTGGATTAGAGAATAAACCGGGATTTAACACATATCCTGGTTTAATATATCCTGGATCAACGATTAACCGGTTTCATGAAAGCTGGTTAATCTTGCCAGATTAATTTAACCAGTTAACCTGGATATGTTGAGGCTTGATTCGGTTTCATGAAAGTGATGCTACATTAGTTACCAATGCTTTGGATTTTGGACCAGGCTAATAGCCAGGTTTAACCTTATCCTGATGTATTTACTGTTCATTAAGCAAGTTAATAGTAGTGATAAAATGTAAACTATATTTTTGGGGTAGTCTATCCACTATTGAGAGTAGGTTTAGGTTTAGGTTTATTTATTTAGCATGTAGTACAAAATATAGACAATAACATATCAAAGAACAAAAATACAATGCAAGGAAGGGAAGAAGCCAGCTGGCTTATTTGGAATCCTTTCCTGTAGGAAGAGGTCATTGGTTTAAAAGTTTAAAAGTTCATAAAGAACAGTACATAAGTCTACAAGTTGGCAAAGGGGGGCAGCTGTGCAGTAAAGAAATAAAAACACAGCCTGCACAAAAAACAGAAATAAACAATACAACAACAAACACACAAAAGAAAATATAACGCATCAAGGTAAAACATGTAATCTACAGAGAGGAAGAAATAGGATATTTCTTTAGATGTTTTTTGAATATTGGCAAGGATAATGAGGATTTAAGTGAAGCATCTAGGGAGTTCCATAGATGAGGGCCTCTAAATTTGATGAAAGATTGATGTTTGAAGTGCGACAATAGGGTAATTCAAAATGATCTCTTTGCCTTGTGGGGTAGGAGTGAATGTCAGAAGTAACACAGAAGAAATTGTGAAAAGAAGACGGAATGTCTTGTATGCATTTTTTTTAATTTAAACATAAATAAACATGTCTGAAAAACGTTTACTTTGTCAATGGGTAATAGTGAATATTTAATAAAGAGCGGGGCAGACGGCTCATACCGATTTGAATGTGAAATCATTCTCAGAAACCTTTTTTGAATGATCAGTAATTTAGAGACATGTGTTGAATATGTAGCATATGTAATATATATTACAGTAATTAATATGAGGGAAAATTAAGCTATAATATAGCTATATAATATACCAAGCATCTTCATAGACTTCATACATACAGCATCAATATGTTGTTTCCAATTTAAATGTTCGTCAAGAATTTAGTATGGGGAACCTGGCAAATTTCAGAGCCATTGATTACAATTCTAGGTTTTTCTTTGGGAAATGTTTTGTTTATATTGCTAAAAATCATGAAGTTGCATTTTTTTATATTGAGTGTAAGCTTATTCAATTGAAACCATTTGAAGACATCCAACAATTCATCATTAACATGTTTAACGAGGGTGTTTAAATACCTGTGTGAGGCAATGAGATTGGTATCATCTGCAAATAAAATAGGAAGAAACTTATTGCAGTTCATGGTTAAATCATTAATATAAAAAACAATAAAGGACCAAGTATGGAGCCCTGTGGCACTCCGACTGAGATTTTCAACTTTGCAGATATACAACCATTGATACATACATATTGGTCTCTGTCTTCGAGATAATTAGAAAACCACTTGAGAGCAACATCCTGTAGGCCATATCTATTAAGTTTAGAAACAAGAATTTTATGATTTTCACTACAGTATCGAAAGCTTTGGTTAAATCCAAGAAAACCCCAAGAACAAATTTCTCATCTTCTAGAGCAGAAGAGATATTGTTAGCAAGCTGTAACAGAGCTTGTTCATTTGAGTATTTCTTGCGAAATCCATATTGGTGGCAATAGAGGATGTTGTTCTGAAGTAAGTGATCTGAGATTCTGGAGTAAATAAGTTATTTTCTCTCTTTAATTACAGCAGCAGTATTTATTTTAAGTCTTGAACTTAGTCTAAGTCTTGAATAGATTAGTAAAGATACTGAGATATACAGAAGGGGGCAGTAATGCAACTATTAAGGATGCAACTGCCATAATACCCCATGAAGAAGAAGGATCAGTAAATCTGTGTTCTACAGAATGGGTCTAGAGACAAAAAGCCAGGCTGTCTATTCAGCCAGGCTTGCTGACCCCGGCTCGCCAAATCGGCCAATTCTGAGCCTCATTTGGCTTTAGTGGAACGGAATAAACCAGGCTGTAAAGACCAGGATTGAAAAAGCCTGGTTTTGGCCTAAATCCTGGATTAGTTAATCCAAGTTTCGTGAAACAGGCCCCATGTGTGTAACTAGGACTGAAGTGAGGAATGGTATGAGGGAGTGGCCGAAGTGGGAATACAGACAGGGGGAGACTCAAACCATGACAAAAAGAATACATACATAATGAGGCACATTATGACGTAAATATTCCCTTCATTGTCAATGGTGTTTACAAAACAAACATTGAATTAAAGACAAACATTAAACCTGTATATAGGAGAGGCTAGCGCCCCTCAAAAACACCTTTTTCCACCCCTGCTATTTTGAGAACTCGCCATAACATCCAGTTTGTGTGTATGTTTGTATGTTTTGTATGTGTGTATGTTTGTGTGTATGTGTACAGTATACAGTATATTTATGGCCATAACATCCAGGTTGTTTGGAACACACACAGTATAGTTATGGCCATAACCTCCAGGTTGTGTGTTGAACACATAGGCCCTCATGTATCAATTGAGTGTAAAATCTGCCCCAAATTCGAGTTCAGGTTTCGTAGTACACCCACGTCGCCACGGCATTTATAAAGTGATCGCAAACAGCTGATCCTTCCTTAATTTCGTTCCGACGTTAATAAATGTGACGGCTGAAATCTATCTGGCACGCCCTATGAAATCAAGCCTCGCCCTTGTTTTTGCAACATGAACAACTGCAATACGACCCTGAAACCATGGTAACAGGAAAAGAAATGTTTCCCTCACTTGACTTGCTGCCCCCTCTCTCATACACACACACACACACACACAGACGCACGCACACGCAACTTGCAACTTGTTGTATCTTAAATAAATAAACCTGCATGAATTAACTAAAGCTGTCTGTTTCTCCTCTCGCTTCGCTTCCCTTGCTGCCCGCCTCACCCCCCCCCCCCCCCCCCCGCACGCACGCACATATCGCAATTTCCAAGCAACTGTCACTGTGTGTTGTTAGTTGTATATTAAATTATTAAAGTATTTTTAATTTAATAATTTAAAAATATATATATTAGTGAACGAAAACCTGAACCTGTGAACCATGAATTAAATAACAAATAGGCACACACACGCTGCTGTTTTGCATAGGTGCTCCTCCTGTCCTGTCTGTCTGTCTCTCTATCACTGTGGTCCGTCCGTGACCAACTGACCATGCACGTTCGACAGTCTATTTAGATTGCCTCGCAGTCGCCAGTCGCTGCAGTGGCTGGGCTGTCAACTGTCATTATATGAATGTGCAGCCAAAACCGTAGCCTCATGTGGCTGGCACTGGTGGTGGTGGTGGGCTGGCTGGGTAGCCTACATATCTCTGATGCGGTTCCCACTTGCGCTAGCACGGTACATTTGGCATTCGAGCGACGCGTCAGGTTTATTAAACGAGGAGGAGATTGCACATACCGTAACTCCAGAAAGACATTGGTAGTAGGCTACCCACGTTTAGACTCTCCACAGCTGCAGCACTGCACTATACTCTCCAACGAGAAGTCTGCCTACGCCCCCAGCCAGTGTAAAATACCCGGTAACCTGACACCTCTCATGGCTTACTAGTTAAAAATCAAACACACATTGTGTGTAGTTGTTTAGACAACTGAACATTGTGTGTAGTTGTTAAGACAACTGAACATTGTGTGTAGTTTAGACAACTGAACATTGTGTGTAGTTGTTTAGACAACTGAACATTGTGTGTAGTTGTTTAGACAACTGAACAATGTGTGTAGTATTTACTATTTACTAGACAACACGGTGATGCGTGTATCATCACCTCTCATCAGAGAGTAGGCTTAAAGGAGGTAAGTCAGAGTCTAAACATCTGCCTGTGCGTGTGCATGTGTGCGCATGTGTGTCAGTGTGTGCGTGTGTGCTCTTATTAAGATGTAGCATCCTTCAGCCTGCTATCCTGCAGACATCCATCAGCTTTATGAATCATTTAGACGAGAGACAGAACTAGACAGAGACATACGTACATCTCTCTCTCTCTCTTACTCTCTGTAAATGGTGCATTTATATAGCACCTTTATCCAAGGCGCTTTACATAGCTTGTGCATTACATTCACCCATTCACTCACACACACACACACACACACACACACACACACACACACACACACACACACACCTTTACATAGCTTGTGCATTCACCCATTCACACATCGATGGCGGTGGAAACCATGCAAGCCACCAGCCAGCACATCAGGAGCAATTGGGGTTCAGAGTCTTGCTCAAGGACACTTCGACACTAACTCTGGGGGAGCCCACAGGGATCGAACCGGGAACCTTGCGGTTACTATCGGGCCACTCTAACCCTGATCCACCGCCTCTCTCTCTCTCTCTCTCTCTCTCTCTCTCATGTAATCTACACCGGCGGTATGGAGGGGCTGGTTGAACTCGAGGGAAATCACGGCAGCGGGGGGTGGGGGGGGGTCATTCAGGGAGATTCAAAGAAAAAGCAATCAGCAGAGTGTGTTTTGTGTGGAGCGAGCTGTATTCAACATAACAGCTCCTAACTCTCTCTCTCTCTGTCAAAGATCTGAAACGAGAGAGAAAGAGAGACAGAGGCAAAGGGATCAACGCACGGCACCAAATAACATTTTCCTTTCCATTTGGTTCAATCTCATTCCAATATAAAACCTGCAATATGATTACATTTCATTTTTAGGTTTAGTTCCCGAGTCCAGTTCAATGTGAATGAATTCAGTTACGTTTGTCTGAAGTGAATTCCATTATGTGAAATTGGTGTGACGAAATGGGACAGCAGTGCACCCCCCCCCCATCCCCAGGGGTCCTGTAGTAGGGGGTCCCCAGCTAAATGATTGATAGTTAGTTAGTTGATTAATAGTACCAAATGGACTCTTATAAGGACCAGTGTGTTGCTCCACTAAGCTGTGGACCGGTATCTCCATTTGTACGTTCTCAGAGTTGAGGTCATTTCAGACGGGCAGTGATTAACACGCATAGTGATTCGTTTTCAATGATACCTGCGTCTTTAGCGTATTTGTGTGGGCGCGGTCCCGTGAAATTGTCGTGCATGCTCGTTTCGTGCACACGCCCGCCGCGACTGATCAGACCTGTGTGCCACGGTGAGGAGCCAGAAGCAGAACCAGGCGGGCAAACTGTTGCAGGCCAATATATTTATTAACCCATTTAGGCCTGACGTCGAAAAAATAAAAAAAGGCTTCTAAATCATGACAGTTTTCTGAAATACCTATGCTTCTATATCAGTAGTGGTTCTCAATATTTTATGTCAAGGACCCCCAAAAATTATATGTAATTGGCCGCCGACCCCCAACTGATAATAATTATGTAGTTCCAGGGACCCCCTCCCCCCCTGCAGAAGCAAAGGTTTGAGTTATATATATATATGTATATAAGAATATACAGTATATTCAAAGATTTGCGCCACATTTTCATGACCAGAAAAAAAAGCTCATAGCTGCGTTGTCGCGCCACTCATGAGCAGACCTGGAGAACAGCTGTGGTTGATCCAGGCGACAACGTCTACGTTAATCCATGCCCGACTGAAAGTACCTTTACAGTATGCGATGTAGGATACGACGCTACGGTATAGATGGCGTTCCCAGAGATATGCAGAACTTCACACATCATGCCATTATAGGCAAGACAGTGGGTCGGCAAGACAGTGGATCTGTAAGACAGTGGATCGGCAAGACAGTGGACAATGGAGTAATTATAATACATTCAATTCAATCTTTATTACAGACTCATGGTCCAGATAACCCTTGAGACTGTACTTCATTCATACTTTGTGAATACATTGTAGAAGTATATAACCACCATATATTGTGATATAGAAGTACACACT
This sequence comes from Protomyctophum parallelum, assembly GCF_964188405.1. Classification (NCBI taxonomy): domain Eukaryota; kingdom Metazoa; phylum Chordata; class Actinopteri; order Myctophiformes; family Myctophidae; genus Protomyctophum; species Protomyctophum parallelum. The sequence continues at coordinate 1,049,693 of NC_139705.1, forward strand.
ACAGTCACTGTAGTGTACAGTGTATATAATATATTAATGTATATATTCACTATACATTATTTTTCTATTCATATATTCGCTGCAGGTGATATATGTACAGTACACACTACAGTATATAGTATAATGTATAATATTCACTGTACATTGTTTTTGAGTGGTGCAACCACTCCTACAACCAGCTTGCAATGTCCTCGTACTTGTTTGTGTGTCTGTGTGTGTGTCTGTGTGTCTGTGTGAGCATGAGTATGTGACTTAATAATAGCAGTAGGGGGCGCCAGAAACAGTGAGAGGGGTAGTGACTCTAATGAGAGAGAGAGTGAGAGAGAGAGCGAGAGAGAGAGAGAGAGAGAGAGAGGGGGGGGGGGGGGGGGATTGCACCACTCAGTTCACACGTGTGTGATTTTTTCACTTACTCCAACTCAACTGCAAATGCAGATCAGAATTTCATTGATATACATCTACACACTTTATTTTGTATTACTCTTACTCTTAAGGTCATTACACACTGGTGAATTAGCGACGCAATGCGAATAAGCGATCTGAAATGCGAAATATTTGCCCGGCAAATTGATTCGCGTTTGCCTATACAGTGTACACATCTATGCGACGCGTATTGTGCGATTATATTAGCCTTTCCTCTCCTCTCCCTCCTCCTCTCCTCTCCTGTCCTCTCCTCCTCCTCCCGCTTTGGTATCCTTTCTTTAATACCCTGCAGGCACTGCAGGCAGGGCCGTATCCAGTACTTCACAGATGGAGGGGTCCAATTGGTACTGGCCCACATGGTACAATTGGTACCGGCCGTGCCCGTGCATGTGGGCAAATATTCCGGTTATAAAGTCGTTATTTTCGGGTCAAAAACGGGTCTGCACTCTGCACAGCAGAAATAGCCTAGTGCAAATCTTACCTTTTTGATGAGCCTGTTCACTGGTCATTTTAACTTTTTTCAATATTGGCATATTGCCTATGGTAAATACCATAATAACATCAACACATCAATTTAACTTGAACAACCAATGTCAATTTGAAGCAATTATTCCCTGTTGAGAGAGAGAGAGAGAGAGAGAGAGAGAGAGAGAGAGAGAGAGAGAGAGATCGTGCGTTAAAGCGCAAATAACATGCATTTTAAAACTGCTTTTAATATTTAATATCATATTGTCTATGTCCCTCAAAGTTATTTCTAATGGTTTGAGCCTCAATCACCACTCTGATATAACTAGTCCTTGTCATTTCTTTCTGGACTTTGAAAGCAGTTTTAGATGCAGTACCACAATGTCCTGAGGTGGTGGGGGTGCTGATATGCAGATTATTTAATATTTGAGTCATTATAATACTGATGCTAGATAAAACCAGGCTTGTTTCCATTCCATTTTAGCTTGGAAAATCAACAATGGTGGACATTGTAAACAAAGTGGAAATGCAAATTTGGAACTGAAGACTAAAGAAGAGGAGGAATTATACAAAGTAGGGTGACATTGGTGACATCACGATGAGGCCAAAATCAGTTGAGCTGTTCCTGAGAGCAATTTCCATTAAAGCACCTGTATGATATGAAAGCCTGATTGTTCAAAATTGGTTATTTGTGGGGATAGAAAACACATATGGGAGCCCCAAAAAAAAAGTTTAATTTTATGTTATAGGTCCTTTAAAGAGAGAGAGAGGGGGGGGGGGGGGGGGGGGGGTCGCGTTAGCATCAAGCTAAGCATACGTTCGTTCCATATAAATGACTAGCCCTGGTCCAGGGCTTACAGCGAGAGACAAGCCCTGGACCCAGGGCTAATAAATGACAGATCCACATCGCTCATGGGCCAAGTAGATCTGTCGTACTCGTTTCCCTCACTTCCGGCATGGTCCAAGTGCCTGCCCTATTTGAGGCTTTATTTTATTCCCTTTCTCTTCCCCGTGGCCGGCGGCCCAACAGACGGTTCGCGACCGGGCCGTGAGCCGCTCCGCGGAAACCACGGGGGACTAGTGTCCCGGGACCCCCGTGTCTCCTACGGCCCTGACTGCAGGTGCTGAAACGTTGGTCTTTAATAAATATGTTTTGTATCGTGAATACAAGCTGCCCTTTACAAGTTTTGTCTCCCGTGGACAGCACGCAGCACCTCCCCACTATTTATATAGAACCGGGAATGAATACATAAATTGTTTCGTGTCACTGTCACTGGCGTGGCGGGAGTTGCGTGGCGGGAGTTAATTGTTTCGTCACTGGCGCGGCGGGAGTTGTTTCGCGCCACAGCCACTGGGAACAATGGAGTCTACATCAAGTGATAAAGCGCTGGTTATGATGGTTATGAATCAAAAGAGAAAGAAGAGAAGTTTTTGGGTACACCCAATGTTAACTTTGTGAAAGAACATGGGTGAGTTCCACACGGCAATTCAGGAGCTCAAGAAGTACCCTAGGAATTTCCATCAGTATTTCCGAATGTCCCTCGGCCAATTTGAAGAGCTGCTCCGTCAGCTGACTCCACGTCTCCAGAGGGAGACAACCAACTTCAGGGAGCCTATTGATCCGGAACAGCTAGCCACATGTCTGAGGTAAGAAACCGTATTAATATAATATATAGGCTATAGTATATTCTATGTGAGGAATGAGACAAAGTCCCGTTATGTTGGGAAGTCCCGTTATGTCCATATGCAGGCTGCGTCCGCCTCCTATGTGTGCATTCAGGAATTGAATGGGATGGCCTATTGCGTGTTTAATACAATTATAAACAGGCCTACATGCATCTGTTCTATTCAATTGGCCTCTCTGTGCACTCCAAAGAAAGACAGCTATCAGCTATGCCATGTAGCCTACTACTTATATTTTAACTTTGAGATTAATAACTTTCCCATTAATTTGTAGGGGTGTTTGACTTGTTATATTTAGCCTACTTTTAGGGATACGATTAAGCATCATAATTCATAAACCATACGTTTTTAAATAATAACATCTGCATCACTGCATGTTTTAATAGTGTACCACGACTACAACACTGTTCATGTTGCCCAACAATACCTATAGCTATACCTAGTAGGCTACAGCCTGTTTTTCAAATCCCTTTTTATATATCGACAGGCTATAGGCTATTTTACTCCCAGCCAAGAAGGATACAGGGCAGGATATAAAGATTTCCTCACTAGCCTATAGTAGTCACTCACTAACCTGTGAAGACAAATAACTTTGAGCATTGAATAGACAGATAATAAAATTTAAATACACCTTATAACAATCTGTTTTAACCCGTGACGGTCAAACTTCCTCACCTTACTCAAAGGCACAACCTGCTGGGGGAAACCGTGCACCACACCCACGGAAACAATACTAATTATAGGCTATTAATCAGGGGTCTGCAACCTTTATTTTCTTGATAGTCTGCGTGCCATATCGACATTACATTTAATTATGACACCACATCCAAATTATATATTTCCATCCGATTTTGATTTGTAGCCTACATCTTGTGATATAAACATTACCTGTATAGAAAATAAATACATATTATAAGCAAGCCAATTTGTGTGTGTGACCATAATATTTTATAAGGATAGATAAGTAAGAAAAGCTAATACTCCTTTCTCATGTCTTTGTAGATTCCTAGCCACCGGTGACAGCTTCACCACAACCACCTTGGGGTTTCTACTGTGGCACAGATTGTGCGGGAAACCTGCGATGCCATCTGGGATGTCCTGAAAGACACCCTCATGCCTGTTCCAGACAGGGATACGTGGCTGAGCATCGCAAGGAGGTTTGAGGAGCGCTGGAACTTCCCCCATTGTATGGGGGAAGTTCCCCCAACTCCGGATCCCTGTTCTACAACTACAAGGGCACCTTCTCTGTAGTTATGCTGGCCATGGTGGATGCAGACTACAGATTAATCTGTGTCGGTATCGGGGGTTATGGTGGCAACAGTGACGGGGGAATTTTTGCAAACTCCAAGCTGGGCAGAGATCTCCAGGCAGACCAGCTGGACATCCCTCCACCATCTCTCCTACCATCGGCAGCAGAGTTGGGACCTGTGCCATATGTGGCGGTGGGTGACGAGGCCTTCCCCATGAAGCAGTACCTCCTCCGGTCTTATTCGGGGCGCCGTCTTCCTGAAGACTCACGGGTATTCAATTACCGCCTCTCGAGAGCCCGTCGGATTGTGGAGAACGCCTTTGGTATCCTCACCAAACGCTGGAGGGTCTACACTGGCAGACTGCAAGTCGGCCCGGAAACAGACGACAGTGTGGCGAGGGCAACCTGCCTCCTCCACAACTACATCCAGTCTTCAAAGACTGTGGGCCAGAATGAGGAGCCAGATGAGGATGAGGACGACTCCGAGGATGGCGAGAGCATCCTCAGACCACTGCGGGGGAACAGGGCATCGGAGTCCAAAAGAATCAGGGATAAATTTCACTTCACCAGCTGGAGAAGTGCCTTGGCAATATGCCCATGTTCGCCGTGGTTCTCGTGTCGTGTGAGGAGCTGACTGGTGTAGACCTACTTTTTTTTGTGCAAAAAATGCATTCTCAATGGCAATAGCACAAACTTTTTATTACTACTATTACTATACTATTTTATTATTATTATTATTATCATTATTATATAATATTACTACTATTACTAATTTCCCCTAGAAACTCCATTCACACTATTTATAATTCAGCTTACTGTGGAGACACATGGTGGAACCTTTTACTTTGAAATGTTTTGTAGTTTCTGATTTGTCTAGTCTACAGTATGCCAGTTTGAACGTTTTCTTTTACTTTTTTTTTTTTTTTTTAATACCTCACTTCCTTTTGTCCTGTCATAACACTGACGAAGGCCACACAGGCCGAAACGCGTTCGTTATCAACGTCAGAGGTAAATAAATTCATATAAAAAGGACATACAATGAGTGCTAGCATTTTCTTCATTTCAACTTGTATATTCGAGCCTTGCACCGTAAGGACTTTATTCTAACCTGGAGTGCTGGGTTGTCTGCTTCGGCAGTACTTTCTTACTCAGATTTTGTTTTTGAACACATACCATAAATAAAAAATGCCTGTTTCTTGACTTTGTTTATGTAATAAATGTAATAAACAGTTACATATAAAAATATATTTAAACAATTAAATGTAACAAAAAGTGCTTAAAAAAGTGCTTCAACAATGGTTTAGCAGCGAACAAGAACTAAAAATACTAATTACTAAAGTGAATACATAAATAATATTTATAAAACAGTATGACAAAGGCATTAATACATCAAGACCTGGGATGCATCTGTGTCCCCTCAGCTTTTAACCACTTCAACCATTATGTTAAACTTTAGCTGGTGAAAAATAGAAGATCTACAAAGTAAAGACACAGATACTTGCCGTGCGGAAAAAGGTCCGCTTTAGTAGGAGTTTAATTTTGGATGGGAACCCCTTTTGGTGTTAGCATTATGTTATACTTTAGCTATTGAAAAATAGCAGATCTACAAAGTGGCGCGCTACGAGCTTGTAAGGTCTGCTATTTTTGAAAAATCGAAGAGCTTTTTCAGAAAACTGTCAGGATGTAGAAGACATTTTTAGAATCTGATCTCAGGTCAGAATGGGTTTGCCCAGTCGATAGGATGGTTCTGTATAGGTGGGGAACACATGTCCATGTATTGTCTTGGTGATATGTATTGTTTTGTTGTGGGTGTTTGAACAGACCTGGGAAGATGAATATCCTTCGGGACAATAACGATTATTATCAACGTGCTCTCTAAGCAACATTCCTATAGCATTTGTCAAGCTGAACCAAATCTATAAATAACATAATGTGAACATGTGACGAACATCCTGCATAGTATAACATCTATCAGAAAATAGGCGACAACAATGTATGAGGAGGGCTAGGGGGTGAGGTGGAGAGGTGAGTTGAGGTAACACTTTGTATTAAATACCCCGTATCTTTGTTACCTCAGGTTCATGTTCTTAAAGGACCACTTCACCACTTTTCAACTTATCTTCAAATAATTGGTCCTCACTAATGTTCATGATAAAATACCACAATTGTTTTCTACTCAGTCTGTGTCTCATAGGAGGGCTGTGGGCAGTTCAGAAACCCGTCCACCAGTGACATCATCAATGGGGAATCCAAGCTAATAGAAACCGCAGGCTTCCCAGATAACAAAAGATGATTGAATCAACCTTGTGATATTAGTCAGCCATGATGGTTGCAATCAACATTGATGCCAGGTATTGAGAAGATGTTGAAAGTGCTCGCTATGATCCACATTGAAATAATGTTGCACTTCCAACCAATTGTGACAATGAATCAACCTTGATTCAACTATGATATAATCAACATTGAAAGAACGTAGAATTGCATCAGCATTGATTCAACTATGCATCTATCCATCCATTAAAATTGATTCAACTATACATCCATCCATCATACATTGAAACAATGCTATTATTAAAGGGCCATTTCAACCTTCTTCTGTATGCCTAATATGTCTCATTAAAAAAAGAATATAAATTACAAAATTAATGGTTTAGTTCAACAAGGAACACACCAAAGTAGTCTAGTCAGTGATAGACAAGTTTGGAGCTACCACCACATTTTAAATGATGCATAGAAAATGCTGAAATGGTCCATTAAGTATGCTATACTGCAGTGGGCCTCTGGATTGGCCATTCCCAAAACAATTAAAGATACCAAGGTTTGAGAACAGCTGCTTTACAACATTCTCTATGAACAAAAACAAAACTTATTTATTAGATTCAAACATGCATAAGTGAGAAGTGCACATCCAATTCCCAGCATTTATTTTGCTACACTGAATTTGAAAAGTTACTCTATGCAGATTTGAATTATTACAAAACATACAGTAACCACTTCAGTCCTATGCACAGCTCATTGAGTCACATTGTGAGCTTGTAGAGCTGCAATTTTCAAAAGATTAATGTCCTTGAACGACCCCAGTTCAACATGAACCAAAAACAGCCCTGAAAATCCAGGGGACACAATTAAAGAAACTTCCTCCCCAGTTCAACATGAACACCACATTAACCATCCATCCATTTGTCCTGAAACTCCAGGGGACAAAGAAATCAGGCAGTCCTTCAGAACCAATAGGACCCCAGTTCAACATGAACGAAACAAACAGTCCAATGATCCATCAAACCCACTGGCTGCTTTAGAAGAGATTTTTACATTTTTGACATCCGGCCTAAATGGGTTAAGACTTTAAGGACCTGCGGGTGTGGGAACCTTTTCTTTCCTGGGTACCCTGCCACTCCTGTCGGGTGCATAACGCAGCCACTTCTGCAGAGCATCCTTGTACTGCAATTCTGTCAACTTGCGGTCAAATTGACGAGCAGCCGCTGAAAAAAAGAAAACAGGCGTTACTAAATTAAAAATAAAATAAAGCTGCAGTTCCATTCAAAGTGACATAAATGTCCATTGTGTACTAGGTTCAGGCGGGAACCTACATACAATTGAGCCACACTAATGTTCATTAAATAAATGTCACAGTTTGTCTACTCTGTCTCAGAGGAGGGCAGTGGACAGTTCTGAAACTTGCCTACCAGTGACATTCTTAACTGTACACAGGCACAGAACACCTCTGAGATGCAGAGCGAGTAGACAAATCTGTGCAGTCCAATTGTGAGCATTAGAGCAGTAGTTATCAGCCTGTGGGTCGGGACCCCCACATGAATATGGGGTGTCCCCAGATGACAGTGAAGAATAATGAATACCTCAGAAATTAAAAAGTAATACCATTAGAAAAGTCAATTTATACTATAAAACTGGTCAAACATTGGCCAAATCAATCACTCCTGCGGTGTCAATCAGGCCTATGGTCCGATAGGAGAAATAGTGAAAATAGCCAATCTACAGAGTCAAATTGAATGCCTCAACAACAACTCCAAGTATTTTGATGTGCAGACTCACCAAAAATGCAGTCCTGATGTAGGGTGTCTTTGAAGGCCCTCTTCTCTCCCTTGCCAGCCCAGTTGAAAACGCATGCCAGGTTGTTTGTCAGGGTGGCGCCAACCATTCGCCGGATCATGTTCTCACTATTGGTCCCTCCGACTAAGGCCAGGCGTGCAATCTTAACAGAGAGATAAAATAGTTAGTGTACAACGTGCCATGTCAAATGGACAAAGTAGTGCATTAAGATTTCTATTTCTATTACATAAGAGCATTAGTTTCAAATATGAAACAATGCCAAAAATTGGCAAAAGAAAGTCAAATATTGTCCAAGAAAGAATAATTGCAACCATCTTGCGACGCACTCCCTCCTCCCTCAGTGCAGCTTCCGCCTGATCAAACTGCTCCTCGTTGGAGAGAGGCAGATTGATGGGGAAGGGCTCCTCTCGCTGGGATTCAGGAACACCTCGGACATTCAATGTGGACTTTGCCATTTCAGTTTTGATGAATTGAATGTCCCTCCCCATCTGCCTCACCTCCATAAGTATCTCTGCCAGCATTTTTGTGTTTTTCTGGGAAGAAAGGTCTTGGGAGAAAAACAATTTGACATTACATAAGATAGATTGACCATTTTCAATCAAATGACCAACTCGCTGATGTCTGCACCCCTCGCTTATAGTAACCATTAAATGCTTAACAAAGACAGTAAAGACGAAGGGACTACATACATGAAAACATGCTAATTTTTGCTTCGTTGAACCACCGATAACTGACATTGATTGACATTCCGTTAATTCCGTTAACGGTAGGTTTGTATTTTGAGCAATAATCCGTTTTTTTCCGTTAATTGTAGCCCAGGGGTTAATAAATCGAAGGCCAAAATAAACACAAATTAATTATTTAATGTTCGCCCAGGGCCTCACACACACACACACACACACTCACACTCACACTCACACTCACACACACACACACACACACACACACACACACACACACACACACACACACACAACCTTGCCATAACCTGTGGGACATGAGTGTGTATAGTCATCTGCGGGGCCCACCCTTTCCAGAACTTGTACAGCTGGTGTCATCACCAACAATCATATATTATAAAAATCTGTTTAAATGAGCAAAAATCCTAATTTTTTTAAGGGTTGTCACTTGTGGACCCACTTCTCTTATGTTGTCACTCATGAGGTCCTATTTGGCCCACTTCTCTTACGTTGTCACTCATGAGGTCCTATTTGGCACACTTCTCTTACGTTGTCACTCATGAGGTCGTATTTGGCACACTTCTCTTATGTTGTCACTCATGAGGTCCTATTTGTCACACTTCTCTTATGTTGTCACTCATGAGGTCCTATTTGGCACACTTCTCTTATGTTGTCACTCATGAGGTCCTATTTGGCCCACTTCTCTTTCAGGGCCGGCCCTATTGAAAATGTTGCCCCAGGCATAATATTTCCAGATGCCCCCCCTCCCCGCGCGTACGGCCATCTGTGGTCACCAACCAATGTAGAGTCATTTATATAATGACTAATTTATTATTGTTTCACACTGGACGATTAGCTCCCTCCTGTGGCCATAGCAGTACTAGCAGCCTGCTCAGCTGTTTAGGAGCACGCTGTGCCTGCTTGAAAAAAAGCGAAAGTTTCTGTGATTGGGCTGACGGCTCTGCTGCCCCTCCCGCTCCTGTTGCCCCAGGCAACTGCCTGATCTGCCTGATCTGAGGGCCGGCTCTTGTCACTCATTTTGACTCATTAATGTTCAGAAATGTTCATTGAGAGTCAAAAGAGGTGGTAAAAGGCAAGACAGACCAAATCACAACCTCTATTTACGCCCTGCACGCAAAAGGTGAAACGGAAACAGCGAACAGGTCGGCAGACATTGATTCATGATGATGATAATAATAAGTCACATATAGTATACAAAGGCTACATTGTAACATGTCAATGTTGTGACGGCCCCTGTACCTTTAAGGAGTCTGCATGCTGTTCTGTGTCAGGCGTGCTTAACCCAATCCTTTTGCAGTGCCGGATTGGGAGCTTGCAATCTGCAGAAGGGGAGACACCTGGCCAGTGTCCTCCCCAAACACTATTAAAGCACCTGCTGTGTTCATGTTCTGGTCTCCCCATTCCTCCTCAGGCAGGCTGCAGAGCAGCCACACCAGGGCAACTGTCATTTTTGGTTACCTTTTGTTAATTGGGCAGAGTTCCCTGCCAGCTTAATTTGGAACATGACATTTAATTATTTGATTACCTTTATGAATTAATTATTGAATAAAACACTTTTTTGCTGCTTTAACTCCGTCTGGTCTCCCCTCTTTGTTAAGGCCCAAGAGCTAGCCTTAACAAATGGGGGCTCGGTCAAAGCAAACGTTTTTGGTAAACTACAAGGCTTTGTAGTTTAGGTTGCTTATGTGTTAAAACAAGCAAAAGTAAGTTCAGGTTCCCACCTTCCATCAGTGGCAGCAGTGGGGGGGTGCCTTGTGAATTGGGGAACCAGCGGAGGGGTTTTTGGCTACTTGGGTCGCGGGACTTAAGAACGTATACCTTTCTGTTTACAAGTCACTTTTTGTTGGGCCGACTCTGACAGGCAAAGCGCATTTCCCCTTTGGGACTTGTGAGCATTTATATAGTACACTTAGTGTGGGGAGAAAGGGTTAGAGCTATATGCTCGGGAGCACTTATTTGGCCTTGGGCGGTGGACAGCTTGCTGTAGACTTTACCCTCGCCAACGTTTGATGTGCGTAACTACCTGTCCCAACTATCCCTTGAAGACTAGGGTTGAGATTTAGATAAGTTTGACTTGTTTGGGGCATTCATTTAGTTAAATGCGCTTAGTTATTTGGTTTCCGTTGGCTTTGAGTTGTTTGTTTTGTTTTGTTTGGTTTGGTTTTGCGATGGAGGTGCCTGATTTTTTTTAAGATCCATCAGAGGAGGGCTTGGATTCCTTTAACAAGGACCAATTGTTGTCAATTGCAGAGCACTACTGCATTGACATTCCGGACAAAAGGGCGGGGAAAGACAAGGTCAAGGTCATGATCAAGGAGAAGCTGTATGAGCAGCGTGTTTTGAGCCCGCAGCAGTCTGCGTGTGTGGAGGGGGAGGAGGATGTAGCCGCAGTCTCAGTGCCCACGGGGGCCACTGGGCTAACCTTCGAACAGCAGAAGGAGTTGTTGACCTTACAGTTGCAGTTGAAGGATAAGCAAGTACAACTGAAAGAGAGGGATGTTGAACTGAAGGAGAAAGAAGTACAACTGAAAGAGAGGGATATTGAACTGAAGGAGAAAGATTTGACTGGAAAGCTCGGCTCAACTTGGTGAGAGATGGTAAGATGAGTGAGGTAAAGAGGGAGGAGTCTTGTGGTGACAATGGCAACGTTTTGAACAGTCTACGGTTGGTCCCAAAGTTCAATGAGAAAGAGGTGGAAGTGTTCTTCACTCTGTTCGAGCGGGTGGCAGACGCTCGGGGCTGGGGTGATTTGGACCGGACGGTCCTGTTACAGTGCGTGCTCACTGGACGTGCTCAGGAGGCGTTCGCCTCACTGTCTACACGGGACAGCACCAGATATGCAGTGGTCAAAGCAGCAGTGCTGCGTACTTATGAACTAGTTCCCGAGGCCTATAGACAGCGTTTTCGGAGTTGGCAGAGAGGCAATAATAAGTCCTATCTTGAGTTTGCCCGTGACCTGTCAACACACTTCGAGCGCTGGTGTGTGGCTTCAGGGGTGGAAGACTACGATGACCTGGCTGCTCTGATCGTGCTGGAGCAGTTTAAAAACTCAGTCCCCGAAGCGGTGGCCATGTACATTATTGAACAGAAAGCAAAGACTGCAGCTGAGGCTGCAGCCCTCGCTGATGAATTCTCATTGACACACAAAGGGCGGGGGGACAACCGCGGTTATGGTGGGTGGTCTGGTGGCGGCAGAGAAGCTGGCCAAGTTGTTGGGGGGAAATCCTCCCAAATCCAGTGGAAATGTGAACTCGGAAAATAGTGGACCGGCTGGTCGTGACTCTGAGAATGCCTGCCACTTCTGCCACCTTCCAGGGCACTGGAAACGTGAATGCCCGGCGCTTAAGGGACTTAACAAAAATGGTGGGTTTAAGGGGAAACCCGCGGCATTTGCTGCGTCGTTGCCTGGTACCGGTGATGTGAAACGAATGATTACTGAGGTACCTGTGTTGTCAAAACCTGACGAGGCTTTCTTGCCTTTCTTTTCTATGAATTATGTTATGACCTGGCTCTTGGGCCATAACAAAGGAGGAAGACACACGGCTGTTTAAAAGTGCACAAACCAATATTTATTTACAATATAAACAAACTAATAAGAATCAAACAATAATGCAGTACTAAGGTGGAGTGTGTTAATCAGTAGATCAGTAGTGTAAGTGAGTGGATGTGTGGTGGGTGTAGTGTGGGGTGTTGAATGGTGCAAAGATGCTGCTGTCTCATGGAAGGAGAGAGAGACTGAGCGTGGCCAACGCCCAGCCATTTATAGTGCACTTTGGGAACACTGGCCAGGTGCTCCCAATGCACCTGATCAGAAACTCGGCAGGACCTGTGGGAAGCACAAGACTAGGCCTACCTTTCAAACCACACAGGCCCTAGTAGGCCAAACTACAGGGGCTGTGACACCCTCCCCCTACAAAGGGGGAGGGTGGGACCGAGACACTATCTCATCCAATAACCAAAATATCATTAAACATTTGGGTCATTTAGCTTAGAAAATAATATTACTTCAAAAATGTGACCAAAGTCTGTTTGGCAGATGTTTTGTTTTTTTCCACTGAAACGAAGACATGTTTGCGCAGACTTGCCCCCCCAATTTAGATGCAAACAGCAAACCAATACAAATACAAAATAGAGCACAACCTATTATGCTTGCTGAAGTCAAAAGAGTTTTAACCGTGGCAGTATCTGGCTGAGGGGCAGGTAACCCTGTCAGCTTTAGCCCTAATGCACAACAGCACCAGCTTGTTTGGAGCTCCACCTCTCAGAGGCGGAAGGCCAGCCGAGACTATCTTCCCCCCCAGCATATAAAACTTCCACACTGTCGCATGATGTTTCACCATCTAAAGCTGCTAGCAGCTTCGACACACCAGTGTCCAGTCTCCCACATGACACATTTTAACAATCAGCAACATAAAAGTGCTATAGTCAATTCATCATTTATTATTTTTAAGGATGGGAATCTGCGCAAACCATACACCTGCCAAACCAACTTAACCAAACCAATATAACCAACGTGCCAGACATAGTTTACCTAAGATAACTATAAACCAACATTAAGACCAACTCCAAAATTACTTTCAGCCCAACCAATTCAATCTGCACCCAGCACACCAGGCCTTCTATGAGCAACTAAGATTACCGGTATTCTTGAAGCATTTAAGAATAGAGGAACAGGGATATAAGGTAGATATGAATTAATTATTGAATAAAACACTTTTTTGCTGCTTTAACTCGGTCTCGTCTCCCCTCTTTGTTTGCCCAAGAGCCAGCCTTAACAATGTGCATTCCAAATGCAGTCTCATCCCTCTACTACAAACAGCCCTACACAATGTGCTAATGCAATTATGTTCTCAAGAGTGGCACAGTTAGGGAGCACAACAGAGAAATAGCCTGCTTGTCTTGATAAGCAATCAATTCCACTGATTCTATTCATTGGCCTACTATACATACACACAGAGATAGACAGGAACGTCTATGAACAAGACAAGCCCCAAGTGGGGCCGTGCAAAAAGTAGTCTTACAGAAATTGATTTGATCACTGATGCAATAAAAACAGGCCTACTCTACTTTACCTTCATCTCCTACAGCAATACATTGGTTTGAATATGATGTGTGCACTAAAAATAAATCACAGAAAACAAGCATCAGATAACAGTTTTTGTTTTTATTTTTCCTCAATTGATCCAAAGATTACTGTATAATTCAGTACAGAGGGCCTGAACTGGCCTGAACAGGCGTGACATAAATGAAGTCCACCAGAAATGTGCAATTCTACTGCAATAGTTATGCAGCCTAGTTATGCAGCCTAAATGCTGACTACTATCACCTCTGAATTAGTTCCAACTCAACTCCCTTGGTAAAACTTGTGGCAGCCATTTTAATGGCTCCCACACACCCACACAGTTTACCAAGGGATTTTGGTCGGAACTAATTCAGGTGATAGTAGACAACTTGCTTATCCAGCTAACTGGCCTGAACGGGCGTGACATAAATGAAGTCCATAGGCGAAGAGTAATGGACAGGGCACCACCACCAGAAATGTGCAATTCTACTGCAGTAGAACTTTATGCAGCCAAAATGCTGACTACTATCACCTCTGAATTAGTTCCAACTCAACTCCCTTGGTAAAACTTGTGGCAGCCATTTGAATGGCTCCCACACACCCACACAGTTTACCAAGGGATTTTGGCCGGAACTATTTCCAGTGATAGTAGACAACTTGAAAAAAATGAAACATTTACTCTAAAGTGTTTCTGAAGCAAGAAGAAAACGTTGTGAAGTTGGTGTTGTGAAGACACTAAATTGAAAAGACTTTTTTTTCCTAAAATGTAACAGCTTTCCAGTCACGTGCCTTTAAAGCTTCAGGTTCTGCAGTGATGCAGGCTGTGCAGTGATGCTTTTGTGGCACTTTTAACTTCTTTAAGAAAACAGCCATGTTCCTCTTGACAGCATCAGCCTCTTCTTTTGTCCAGGGCTTCTTTACCACTGTTTTACGGTCATCTAGATGAAAAAGAAACAGTTTAAATCAATAATAAATCTATACTAATGGCAACACAGACCTCGGAATAATGCAGCAGACCCAAAACATAGCAACTCTTTTATAGTTTGCAACCATAACCAGCAACCATGTATGTTTTTATGTATTCTGAAAACAATTAGTAATGCCCAAAGTAACGGATAGTTTAAGTGAGAACAAATTGCAGAGGACCTGATCAACCAACATGGAGTGGGCCGATCATCCATTCCAGCCTCCAAGCAGCTGTTGATTAACCAATTAACCATTTGTGGAAAAAATATAAAAATCTACTTTTGCTACTACTTCTGTACTTTTACTCAAGTGCATTTTAAATTCTGGACATTTACTTGTAACCGTAGTTCTACAATGCAGTATTACTTTTACTTAGGTAAAACGGCAAGTACTTTTTCCACCACTTGTCCCATGTTTATTAATTTGTCTTTGCCACCATCAGCTCCAACATCTTGTTCTGCTGTTGCAGTATTTGGCCCAACATCCCCAATTCTGTATGACGTTGTGATATCTGTTCTGCCCTCCTCTCTGCCGCTTCTTCCCGTTCCTTGACTTCTATTCTATATTCTTTAAACCAAGTCGGCTCCTCTGCACTTTTTCTTTTTCTTTTTCTAGCTTTGTCTTGGTCCTCTGGTCCGGTGGGTGGTGGTGGAGGTGGTGGGGTGTAGAGAAGGGGGAGGTAGGACAGAGGTGTAGGGATGGTGGCTGGTGGCATAAAACCACTGCTGCTACTGGCCGTTGACAGGGGGTTTTTGTTGGGGAACTTGTGCAGCAGAGCATCCTGGCGCCTGTTTCACGAAACTTGGATTAACTAATCCAGGATTTAGGCCAAAACCAGGCTTTTTCAATCCTGGTCTTTACGGCCTGGTTTATTCCGTTCCACTAAAGCCAAGCGAGGCTCAGAATTGGCGGATTTGGCGAGCCGGGATCAGCAAGCCTGGCTGAATAGATAGCCAGATTTTTTGTCTCTAGACCCATTCTGTAGAACACAGATTTACTGATCCTTCTTCTTCATGCGGTATTATGGCAGTTTGCATCCTTAATAGTTGCATTACTGCCCCGTTTTGTATATCTCAGTATCATTACTAATCTATTCAAGACTTACTGATACAAGGACTTAAGCTTCTAAAATAAATACTGCTGCTGTAATTAAAGAGAGAACATACTCTCAATAGTGGATAGACTGAATTATTAACTACCCCAAAAATATAGTTTACATTTTACCACTACTATTAACTTAAAACAGAATTCTTAATATTGTAAGCATAATGATATTGTTGCATTGTGATATTTGGCCATAACTCCCTCCTCTGAGGGAGCTATACCTTTGGGGAAGGGGGTTGTTGTCCAGACAGGGGCCAGACTAGTGAACTGTGGGTCATGGGTTCAATAGTGGGTGAAACGTTAATGGTAATATGTTGTAAAACAATGAGTAATGGTAATATTTAGTGGTTTTCACTTTTACAAAAAAATATATATAATAGGCCTATAATATATTATAATATATTAAAATAAAATAAAATATAATATAATATAATATAATATAATATAATATAATATAATATAATATAATATAATATAATATAATATAATATAATATAATAAAATATAATATAATATAATATAATATAATATAATATAATAATTATTCTTAACCGTGCACTTGCACAACATCAAACCTATTCTGGGGAACATTCACCAAAAACAGCTGATCTACAAGCTCACAAGCTGTCATGATGTTGTGCAGCCTATATATTTTGGTTATTTGATTTTATATAGTGCTTAAATTAGTCCTTTAATGCAGACCGATACAAATAAGGCTACATAAACCCATAATAATTGAATAAGTCTGGAAAACATCATTGGTTTGTGATCAGTTTGACTGCTTAAGTTAAATAACTCAGAAACTACAAAACATTTTAAAGTAAAAAGTTCCAGCATCTGTCTCCACAGTAAACTGAATTTTACAAAGTGTGAATGGAGTTTCTAGGTGAAAGTGATTTTTTGACATGCCACTATCTGCCTATAAATGTCTCAAATTTGAAAGCACTATATTTCTAAAACTATGAAACATTTCAAAGATTCCTTTTCAGGCAAACATGTCCACCGTAAGATGAACCTAAATAGGTTTGAATGGGGTTTCTAGGTGTAAGTATGTAGGACTAGTAGCATGCCAAAGTTTGTGCTATTGCCATTGAGAATGCATTGGGCATTTAATGAACAGTAAAGACATCAGGATTAGGTTAAACCTGGCTGTTAGCCTCGTCCGGGGCAGGCTAAGTCCAAAGCATTAGTTTCCATGGTAACTAATGTAGCATCACTTTCATGAAACCGAATCAAGCCTCAACATATCCAGGTTAACTGGTTAAATTAATCTGGCAAGATTAACCAGCTTTCATGAAACCGGTTAATCGCTGATCCAGGATATATTAAGCCAGGATATGTGTTAAATCCTGGCTTAATCTCTAATCCAAGTTTCGTGAAACAGGCCTGGGCAGCATAATAAGGGCATGTAGCTCTGCCAGCACCAGACCTCTTATTATGGGCCAGTGTGTCCTTGTACACCTTCAGCATCCCTTTCCACTTGTTGCTGCATTGTGTACCAGTAAGTTCATATCCTCCTTTTCCCATTTCCCTGGCTAACAGCTCCCAAGCCTTTTTCTTGGTCATCTTGACAGAGGAGAAGTTATCTCTGTGCTCTTCAAAGAGAGCGATGAGGAGCAGGATAGCAGGATGCGTCCAGATGAATCCTGCCTCAGGCTCAGCTGACTGCTGCTGACTGGACTGGCCCCGACTGGAGTCACTGGACACAGTGACCTGCTGACTGGACTGGCCCTGAGTGGAGTCACTAGACACAGTGTCCTGCTGGCTGGACCCTAAAACAAGTGAATGAATATAATTGTAAGAATGTTAAAGGTAATTGGGTTTAAGTGTGCAAGTTTAGAGACAAACAGAACCAAAGTGTTCCAGCAGGACAACTAGCTAAGGCTACTGAGTTATAAGACTACTATCATTTATAGCAGTGGTTCTCAAAGTGGGGTTCAGGGTCCCTGGGCTGGGGGGGTTCCCAGTAAAATGAGCAACAGTTTAATTTACAGTTTAATCCCCGGGACCCGTTGTCTGAATAAACATGGGCCAGCCAAGGTCATGTACATGGTGAAGTTGGTGAACACTTGTATGGTGATGTACAGTAGGCTACTTAGCCATAGCTTAGCTTCCTCTTACTAGTTACTACAGACAATAAATACTCGTTAACTAAACGTTGCTTATCATTTAAAGGTAATTCATAACATTAGTTTTTACCTGCTGTTGGTCTGCACGTTGATGCATGTTTAATGATGACGCTCAAGCGACCCAATAGACCGCAAATGCTGCATTTTGCTACAATTTCCTCTGCCATTTTTCGCCACCTGGGAGCGCTAGAGACACAGCTGTGACGTAAGCACACCATTCACACTGAGCAACCCTACCCTGAGGGTAGGGTTGCTCAGTGCGTGCACTCGGCACACCCAGTGCGCAGTGCACTGGATTTTCGAACGACAACGCACTGAGTGCACTGAATAAACAAACGACAAGAGAGCACACAAGTGCGTTCAGGGCGCATTTCCGAACGTGCCCATTGTGTCGACCAGAAGCAGAAACCACTGGTTGCTGGAGTATACCATTCTGTCAAAGTTATTTCCACAGAGTCGGCACACGTTCGTTTTTTTCTTAGACGGTGTGGTGGGTTCTTCAGCCATTCTCCTCATTTTCCTCGCATAGCCTCGTTTGAATTCCACTGGTAATAATTTCCTCACGGTGTTATTTTGAGGGGTGCACACCGCTCAGAGCCCTGACGTCACATCATTTGGAGCGATCCCACTTTTAGAGCCCATGCGTAAATCCAGGCTTTCATTTTTCGTGCAGACGAAATTAAAGCCTGGGTATCTAGGCTAGCCAGTAGCTCTCTGCTTCAAAACACAAGTTCATGTTTCAGCTTTATTACTTGAAGATTTCTTTTTACATTTGTATTTATTTTTGGTATGTGAGTGATGCAGCACTTTACTTTGGTTTGGAGTTGAATTAAAACTCTAAAGTATTCAACCAGTATGTGGACATATTCAAAGTTTTCAAATGTTTAGCTGTAGGCATACAGTGTTATGTCAACATTCCAGTCACTAAGGTGACTAATTCCAGGTATGCTCAACCCGGGTAAGCCTCTCTCGTGGCTGCAGCCAGTGTATGTTGTTATAGAGCTATGGTCATGGAATTGACCGGTTGTCTCTTGCTTTGGGTTACGCACCGCCATTCAGAACCACCGCCATTCCGAAGGTTACTTCCATGTTTCGGAATGGCGATGTTTCCCCATGGAAAAATTCGCCCCGCCATTCCGAAAGGTAAAATTCTCCGGAGCGCACAAAGCGCACCAACTGCACAGGCGGTGGTTCTGAATGGCGGTGCGTAACCCTCCCCTCCCTCTCTCTCTGTCTCTCGCTCTCAATTCCCCTGAGTGACCGGCTGCCGCCACCGCGCAATCTATCAATCAATCGCTCACTCACTCCGCACCGATCCCAAACGTGCCAAACAATAATATAAATAAACAACCCCCCCCCCTCTCTCTTCTCTGTCTCTCTCGATCTCTCCTCTCCCTCTTCTTCCTGTCCCTCTCCGTCTCTCTCTCTCTCTCTCTCTCTCTCTCTCATAGTAATAATAATAATAATAATATAGTCCTCACCTTGGACATTGGCGTAGCTGCAGCCGTACGTCATTTCTTGAAAGCGAACAGCACTGCTTTTTTTGTATCCAATTAATTTGGACAGTTTTAACCCAGAATTTACCCAAATCTCAAGCGCAATAGTTCAAAGTTCTCTCCATATCCGTAGTGTATTATGGTACTTGTGTGTATCGATTTCACAACTTGTGAACTAGGAGATTAGATATCTTCGAAGAAACTAGCATTTAGAACCGCAGGAAAAATAACAAAATAAGCATCCGTGCGCAACTTGGAGATCTCCAAATAGCCACATTCAGAAGGCTCTCTCAACTAATTCACAACAAAATTTTAGACATTAGAATCACAGACATTTCATGTCTGTGTTTTTAATGTCTCCGTCACCACCAGAAGTATATGAAATTATGAAACTTTCATCTCATTATTCCTTGGCATGCATTTGATTTTATGTATCAAATATTATATTAACGCAAGGCAATTAATGTTACAGCTTTGAATACAAATGTCGGAACTGGTGTAGAATGGAAAATAAGACTATGCCTGTTGCTCACTGCGCAATTGGAAAGAAAACCAGCATGAGCATGGGGTGTTTATGCTAATCTGTCCATAATAGTCCACATATGCCCATCATTTAAGTCTTCAGAAGGAATCCATGTGATGAGATTGCACAGCTGTAGTGTCCAGTCTGGTCTGGACTAATATCAAACCAAACGAGGCTGTGCGTAAATAGGCCTACTGCACTGTTATTAATAACAGCGTAAATAAATTATTAATGCCATTGGTAGCACAATGCAAATCTTTAAAGAAAATGCGTCTTCCTAATGGATACATTTGGATTGGATATTTCACAATATGATAACGGCAACAATATGCGGGGGTTTCGCCGTCCACCGAGGAACAAGAGGCGTGCAGAAGAGGGTGCTTTAAACGTCATCGTATGCAGCCAAACCAGAGTCATGTGCGCTTCATTGGGGCGCTATGCTACAGCTATACACAACATTCAGCTCTTAAATTCAGTACAAAAGTAGCCTACTCTCAGTCTCAACATTAGTGCCCATTCAAAGGGTGGACACATATTATCCAAATTAACCCATAGCCTATACCTTCAGAACGATTTGCACAGTGGTGGAAAAGTTTTGTAAAGTAGGCCTAGTAGTTTCAATATTGCAATGAAGAAATAACTCCGGTTACTGTTCCTTGCATGTTATGACACATCGTGTGTTATGTTACACATCGTTATAATAAAATAAAATAAACATGTTATGCAGAAAGTTTGAACGTTTAAAAAAAAAACTTAAATAGGCCTTACATATATTAAAACAGAAAAGTATCCACAAGGAAAAAAATACAGACAGACAGACTACACAAAGTTGTGGATGCAGTGCTGGACTGCATTCCAGTACTGGCCCAGAGTTCTTTGTCCTCTGGGGTACTGGCGCCTGAGCCTCTGAAGCCTGTTGGAGAAAACCATTATAGTTCATAATACATGAATATAGTAACATTAATGTTGGTAGGTAAACACATTTTTGTTGTGCACAATAAGTTCTATAATAACAAGCCGTGCATGATAGCCCGTCGCCATCACCTTCCTGACCCATGCTCGCAGGGGCCTGTCCTGCCTGTATGGACCTGCAAAAGTTGAGTGAAGAAATAAAAGTTACTTATTCATTTCACAAGCACTCAACACTCAATATAGTAATATCTTTTACAAAATAAAAAAAAGCTTCTACCCGAATGAATGGTAATATTGTTATAACAATTATAATTATAATTGTCTACATTACCCTACATCTGCATATTATTAATGTTAAATGTATTTATTTATTATGTAACCTACAACACCTATACATTTTGAAGAAATCACACAAAATTACTTTTTGTTGTGATCCGTTAACATAATACACCATGCAACACTGACCTGCCAAGCCAACGTCCTGCACCTTCCGCAAAAGGCTCTGGCACAGGTGGAAAATCTTTCCTGGTGTCTGGCAGCTCCTCCCTAAAGGCATTCATCAGGCCCATATCGTAGTCCGTCACACACACACACACACACACACACACACACACACACACACACACACACACACACACACACACACACACACACACACTTACCGTTCTTCTGTGACCCGCTCCACCCTCCTCTTAACATGGCGGAGGACTGCCCGATACATGGCCTCGGTCTTGCCACTCATTAGAATGAAAACGAATGGCACCACCCTGCCCATGTAGAGGCCATGTATCGTGGCAAACTGGTAGTAGGGCCTCGGGCACGATCTGAACGTCCATGTACATATCTAAAACAACATTCAAATGCATTTTATTAATACTGATATAAACTATAGACCTGTATCATATTATTGCGGAAAACCCTTATTAAAAATATTCGGCCCTTTTGCTTGATCAAGCAGTTCGGATTGGCGGGCAACACACCGCCGGTTCAAGCCAATCCAGGTTAAACCAAACCTTTTACATATTACGCACGTGGTGCGTAATTTACGCACCACATGCGTAATATGTAA
The DNA here is from genome assembly GCF_964188405.1 of Protomyctophum parallelum. Classification (NCBI taxonomy): domain Eukaryota; kingdom Metazoa; phylum Chordata; class Actinopteri; order Myctophiformes; family Myctophidae; genus Protomyctophum; species Protomyctophum parallelum. Next base: position 1,071,546 of record NC_139705.1, read on the forward strand.
AAGGTTTGGTTTGGCTTATTGGCTACTGACACGTTTTATGGAAGAGGGGTTCTAACCTGGTCACATTGACCCAGTTTCTGGACGTTGTTGTCTGTTTTAAACACCAAAAAATTGTGCTGCAGGTTGTGTCTGGTGAGGAAGGCCTCCCCTCCCCAGGTGAAGGCCCATTCCCCATCCACAGCGACGTCCTGTACTCTGCGGGGGATGGGAGGCATTAGCCCGGCCCGCCATCTCTCCAGACGGGTTTTCACAGCGTTGAACGGGGGGATGTGTTCCACATCCGCTGTTTGGGCAACGACCTGGTCGTATACGCGCTTTACGGGGATTGTTGGATCGGCCACCACCAGGTTGAGCATCTGCTCAATTATAGCCGTGGTGGCGACCAAATCCACCTCTCCCGCGTGGTCATGGTCACCTGGCGGCATTAAGATGGTGATGGCTGGATTCTCTTCATGCACATCAAGCCACCTTGTACGGTCACGTTGCACCCAGGGTGGACACAACGCCAATATATTTTGGCTGGCCGTAGATTTGTTGCGGAGGTAACGAAAGGGTTCGATAACCAGGGTTTTCCCTCCGCGACTGTTGGCCACTTGTATGTATGCCATGATGTTTTGTAAAAGAGAATTATCACTGGTGGGCCGCTCTTTTATAGACGTAAACTTGATTGATTAACATGTGATTCCAATACATTACGATTGCCTCAAACTCATTGGCCTAGGCGAATTTAAACTTTATTGGTATGTCAAATTGACATTGTCAATTTTAACGCGCCCACCTGTCTGTCTGGTGATGAGGAGCTGTCTGTGGTGCTGAACGTGGGGACCTCTCGGTCTATCTGTCTGTATGTCTGTCCACAAAACTTGTGGACGAAACCTGGGCTCACATTTTCGTTAAAAAAATAAATTACCGGTAGTGTTTCCTCCCGTCTTGGTTGGCACCGATGACACATTTTATTTTGCAGGCCGTCACTTTTGAGATACTTCTGTATAATGGACGTCAAGTAATCTTTTTTTGTCAATAATTTCCTCACCGTTGGAGAATAATGAGAATGCACTTTTACCCTCATTTTCACTCTGTTTTTTCACTTCAAAGTAAACAGTGCACCTGTCTGTATGTCTGTCTTTGATTACTGGACTTATTTCTTCATTGCAATATTGATACTATACTATGCACGACTCTTGTTCCTCGGTGGACGGCGAAACCCCCGCAATATTGCTTCCGTTATCATATTGTAAAATATCCAATCCAAATGTATCTATTAGGAAGACGCATTTTCTTTGAGGATTTATGCTGTTATTAATAACACTGCAGTATTTACGCACAGCAGGTTCTAAACACTTATTTGTAACACTTTCTAAACGTGTCACAGTGTTTAGATTATAAACAGAAGAGCATGTTTAAATGCCATATGATTGCACTGAGTCATCTGATAGGCTAGGCCTACTCCTTTTCATTGTGAACTAGTATCCTAAGCAGAGTACAGTAGCCTACCTGGCAGGTGAAAACAAGTTTGCATTTGAATGCTTGAATGCCTGATCTGCATGTGTACAAGAGGACAGGGAACGCGGTATATTTGACTGGACTTGCGCTGTTACGAATGTGGTTGTATTAGTATTTTTTTTGTGTTAGATTTTTTTGGATGTGTCTGTGTGCTCTGAACAATGGCAGTTTGTCTGCATGCCTATATAGCCTGTCTATTTCACCTAACCATAAATAGCGTCTGCGAATGTGGTTTTTATTTTATTTGTGTCTGTGTGCTCTGGACAATGGCAGCTAGTTTCGAGACATATGGCAGTAGCTTACAGTATAGGTTATGACTCGTTATGAATAAAAAGTGAGTGAGTAAGTGAGTGAGTATACGTTGCGGGACTGTGCGCTCCGGCCAGGTGAAGCTTTGTTTCCCATTCTAAACCTGCAGTTCCGACATTTGTATTCACAGCTGTAGCCTTGCCTTGAGTTAATATAATATTTGATACATAAAATGATCACCCACAAGTTGATCATTAGGCCTATAGCCTAAATAACGCTATGTCAATCCTGCATGCCAATAATTATTGAGATGAAAGTTTAATCATTTCATCATCCTTCTGATGGTGACGGAGACATTAGAATCACATGCAGACAGCCTTCTGAATGTGGCTATTTGGAGAGCTCCAAGTTGCGCACAGATGCTTGTTATTTTTTCCAGTGGTTCCTATGCTATAGTTTCTTCCAATATATCTAATCTCCTAGTTCACAAGTTGTCGTGCTGCGATGCGTTAGAGAGAACTTTGAACTATTGCGCTTGAGGATTTTTGTTAAATTCTGGGTTAAAACTGGATCTCTCCAAAGGCCCAGAATTAATTGGAGACTAAAAAGAAAGCAGTGCTGTTCGCTTTCAAGAAATTACAGTTTTACAGAATTACAGTAGTACAGTTTAGAATACAACGTATTCAAGGTATTCTTACACACAATAAGCAAAGTTACCTTCAATAATATAGTGGTCACGGGTCAGGCTGATCAAATAAGGAGGAGGCAGACAAGGAGAGCTCAGTTTAAACAACAGCAGTGGTGTTTTTAGTGATGTGTGTAATTAAAGCAGGATAAACTAACTCATTCTATTAATCAACAAAAAGGATAACTGAAAGAAGTATTGGAGATCAAATGGTCCATGTCATGATGGCGCATTTCTGAGTCAATGGGCGCTCATTAGACATGTTGGGTTATGGACGCACGCGTATTGGTCTCATTAAATAACCCTTTCGGAATGGCGGTGTTTCTGAATGGCGGTGTTAACCCTTTCGGAATGGCGGTGTTTCTGAATGGCGGTGTTTTCGGGCGGGTTTCTGAATGGCGGTGTTTCTGAATGGCGGTGTTTCTGAATGGGGGTCTGTTCCCGTCATTTGACCCGCACATGCTGTGGGATTGCGTTTTGATTGATTGATTGAAATATTTATTAACAGTTTGCAGAATTACAGTACATTTCAAGCACAAACTCAATACAAAGACTGTTAACTGTGAGTGGACGACCCAATTAAACATTACACTTGTTTACAACAGGGTCCACCATGTTCAATTCATCAAAACATTTAGAGACGTACAAATAGACACTTCTATATAGTTACAGAACAGGAATTCATCATAGTGGCATGCTGAAGCCCAAAGGGCGCACGCACGCACGCACGCAGGGGGTCCCCAGCTAAATGATAGTTTGCAACCAAATGGACCCCATGGTTGTGTAACACTCTCAGAGTTACATTAACATTGATTTTACAATATAAATTGGGGTCCCAGATATCAAAATGCCATTAATCGGGGGGTCCGTAGACTAATGCAAATATCTTCTCTTATGGGGGTCCCTGGCATATCTTTTCAAAAGGGGGTCCACAGGCTAATTAGTGTCAATTTGGGGTTCATTGACATGAAAACGTTTGGGAACCAGTGTGCTAGAAGAAGCGACCGGAGGCAGCGCTGCCAGGAACAAGAACTCCTGCTCAATTCATCAATGGACGAATTGAAAATATAAATAAGACAAATGTTGCCCTGTAAAAGTTTATGACTTAAAACTCATGTTTGTGTGAGCCAGCTGTAGGACAGTGGTTCTCAACCAGTGATCCGGGGACCACTGGTGGTCCTTGAGGGGGTTCCAGGTACTGAGGGGGTTCAAGGTGGTCCTTGAGGGGGTTCCAGATGGTCCGGGGACCACCAGTGGTCCTTGAGGGGGTTCCAAGTGGTCCTTGAGGGGGTTCCAGGTGGTCCAGGGACCACCGGTGGTCCTTCAGGGGGTTCCAGGTGGTCCGGGGTCAACCAGTGGTCCGGGGACCACCAGTGATCCCTGAGAGGGTTCCAGGTGGTCCGGGGTCAACCAGTGGTCCGTGGACCACCAGTTGTCCTTGAGGGGGTGACCACCACTGTTTGACCCCGGACCACCGGTTGACCCTGGACCATCACTGGTTGACCCCGGACCACCTGGAACCCCCTCAAGGTCCGGGGACCACCAATGGTGGCTGTATTTGTTACTATTGGTCGTTTCACTGTTTTAGCTGATAACTACTCATTTCAATTATCTGTTTTTATTTATACATTTTTGTGTGGACCCCAGTAAGACTAGCGACCACTTTGTGGAAGCTAATGGGGATCCGAATAAAGAATAAAGTGGTCCTTGAGGCGGTTCCAGGTGATCCCCAGCTAAATAATGGAAAGTTGGTAACCAAATGGACCCTTTAACTCTTGAGAGTGTAACATGAAACATGTTTCGCTCTCAAGAGTTCAATTATATTGTTAAAAAGACAAAAGAAGACTACACAATTAGAGAATGTTATTGTTATTGCCATTTTTCACACCAGTCCATATCTGTAAACAACAACACCACCAGAAGCTTCTATTTTTGTTTTCATTCAAATGAATTGAAATTACCTAAAGTGATACGTTATGCAACAGTGACCCCTAGTGGAAGCAGAGTGGAGGTGCACAGTAATCATAGACATCAGCAGTGGTGAAAGCTGCTGCTGTACAAAATGATAATAATAACAAACAACAACAACAAATAATGTTACATTGAATAGAGGAAGGGAGCGCTGCCATGGTCCTTTGTTTGTTGAACTGAATACAGGTGCTCGTTGGCAAGGTTCAATCATAACATTAAAGAAGAGGATCCAAGGCAGTCTGTTTCACGAAACTTGTATTAGAGATTAAACCGGGATTTAACACATATCCTGGCTTAATATATCCTGGATCAGCGATTAACCGGTTTCATGAAAGCTGTTTAATCTTGCCAGATTAATTTAACCAGTTAACCTGGATATGTTGAGGCTTGATTCGGTTTCATGAAAGTGATGCTACATTAGTTACCATGGAAACTAATGCTTTGGACTTATAGCCTGCTCCGGACCAGGCTAACAGCCAGGTTTAACCTAATCCTGATGTATTTACTGTTCATTAAGCAGTCAAACTGATCACAAACCAATGATGTTTTCCAGATTTATTAAATTTTCATGGGTTTATGTTGCCTTATTTGTATCGGTCTGCATTAAAGGACTAATTTAGGCACTATATAAAATCAAATAACCAAAATATATAGGCTGCACAACATCATAACAGCTTGTGAGCTTGTAGATCAGCTGCTTTTGGTGAATGTTCCCCAGAATAGGTTTGCTGTCGTGCAAGTGCACGGTTAAGAATAATTATTATATTATATTATTTATTTTTTTGTAAAAGTGAAAACCACTAAATATTACCATTACTCATTGTTTTACAACATATTACCATTGTAACATTTCACCAGGGGGGCAGTCAGCCAGATATTTTGTGAAGCCTCATTTGAAATCGGTAGTTCATATAATGGCCTGTTGTGGCGCTGGACTGGACCCAAAAAGCCCCATAGCTCCATAGAGGCCCATGTATTTTGGCCCAACTTCACCTAGACTGTATTACCTTAATAAACATGGTCATGAATACTTTCTTCTTCCAGTCACTAGTTTAAAGTCTCATTTCTAATGTCATAATATTCTTTTTGGAAAATTATGGTCCCATTAATTAAAAAAATGACCATAAAGTCGCGTATGTTCTGAGGGGCGTGGCTACCGTTACAGTCTATGATCGGAATTCCCCACCCACTCAAGAGTCTTCTCCTCCCACTCGAGTCAAAATAAAAACCAACGGAGAAGAAGGGGGGAAGTCCCGCCTCGTTGTCTGGGCAGCCAATGACCAGCTGGTACAAAACGGAGCCAGCCAATGGCCAGCTGGTACCAAACGGATCTAGAAAGATGGCGACTTACATCAGGAATTAGCATATTATTACAGGCTTCATTTTACGTTCATGTTAGACCCGGGGAACGCTTTGTCCATATTTTTTACAGTCTATGCATTTCACCCACTATTGAACCCATGACCCACAGTTCACCAGTCTGGCCCCTGTCTGGACAACAACCCCCTTCCCCAAAGGTAGCTCCCTCAGAGGAGGGAGTTATGGCCAAATATCACAATGCGACAATATCATTATGCTTACAATATTAATAATTCTATAATATTTTTAAGTTAATAGTAGTGGTAAAATGTAAACTATATTTTTGGGGTAGTTAATCATTCAGTCTATCCACTATTGAGAGTATGTTCTCTCTTTAATTACAGCAGCAGTATTTATTTTAGAAGCTTAAGTCCTTGTATCAGTAAGTCTTTAATACATTAGTAAATATACAGAAGGGGGCAGTAATGCAACTATTAAGGATGCAAACTGCCATAATACCCCATGAAGAAGAAGGATCAGTAAATATGTGTTCAACAGAATGGGTCTAGAGACAAAAAGCCAGGCTGTCTATTCAGCCAGGCTTGCTGATCCCGGCTCGCCAAATCCGCCAACTCTGAGCCTCGCTTGGCTTTAGTGGAACGGAATAAACCAGGCTGTAAAGACCAGGATTGAAAAAGCCTGGTTTTGGCCTAAATCCTGGATTAGTTAATCCAAGTTTCGTGAAACAGGCCCTTTAAGGCACTCTGTTCAAGTGAGGTGAAAAAAAGCCTTTTTTAATTTAAAGCGCAAATAACATGCATTTTAAAACTGCTTTTAATATTTAATAATCATATTGTCTATGTCCCTCAAAGTTATTTCTAATGGTCTGAGCCTCAATCACCACTCTGATATAACCAGGCCTTGGCAATTCTTTCTGGACTTTGAAAGCAGTTTTAGCTGCAGTACCACACTGTCCTGAGGTGGAGAGGGTGCTGATATGCAGATTATTTAATATTTGAGTCATTATAATACTCATGCTAGATAAAACCAGGCTTGTTTCCATTCCATGCCAGCTTGGAAAATCAACAATGGTGGACATTGTAAACAAAGTGGAAATGCAAATTTGCAACTGAAGACTGAAGAAAAGGAGGAATTATACAAAGTAGGGTGACATTGATGACATCACGATGAGACCAAAATCAGTCGAGTGTTTCTGAGAGCAATTTCCATTAAAACACCCATATGATATGAAAGCCTGATTGTTCAAAATTGGTTATTTGTGGGGATAGAAAACACACATTGGAGCCCCAAAATCACAAAATAAATTGAAAAAGTTGAATTTTATGTTATAGGTCCTTTAAGAGTTAAGGCATGGCAAAGAACATTACAAAAAGAAGGACCAACGCGTTTCGGCACTCAACCTTCGTCGTAAACTTTTTTTAAAACCTTTTTCTAATACATGGGTGCCAAGTACATGCTGTTTGAAATAATAAATGACATTTAATGCCATATATATATTTCTACATTTACTATACATTTCTACAGAACCTACAGAACTAGATATCCTTGTCATTCTGGGCATAAACAATACGTTGACTATTTTTATGATAGAGCACCGAAGTCTGACGTCAGCATCGCTAATATATACTATTAATGTTGTGTTTTATTCAGTCATGTTGATGCTGTCAGATTATGTACTTCCTCTGCTTTCGAATCATTGCCATCCTGGATTAGACTGACTGATGTAAATAGGTTTTCAATGCAATGAGTCCCGGGATGCACGGATGTTCTTTTATATGAGTCCCAGGGACATTTTATGAGTCCCACTTCAATGACGTTAGAAGTCATATTTTGCCATTTTTATAAATCGCAGCATTTCACTCCCATTTCATTTTACATGGTTATAATGTCGTTATATTCAGAAATGATTATTATAACTAAAGCTAGCAAAATAAACTAGGATATAAAAAAAAGCTCTACATATTTCATATTATTTTGGCTATATGAAATATATAATAACGCTGCCAGTTTTAACTGTTAATACATCTTTACGTGGTTTTCATTACACAATAAATAAAAAATGAAATCCAATGCTACAAACCTAACCTGGAGATAGGAGAGTAAGTAGAAGCAGTCTTAGAAGCATTTTAGTGTGTGGTGGCACCGGTCCAACATACAACGGTGTCGGCCTTTGTTACACAATGTGTTTCCCATCCAATTGGATCTGCTTGTCATCCTCGAAAATGTTCCCCTAAATCCGTCGCTGCCTGCTGTGTCGCTGAGCAAGATGGCGGCGCCCGTGTTTCTTTATAAAACTAGTGGTTCTACAATGATTCCTACGTGGATTTTATTGTTTATTACGTAGGACGAGGTCAGATGCGAAAACATGCAAAATTGAACGTGTCCGTGGATTATTGTTTTCCCGCAATTTATTTATTTTTTCTTCTCACATGAATTGTTATTACTGTATATATGCTGAGTACAGTAGTGCGTCCCGTCGATGCAGTGGCCGTTGGTTTATTGCGTCCCTTACCTATATACTGCGTTTTAGGATGGAAAACGCACCGTATTTAAATTTCTGCTGATATGTCATAAACTAAAAGCTTTCTCCTTTATGAGTCCTCATGTGTACCTTTAGGTTATCTGTCCGAGTAAAGCCTGTACCACATATTGCACAACGAAAGGGCTTTTCGCCTGTATGAGTCCTCATGTGCATTTTCAGATGACCCGTCTGAGTAAAGCCTGTACCACATACTGTACAAGAAAAGGGCTTTTCACCTGTATGAGTCCGCATGTGTATTTTCAGATGGCCTGTGCTAAGACAGCCATCACCACATACTATACAAGAAAAGGGCGTTTCACCTGTATGGGTCCTCATGTGTACTTTTAAATCACACTTCTGAGTAAAGCCTTTACCACATACTGTACAAGAAAATGACTTTTCGCCTGTATGAATCAACATGTGTCTTTTTAGAGTACCCGTCTGAGTAAAGCCTTTACCACATAATGTACAAGAAAATGGCTTTTCACCTGTATGAGTTATCATGTGTTGTTTTAGAGTACCTGCCTGAGTAAAGCCTTTACCACAAACTGTACACATATAGCGCTTTTCTCCTGTATGAGTCATCATGTGTGTTTTTAGATGTCCCTTTTGATTAAACATTTTGCCACACTCTGTACAACTAAATATTTTCTTCCCTGTGTGACTCCTCATTGAGTCAGGTTGTTTGGATGATTGTCCTCCCACATTTTGTGTTTTGTGTGACTTCAGTGTGTTTAAAGGTGACAGATCTACACTGATCTTTCCCCTTGCTGTGTGGGATCTCATGTGCCCGTTTAGACAACTCAAGCGCCTAAACCCCTTTTTACAAACTGAACAAGTAAATGGTTTTTCCCCTGTATGAGTCATCATGTGCCTGTTTAGATCACCATTGTGGCGAAAACCTTTGCTACAAACTGTACAAGTAACTGGCTTTTCTCCTGTATGAGTCATCATGTGTAATTTTAGAGTATGCTTTTGTTGAAAGCCGAGGCCACAAACTTCACAAGTAAATGGTCTTTCCTCTGTATGAGTGATCATGTGTGTCTTCAGATGTCCCTTATAATTAAACATTTTGCAACACACTGCACAACTAAAAAAATTCTTCCCCGTGTGACTCTGCATGGAGTGAGTTCCTTTTGATGGTTTCAGGTCCAGTGACATCTTGTTGCTCAAAGACGATCTCTGTCCTTCCACATGTTGTGTCTTGTGTGACTTCAGTGTGTTTAACGCTGACTGATCTCCCCTAGTCTCCTCCCACTCATCACTGTCTTCAGTGTCAGATTCAGAACAGTGTGAAGAGAGGAGCTGCTCATCACTAGTTGGTTGTGATGTTCCACAGTCCTCTACATCAGCTTGTGTTTTCATGTGTTCAGTTGAGGTGCCGGCTACAGGCTCTGTCTCTCTGCTTTCATCATCATCATCTTCACTTTTCACTGCTAGTAATGTCAACGTTGACCCACCAGCCTCTTCTGGTCTTTGAAGTAGCTCCTCCTGTTCCCCTTCAGGTGGAACCTCCTCTTTACACACAGGGATGCGCAGGACGTCTAGGGAAAATATACGAGAGATGAGAGACTCAGACACACAGACGGTACTCGGACATACAGACTCAAATTTCTGTCTACAGGAGTGGCTAGCACCACCCAATGTGTGCTCTATATTGTGACTAGGCTTGGTACCCGATTGATACCCGATACCCGGCAAAAATCCGATAAGCTTATTGAGTATGCGGTATCAATAAGCTTTAGGCTTATTGAGTACCCGGTATCAATACGTTTTGGGCTTGTCAAGCCTGTTATTGAGCATAGCGGTCCATGACATAATGTTAAACAATCGAGAAAAGAGGCGATCAATAAATACATGTAATCAGCACATGCTGTCACAAACATGTCAGTCTAAATGTATTGATACCCGCCAGTGCCAACCAACGATGCCCGGGTAAACCAAATTTCACTTTTAACACGGTACACATATTAACCAGTTAACAGTTTCTTAAATATTATTTTATTGGTACACATATTAACCAGTTTACAGTTTCTTAAATATTATTTTATTGGTAAAAAGGTTAATTGCCTTCCTGTCTGTTAGAAAAGTTCTGTATTTGAAGGCCCTGGTTCTGAAAATAATAGAAAATTCAACCACCCCTGTCCTTCATCATAGGGTTTTGGTTTTTCCAAAAAAGCTTCATCAGCTCGCTTGTATAAGGCGACACGGTGGTTCTCTTCAGAGCAGAGTAGCATGGAGCAAGACGAGCCAGGTCAACTTTAGATTTAGAAATTAGTTTCATCTTCCCCCACCACTCTTTCACTGAAGACTCACAATTCAATAGCTCTAGCCAAGCCGATGTGGCTCATCGGGCAGGAGCCTAACAAGTACACTCCCTGGCATGACTAGTATGTCGCAGGGACCCTTTGGTATTACCCAGCTGGGGATCGAACCCCTGACCATCCAGTCTCAGAGTGGACGCTCTAACTACAAGGCCACTGAGCTGTTGATGGTATCCAGGGCCTCTTACGGGTGTGTAACTCTAGAGTGTAAAACATGGAACCAAATGGACCTGTAAGCCTTGCGGAGCCATGAGGCCCATAGGGCAGGAGCCTATCTCCCGTTTCTGTAGTAGGAGGCAGCTTGATGTACAAGTACACCCCCTGGACATGACACTACTAGTATGTAGCAGGGACTTACCACAATCCAACCCTTGATGCTGAGTTCCAAGCAGGGAGGTACTGGGTTCCATTTTTCTGAGTCTTTGGTATGACCCGGCCGGGGATCGAACCCCGAACTCCCAGGCTCAAGGCAAATGCTCTGACCACAAGGCCACTGAGCTGTTGATATCCAGGGCCCCTTACGGGTGTGCAACTCTGAATGTACAAATGGAAATGTAAGGGTTATGGGGGTCCTTGAAATGTGCCTTGTGCTACACTATATAGAACAGATCCTTAATTAGTATAGTTGGAGCAATTCATCTGTCTGCTGTATGGACAGAGTTGCGAGTCTTCAGTATGGTAAATGGTGGATTTATAAAGCGCTTTTATCCAAGGCGCTTTACATAGATTGTGCATTACATTCACCCATTCACACACACATTCATACACTGATGGCAGCGGAAACCATGCAAGGCACCAAACTGCACACCAGGAGCCGTTAGGGGTTCAGTGTCTTGCTCAAGGACACTTCGACATTAACTCTGGGGGAGCCCGGGTTTGAACTGGCAAACTTGCGGTTACCATCCAGCCACTCTACCCCTGAGCCACCGCCGCCCCAGTGGACGTCACCCGTGCCAAGTTGCTGCGGACAATGGTGGGGGCAAATGACAAACTCACTTCTTAAATCTAAAGTTGACCTGGCTCGTCTTCCTCCATGCTACTCTGCTCTGAAGAGAACCATCGTGTTGCCTGCTAGCTGATGTAGCTGATGAAGCTATTGTGGAAAAACCAAAACCATATGAAGGGCAGAGATGGTTGAAAATCCTTGTCATCTGAGACCATGGACAAGCAGACAAAGAAGACTGATGAATTCTATGAACACGATGACTGATTCATGTGACTGTGCATTTTGTCATTTATGGTGCAGGCTAGGGTGGTCACTGTTTGTACACTGTTGCTTACATTTTTGCCTTTGAGTGTGTACAGGAATAGGATGGAATACTGTTACAGGACCAGGCCATTCTATAGTCTAGTGTGTATACTGCCATATACTATTGTTCATACTAAGGATGTTTTTAGTTTGTGATGTCATTCTACAGTATATTCTAAATTATAAAGCTTGCTTAAAAATACAGCACCTGTCTAGATGTTATATGCAATATTGGTATCTCTTACGTATAAATGTGACTTTATTGTAATGGCCGCACTGATTTGTACACTAGCATGCCACGGGCACATGTGGTCACTTTAAGAATAGGTTAACTGAGACCCTCAAAACATAGGTCTAGACACCTTATTTGCTCATTTAATTGCAATATAGATATAGATAAATTGAAAATCGATTGTCTTGATAATGGTGACACTCATTTGCATAAAGATGGTAGATTGGACACTTTGCCAACTTTATAACATAGCTTATTCAAGTAAGAAATATTCCATAATGTGGAGTCAGTTCAAACTCATTCAAAATGTATAGCTAATACTGACTGAATATACAATTTTCACCGATTTGAGGTATAGTATATACCAAATGGTCCCTTTGGTACATACTAGTCATGCCAGGGAGTGTACTTGTTGAACCAGCATTATACAAGCGAGCTGATGAAGCTTTTTTTTGGAAAAACCAAAACCCTATGATGAAGGACAGGGGTGGTTGAGTTTTTTAATCCAGTGTGTCCTGCGGTGCAGTCCTACCAACCTCACTGGTTGATCTCCTTGACACTGTCTGTAGAGCATGGACAAGCCGACGAGATAGATATTTAATCGGCACTGATTTGTACACCAGCATGCCACGGGCACATGTGGTCACTTTAAGAATAGTTTCACTGAGATCCTTGACCCTCAAAACATAGGTCTAGATACCTTATTTGTTCATTTAAGTGCAATATTGGCTTAGATATAGTGAAAATCGATTATTTTGATAATGGAGGCACTCATTTGCATAAAAATGGTAGATGGGACACTTTGCAAACTTTTTAACATAGCTTATTCAAGTAAGAAATATTCCATGATGTGGAGTCAGTTCAAACTCAGTCATTCATTCATTTATTCCAAATGTATAGCTGATACTGACTAAATATACAATTTTCACAGATTTGAGGTCTAGTTCAGAATTTTGGCTACAGAAAGAGTAATTTACAAGATAGAAAGGTTATCTTGGGCTCAAATTGAAGCTTAGGGATATGGGAAGTTTTCTATATACAAGTGAGGCAGTGATACTCACCATAATGTGTTGGAAAATAACCATCTTTGTTGTTATTAGTCAAGCGGACACCATATTCTTTTGTGTTTTTGAGGATGATGTGGGTCATATTTAAGAATATAATGGTAGCAACCCCCCAAATCCTGTTCTGCTACTTACCCCTATGTGTCATGACCAATTTCAGACTACCATGTCTATTTATGTAATTTTAGTGAATTAATATTTGCCTTTACACAATTTCGCCAGAGCCATATACCAAAAAGGGCATTTTGAGGTAGGTGGGACATTTTGACAACGTTTTATCATAGCTCATCATTTTCAGCACATTTTTTTCCAATAAGAAAACACTGATTAGAAGTATATTTCCGGGGGGTGCAGGAGACCCCCCTCCAGTGACTAGACTAAACCCCCGTCTTCGCCCACCCTCACCCATAATAATCACCACCACTAATATGTTTTTCCAGCCTAGCCACACATGGAAATCACCACCCACCCCAAGGCCATTCTAATACCCCTAGGGAGCCCGGTTCGGGTTCCGCCTCCGCTCAGCATTTACTGTTGAAAACGGCTGTGGCTAGACGCACGGGGGGCTCCCCCTCCCTCCACCCAGCCGTGCCCTCCTCCCCAACGGTCAGTGTCGCTACGCCAATTTTCACGATACTCGACGATACTGCACTACCGCCTCCATCCCCCGTGACTACTTCCCAACCCATGCCTGTAAACATTTTTTCCAATAAGAAAACACTGATTAGAAGTATATTTCCGGGGGGTGCAGGAGACCCCCTCCAGTGACTGTACTAGTTGCCCCGACCTTGACCAGCCGTTATCCATGGAAACGGAGTGGAGCTGGCCGGAGGGGGGGTCAGGGGCTTAGCCGTGTCCAGACGCGCCGAGGGAGCAGGGCGGCTGGACACACTTGGAATCAGCCCGGGGGCGATTTTGCACGCTGGGACGGTGTCGTCCAGTGCTGGCACACGGGACGAGGCAGGACGTTTGTTAGACAGGCGCGCGGGGACAGTATCGTTGAGCTCAGCCACAGGTGATGCTGAAGTGCTGCTGCTGCCGATGGAGGCTTCGGATGCATTCGAGGCTGGACCAGCAATTTATGCGGCGGCTTCGGGCCCGACATGAGCTCGTCGTCTCGGATTTGGTACAGCTACAGACCCTATCTTCCAGCGTGGACACCTGGAGCTCCAGGCGGCGGCAGTTATCACAGTCGGGCGACAAGGTAAGACGTGATCGTGATGCCATTCTGGTGGGCCCTGGGGGAAGAAACAGCTATGGCCAGTGAAAGTGGTTTTGGAAATGCTTTAAAAAATATATAAAAAAGTGCTATTGTTGGTGCAGTAGAAGGTGCCAGGCAATGGCTACATTAAGTCTTAGGGCGAGACGTACACGCAAGGGCCACAAACAGTGGCCCGGAGCGGTGAATGGATATGACAGCAGTATAGTACAGTACAGACAGGTCCAGGTACGGTTCGGAACTTACCCGCAAGGCCCAGAGAATGGGCCTGTTGCGTTTGATTGGCGTCGGGTAAGCCGAGATGGTCTCTCCTCTCCGGAGGTTGAGGTGGCTGGCTGGCCAGGCTGGCTAGCTGACAGGCTGGCTAGCTGTCAGGCTAGCTGTCAGGCTAGCTGTCAGACGGCAAGTCGCTGCTAAACAGGTCACTGCAGGTAGGCATTGGGTGATGGCAGGAATAAAAACTCTTGATCAGTGTGGCCGATCGCTAAAATGTTGTGGTAGAACTAAAGTAAATAAGTAAAACTTGACATGAATTAAGAATAATGCAGAGGGGTCCAGTTTTTCGTGGATAAGTGATCTGGGTTTGCACGCTCTTTCAGAAGGAATGCAAAAATGTCCTCCTTGTGAAATGCCACAGCAGCACTTAAAGGACATATATGACTGTTGAGCTCTTTGCATGGGTAAAGGCCATTAATGTCTTTGCCTCGGATTGATTTCTTGAACTTGTTGAGGTTACCACTTGTTCCCACTTGTTCATGGTGCGCCCCACAACAGCAAAGACATTCAGCGAGTATGTCTTGCTCAACATTACTGGAGGCCCAAATGACAACTAGTACCCAACGCATTGATGCTGTATGGGACAACTACCCAGAGGAAAATAACCTAAAATATCTTACACAGAAACGGCGTGGGAATGGTTCACGGACAAAAGTCGGTGATGGTAGCACTCCAATCCCTAAGCATGAATGGAGTGGCTTCCTAAAAAACAAAAAGGAGCTCTTCTCATTCATCAGCACACAGATCTCAAAGAATGACATGCGTGGAAAGCTCCTTCTGACTACCCGCTTTGAGACTGTGCTCTCCAACATGCCTTGTGATGTCACAAAACTACAGAAGTGCAACCATTCTGAGGCAGACACCAGGATCCTCCTGCATCTGGCACATGCAGCAGAGCAGGGTCATACAACAGCCTTTGTTCGCACCGTAGACAGCGATGTTGTCATTTTGGCAATCCGGTTTTTCGAGACCCTTGGCCTAACCGAGCTCTGGGTGGGTTTCGGTACTGGTCGAAAATATCGTGACATACCAGTCCATACCATCTACTCTGATCTCGGTCCATCAAAGTCATTGGCACTACCCCTCTTCCACAGCTTAACAGGGTGTGACACAACTTCCCAGTTTCTTGGATGTGGCAAGAAGACAGCTTGGGCAGCCTGGAGAAGCATACCAGACCTCACCAACACACTAGTTGCTCTCACAAACACCCCTGACCTCTTCAGTCTTGAGTCTGTGCATATGCAGAACATTGAACGATTTGTCGTGCTCATGTACAGCAAGGGGTGTGGTGCAGCTGGCGTCAATGAGGCCAGACATTGCCTCTTCACCACTGGAAGTAGATCACTGGAAAACCTCCCACCTACCCAAGCTGCACTGTTCCAGCATGTCAAGCGAGCGCTACTGCAGGCAAGTTTCTACTGGAATCAGGCAACCTCGGTCCAGCAGGAAATTCCTGACTTCAGTGAGTGGGGCTGGCACAAAGATGTCACTGGCACATGGCAACCACTGTGGACCACTCTTAGTGATGCATCAGCAGCATGTGACCTTCTTGTGCGCTGTGGCTGCCTCAAGGGATGCATGGGAAGGTGCAAATGCCACCGTATCGGTGTCCGATGCACAATCTTCTGCAAATGCGAAGGTGGGTGCCTTAATAATGAAGATGACAGCCAGTAACTCCACACCTTGCAAGGGATGGAGACACAAAGAATGTGAAAGACAACATTGTGATCTAACTTTTTGATTTTAGCAAGTTTTACGGAGTAACTATTTTGATTACATTGTCCCCTACTGTTGTTTACTGTTGTTGAAGTTGGACTTGTATTAGTTTGTTGTTTATAATAAACAATCTACTGTTTTGAGTTGTGAAACATTGATACATATACAACTACAACTTATAATGGAAAAAAATAACTTTTTGGGGGTAGCATCTGGCATGGCGCACCAGAAATATTGGATTTTACCCCAATATTACCTTTATATACTAACTTTGATGAGTAAACTTGACCTTGAGGGGTAATCTTGACCTCAAAGAATTAAAACAACACCAGAATCAGATTCTACGACCCAGAAACCCCCTAAAAAGTGGTATCATTTATGATTCTATGACTTTCCGTTTTTTTCGGGTGGCAGCCATATTGGATTGCGCAATATAGCAGTACCATGGGGCGCCAATCTTGGCACCCATCTTAAAATGATTAAGTACGGTGTGGACAAGATCTGTGCCAAATTTGGCGAATTTGCGAGAATCTGAACCAAAAAATCCCCGGGGCCCCCCGACTACCAGTCTGTTACACACGTTCTGAAGGCCTGCCCTGTGTACTGTGGTCCATCCGTCCGAACAGTATATCCGCAGCTTTTGTAGGTCAGAGGCTAGAGACTGCCATGGTTTTGACGGTAGGGGGTGTGGGTGAAGGGGTTCCACACACGCCATGCACGATCTGCACACTCTCTCAATGTCGTCATTCACTTTAATCCAGTATACACTCTCTCTTGCAAGATTACGTGTTTTCTCAATGCCTTGGTTGCCAACATGTAGCTGTTTCAATATGTCATCAGTCAAGTCATAGAGTCTGGAATGAATACCTGTCTGCCTTTGAATAGGACTCCTGATTCCATTGCGAGCTCATCTCTGAAGGACCAATAAACACGCAGGTCTTTTGGCATGACCTTAATGTTCTCCGGCCAGCCTTGGTGGATCACTTCTTTGAGTGCGTTGAGCCTTGGATCCTTGGCTGTTTCGGTGCGGAGAGCATGCTGTTTCTCAGGGGAGAAGTTTATTATTGCGACAGTGTGTTGCTGTGGGTCCTCGATCTCCATCGATGCGTTCATCCAGCTCTATGTCACCGTGGTTCTCTGGGTTTGGCAGCCGGCTGAGGGTGTCCGCAAGGACCATTTGGGGTCCAGGTCGGTATATGACATCATAGTCGTACCCCTGTGTCTTTATTAGCATGCGCTGGAGTCGTGGTGGTGCAGCATGCAGTGGCTTTGCGCATATGGTGACTAGTGGCTTGTGGTATGTTACCACGTTAAACGATTTCTCATAGAGGTACATGTGGTATCGCTGCATCCCATACACGATGGCTAGCATCTCTCACTCTATGTTGCTGTACCTTGACTGGCAGTCTGTCAGTGTTTTGGAGCCAAAGGCGATGGTTCTGTCGTTCTGCACCAGAGCTATGCCCTAAGCCCAAAGAATGTAATGCTGTTTTGTTTTATTGTGCATTTTTCGCTGTTGAACACGACGCCTGCCTCGACTGCCCGTTCCATCAGGTTGATCAGGTTCCTGTCGTGCTCTTCTTTAGTGTCTCCACAGACTGCTAAATCAGTTTCTTGGGTTCCAGGCATATCCTAGGTGTCCTTTTTGGTGCTGTATGTCAGACTGGAGCACCAGTCTGTGTGCTCTTCCACCTTTCATATCACATCTTGCTCCACAATTTTGTTTAGCTCTGCATGCAGCTTGTCTTTTATGTGGATACTGCATTTCCGTGGAGCGTCAATGAATGGTTCAGCTAGAGCCATATGAAATCCGTTTTATTTTTTTCCCAATTCCGTTAATTTTTTTCCCAAATTCAGTTTTTTCCATTTTAATATTTCTGAATTCTGTATTTTGCTTAGTTTTTATGCTATTTTTTATGATGATGAGGTACTTGCTGTTATGGTCGTTTGCAGACCTGGTGTGCTTGGAGAAGCACAGTGTTTTTCCTTGTTCTTTTTATGGCTTTTAGAGGCTATGTGATCGTCGCACGTGTTTTTGCGAGTCCAGTCCACGGTATGTTGACAGCATTTACAAAAAAGCTTATCCCTGAGGCATAAAAGTCAGTGTACTGATCTTCTCTGTATTTAGCGCTTAGCGTGGAGTTTTGTAACTTTTTTGAAGACGCTAAAGGGGAGGGAGACGCTCGCTTGAACATGGTTGTGTTGTTGTGTTTTTGAGCATTGTGGAAGTGACGTACAAGTTGCAACAGCTGTAGTGTAATTTTATTGTGAAAATCATAGAGCACTGTTTCCGCCCAAACAACGTCACTTGTGTAACTTAACACAGCACGGTCAGTTATCTTAACTCACAAAAACACATTGAACATCCTGTTAAACCTTCAAATTAAAAGTATCTGACAACGTAAACAACGACATGCTTAAGTGCATCAAATTGCAATGTTAAAATTAAATCTCAACATATCATTCTGCCTGGTGTTGCATTTTTTTATGACACACATAAAAATGATTTGTGCAAAGTTTTGGGGAAATTACTTGAGATTTAGAGGTCCAACGCAGCATGTGAAAAATACCAAAATGGGCGTTTTTGGGTGTTTTCCTGAATAACATCGATGCAATCTCAAAAACGACAAGAAATAGATTTTTAGAACATTTATTTTGAATAGAACAACATAGAATCTAATACTCAAGTAAAGTACAACTCCTCAGTATCTGTACTTAAGTACAGTATTCAAGTAAATCAAGAACATGTCTCAATATAGTGTCCTACTCCTGGTCCAGCTTGCGCTTGCTGCGGTGAAGATTTGGATTTTGTGTGCGGTCATGCTCAACTGCCTGCAGCACATTGCAGGTGCTCCTCGCTCCTGGCTGCTGCCACGAAGTCCGTATATAGGGTCTGAAGGAGGAATACAGGCGGAGGAAGGAGGAGCTCTACCAAGTCTATGCAACACTGGAACAACAGGAGCTAAACCAGAAGATCAAGGAGATCGAGGATGCTCATGTTAACCAGAAGCATGGCATGGGCTGGAAGCTCATCAATGAGATCTCTGGCAGAAACTCCTCTCAGACTTCCAAGATCCGGGGAGAAAATGCAGAGGAACGGGTTGAAGCATGGTACCAGCACTTCAAAACACTCCTAGGTAACCCACCTGCAACCGAGGATGAGGATGTTCTGATAGCCCCTGTCTTCCATGACCTTCCCATTCCAGATAGACCATTCACCATGGATGAGTACCAGAAGGCCAAGGCTACGATCAAGTGCGGCAAGAGCTGTGGGGAGGATGGATTGACACCAGAGGTTCTGAAATACGTGCCCATAGACGAGGTGGTTCTAGATTTCATCAACAAAGCACACATGTCTGGAGAGCAGCCGGAGCTATGGCACACAATGAACATCGTTCCAGTACCAAAGTCAGGTGACCTCACCAAGACGGACAACTACCGTGGCATCAGCCTGAGCTCACAAGTTGCCAAGACCGCTAACAGGATGATCCTCAATCGTCTTAGACCAATCTTAGACCCTCTACTGAGAAACTCACAGAACGGCTTCCGCCCGGAACGAACAACAGTCGGGCAGATACTGGCACTGAGGAGGATATTGGAAGGGGTAAGGGAGCGCAACCTGTCGGCGGTGATCACATTCATTGACTTGCAAAAGGCTTTCGACACCATCCACCGCGGGAAACTCATGAGAATTCTACGTGTCTACGGAGTACCAGAAAAGTTGATAGAGTCAAGCTACAGCCAGACTCGAGCCAAGGTCCAAACCTGCGACGGTGACACCAAATAATTTGAAATTCTTGCAGGTGTCCTACAGGGTGACACTCTTGCCCCCTTCCTGTTCGTTGTAGTGATGGACTATGCACTGAGACTTGCAATCAATGGCAGAGAGGAGGCGCTGGGGTTCACTCTGGTCCCGAGGAAGTCAAGGCGAGTACACCCCATCATGGTCACTGACCTCGACTACGCAGACGACATCGCCCTAATCTCGGACACAGTCGAGAAAGGAACGGAGCTACTACTGGCAGTAGAAAAGGAGTGCAGGAAGATCGGCCTCAAGCTCAATGCCAAGAAAACAAAGGTAATGACAGTTAACACCAAGGACAAAACCATTGCCACTGCAGACGGGACGGTGCTCGAGCAAGTCGAGGACTTCAAGTACCTCGGGTCCTGGACTGCCTCAACTGAACAGGATCTGAAGGATCGGAGAGCACTTGCCTGGAAAGCCTTGCACGGGATGAGGAGAGTGTGGAAATCAGGCATGGGAGAAGACCTTAAGAGGCGGCTGTTCATAGCTACTGTGGAGTCAGTACTTCTGTATGGGGCCGAGACATGGACCCTCACAGTGGAGTCAGTACTGCTGTATGGGGCCGAGACATGGACCATCACAGTACAACAGGAAAAGGCCCTGGATGGAGTCTACACAAGAATGCTACGAATGGCACTAGGTGTCACATGGATGGACCGCATCAGAAATGTGGACCTCTATGGGGACCTACCACGCGTCACGGACAAAGTCAGAGAGAGAAGGATGAGGCTGGCAGGGCACTGCGTCAGGCACCCAGAACTTGAGGCAAGTAAATTGACCCTATGGGATCCAACCCAGGGCAAAGCCAGGAGGGGAAAGAAGCGTACCACCTATGTAGACGTGCTGCGGCGTGACAGCTTGGCTGACAACACTGCAGAGCTCAAGAACCTGATGTTGGATAGGAATTTGTGGAGGGCAGCGATCCAGGAATCCCGAGTTGGTGTTGGCTAGACCTCACTCTCGCAGCATGATGATGATGATGATGATGTAACAATATTGCAACAACACACACAATGTTGTTGAATAACACACATAACACACACACACACACACATACACAGAGGTGCGGGAATATAGGAGCAGACAGGTCTCCGTGCTTGAAATATAACAATGTTGCAACCTTGTGCGTGAATAACTCACATTCACACACACACACACACACACACACACACACACACACACACACACACACCAGCAGGCCATGTGCGAGCAGGGCAGAGTGAAGGGACACAGTTCCTGTTACCCCCTTATGCCATAAAATCAGACGTACCGTTGCACCTCTAAATCACCTCGTATCGCTTTAATATTTTGTATCTATTGTTTTTGCATGGATGGTAACACTTTTAGCACCCAGGCAAATCAATATTCCGGAAATGTGTATTTTGATGCACCCTAAAATGCACGTTCGTGCGTGTGGCTAAAAAGCTCGCTCCTCCGTCTTCACTTGATTTCTGAACAAACCTGACCACTGAATGTTCCATTTTCTCCCGAAAACTGAATTTCAGCCCAGATTAGGGCCAATTCTGCGTTTTATTCCAATTCCATTTTTATTGGTCATTTCCGCGATTCCGTCCGCGATTCCGTTAACACAGATTTCATATGGCTCGCCTCTAGGTTCAGCATCCTTTATTAAATAGAGCTTAGCGGTTCATATTTTGTCAAACTGGTCTGGATAAGCTGACTTTAGCTCTGTGATGGATGATATCCTCTTCACCGGCCCTGTCCCTTTATCTCTGGCACTTCCTTGGCTCTTGTTGGCCTTCTCCATCACTGCGTCAACATTGACAGTCACCAGGTTCAGCAGTTCACTCGTCGGCAGTCCAACTATTGCCAGGCCTGGTACATCTACTACGTAGAACTTGGCGGTGACCCATTTGGACTCTTTGTACTGGCATTAAATGTCAAGGGTACCCATGCAGGGAATCTGATGACCACTGTATGCTGATAGCCTCCTGTAATTTATTTTCAGCTTTTTCTGAGCACACGCATCCTTGCCATACATCCACTTGAAGGTGCGTAGTGGGAGAGTGTTGCCAGATGCTCCTGTGTCAATTATTTGGCGGACTGTGTGTCCATTGCCTGGTAGGTCAGGTGGCCTCACCTTCAGTGTTGTGTATGCCTCCTCTCTGGGTGGCTTGCTCTCTATGCTGTGCATGCATTTCTCGCTGATGGTGATTGAATAGAATTGTGATTGGTACTCACATGTTTCATCGGCTTCCGTGCCGTCTATGGTGTTGATATGGGACTCACCACGTCTGTTGTAGAGGCTTGTTGTCTGTCACGTCTCTGTTGTGGTGGGGGTGACTTACTCCTTTGGCCCCCGCCCCGCCCGAAGCGTTGCGGTCTCTGCTGCTTGCTTTTCCTGCAGCACTTCGCCCAGTGGCCTCTAGTACCACAGGCAGAGCATTCATCGTTGTATGCGGGCCATTGACGGGGTTTATGGCTCCTGCCACAATTTTGGCATGTCCGCCCTCTGTCCACGGCATGGATTTTCTCACCTTGTGACATGCCAAGCTGGTGTAACTGTTTGTTGCCTGCCGATAGGGCCTCGTATTTCCACCCCCCTGTTAGTACATCCGCTAGAGAATGGCCTTTGGGTTTGCCATACAGATCATTTCTCAGAGCATCATGAGGTGTGCTGACAATGATGAGCTCAATTAGACGTTCGTTGAGCTCTTCATCAATAAACTGGCATTTTTTAGCTAATGTTCTGGCTCTGGTCACAAAATCATCAATGCTCTCTTCTGGTTTTTGCCTGTACTGCATTGGGTGGAGTCTATGGATTCTAAAATTTACATTCAGTTTCAACTGACTGTAGCCGGCTGGAATTGAGCCTTTGGGGCCACCGTCGCAGCAGCCTCACACACTGCGTCAATCGTCATCACGGATTTAAATGCCCAACCGGCAACCAAACGTTAGGTTGTTGTTGTGGTGTCGGCTGCGGGTTTTGCGACCCAGGTTGTTTGGTTGTCTTTCTTTTCCCTGACCGGGTGAGTGACATGATGCATTGTGTGCGTGTATATGTGTGTGTGTATATATATAGCATTTTAATTATTTTTGTTACTACCCAGGCTTAGGTCACGGGTGACGAGTCCATGTACAAGAAGGATAACATGACAGAACACAGACACTTGAAGGTACATATATATATGTAAACAATTTGGTGTTCTGACTGGATGCTGTGTTTTGTTATATTATACTAAATGGTTGTTTGTCTCCATTTCCCTAGTAATCACCACTGCTGTTTTGGTTTGGTTTATTTTGTTTAGTTTTAGTTTAAGTTTATTTTGAGCCATTTCTGTTTTCTGTTCATTGAGCTGTTTTCTTTTGTGTTCATTTGTTGTTGTTCCCCCCCCCCCCCCCCCCACATGGTGGCGAGTAAGTGCTGCTTAACCTGTTGCATCTGGATGTCGAAGGGAGCCTTGTTGGTGAATTAGCTGACTGGCCGTATGGGTTGTGGCAAGTAGGACCTCACGTTTAGCCCACGACTAAGGTTTGGCTGTGAATGCGAGCACCTCTTTTCACAGTGTCGCTCCTGTTTTTCCTGCATGCTGTGTGCTGTGCGTGTGTTTAGTTAAATAATAGTTTGTTCTTAGTCGTTCATTGGGTACTGTGCCTTCTAGCTGTTTAGCTCCCCTTTGAGGCTGGTCAACTATTTTGCCTATTGGCCCCACTGGCTCCAAATGTGACATTGTTTTCCCTTTTATCATTAGAGTGTTTGACCTGTGTATTGGTTCTAGTAGTCTACCTGGTTTTTAAAGATATTGTTCGCATTATATAATTAATTAATAAATGTTTTGTATTCCTACTGCTCTTAAACATTTAATAAATTCCTGTTTTTGGAACTGTGTCTCAAGTCCTTATAAATGAACTTGCATATGTTGGGGAACCCAGTTTACTGGTCTATTCTGTTAATTCCTTGAACGATCTCAAGGTGGCGTAGTCATAGTTATACAAGTAAATCCTTTGCTACACTTGGTTACATGACCTTCATAGAATTCCCATAGTTTGGCAGGCTTCTTCTTGTCATCTTCGCTGAGCTCACTGGCATTCAGCCGTTTTAGTACTTCATCTCCAATGCCACGGCATATTTTCCTTGCTTGCTTGGCAGCATCTGTTATTTCCTCATTTCCTAGGTAGAGAGACATCTTCTGCTTAAACAGTGATATAGCCTTACTCAGACCTGGGTCAGCCCAGTTCATGGTTGGTAAGTGGTAAGTGTGCGCCCTCTCGTTCGGGTTGTACTCGACGTGCAGGCCGCTGCTGTCAGTCGGCTTAGCTCCCCCGGTGCTGACAGTTTTCACGTGCAGGTGACGGCATAATTATCCTCGGACAAACTTTACCTCTCGCCCTGCTTCGTGGGTAATCACTATAGTTACCGCTGCCACCATGAAGTGTTATTGGTATAAAGAAGACACTTGGTTGTTAAGACTGGACTGAAACTTTACTTGAGAGTAGTTGTTTACAGAACCGGCATATTCAGAGGTAGGTGTTGTGACAAAAAATGCACATAATGATATTGTATTTATGCACATAATGATAGTATATTTATCTTCTTGATCTATGCATGTCCTTTTATACGTGTGATATGGGGGCATGTGGAAAACTGTGAACGGACTTTTAAGTCCATATGAACATTCCTAGCTCACATGAGAGGTAACAGCTCTGATTGAATGTCACCCAACTTTATGAATAGAGGAAGTGACACAGGGGGGGGGGGGGGGGGACAAACAAATCCAGGTACCTGGGTGAACAGGACAGAGAGAAGCTCCGTGGCGCCAGATAGGCCTACCATTTAATCACTGCACTAAAGTGTTAACGTGTAGTATCTGCAGCCGAGATTAAGGATGTTTGACTTAGTTTAGGAACAGGAACACGCTAGCCGGTTGCTGCCGGTGGATCATGGTCGTTTGGAACCGCACCCGAGACTGACAGACGTCTCTTCTGGTGAGATCATTCCAAACAAGGATCAGTCCTTGTTGGATTATAATAAAGGGTACCCCGAACGCTCGCTACGCCGTCGGGAGCGGACTCTTCATGCTGTGTGGATGGTAACAGGACTACTCGCCCCGTTTCTGTTTTCCTCCCAGAATTTTCCCCAGTGAGGGGTGGGAGAGGCTGGACAGCAGACGGCTGGACTTTGAATTTCTCTAACTATAAACTTTCATGACAGCAGAACAGCCTAAGTACAAATATAATTTATGAAAAGCTACTACAGTGATGTCTGTTCACAGAAGTTGTTGTAGGATATGTGGGGATTATCTGACGAGGTACCTTTTGAGGGGGCAAAACCTTACATATACTAAATAATACTAAATTGTTTATAGGTTCAAAATAAGTCAAATAATATAGCCTTTCCACAGGAGTATCTTTTTATATTTTTCCAAAAAGAATACAAACAGCCAATAGCATATTACAAAGTTATCCCCCTCAATGGGGAAAATTCCGGGAGGAAAAACGGGCAATTACCGGGGCGAGTAGTCCAGTATTCGTGTGGATTATAGGAACTTTAAGAGACTGTAGTGCGCGTGCACGCCTGGATGAAACCATGAGGCGAAATGGACATAGTGGACGGTATTGCAGCTCGAGCCAGCGCTGGTCCGTTGACTATTATTGCGCACGTTCATGTTATTGGGGCCATGACACGTGAACGAATGTTTCATACGTGAACGCGCACAAACGGCACAATGATAGTCAACGACCAGCGCGTTCATGTTATTGGGGCAATCCATCCCAGAATGCACTTGTTCCTAGGAGTGAAATCGCCTCATGCGCTTTTGAGCAACTTAATAAAAGTGGATGGGAGGAGGAATCCGGTGCTGTCTCTATTCATATATATGTAACAGTGTTAAGAAATACTTTCTTTATAGTTCAATTATGTTAAACTTGGGACACAGCCATGACTAATTTATTTCGTTTTGTATGTAATACATTTCATCTTGAAGATGTTGTGTTGCATTTTGGGTAATCCTCAGTACAGAGGAACTCCATGCTGAGGGTGAGATGGTCTCCTGTTTGCTCAGGCACAAACAAATTAATTACAAACATCTATGCTTCATATAAGTGGCCAGATATGCACTCATGTTTACATAAAGTTATTCAGTAACACTCGTTTTTGTATTTCATGATATGACATTTATTATTTAATTGTTAAAAAAACGGTTAGCATGTCAGCTAGCTGTTAGCTGTGCTGTGTAGCCTGTGTTACATGAGAATTCACTGACATGGAGTATGTTGTGTCTGAACAGGAGATGACCAGATGTGTTACTGTGTCTGAGCTGTGGTTGTGTGTCCCAATTGTGCTTTCTCAGGTATGCCCTGTGCAGCTGTGTGATATTGTTGTTGCTTTTGCATTTATTTCAGTAGGTAGCACTAATGTTCATGTTATTTACTGTACATAAAAATTGAGTTTTAGAGGGGAATTATTCTGCTGTACTTGAATTCATGTATTTAAGGTAATGTTTGTATTTTGTATTTTTGTCAGACTATGTAAAAAACAATATAACCACTATACGATCACTACTGTATGTCAGTACAGAGGAACTCCATGCTGAGGGAGATGACCAGATGTGTTACTGTGTCTGAGCTGTGGTTGTGTGTCCCAATTGTGCTTTCTCAGGTGAATAAACCACACTCTATCAACTGCTCCAACCTGGACTCGTGTCAATCTTTGATGAGACAGCAGGCAGAATAGGAGAGGTCACATATACTCTAAGGCAGGGGTCCTCAACTAGAAATGATGAAGGTCCACAAATATTTTTTTGAATAAGACCGAGGTCCGGTCCCATGCGCGGCGTCCATCGGAGAGCGGGGCTCTATGCCCGTTTAGTATGGTCAAGCCAAGCTTATACAAATCAAATCGCCTTCCACCCAACCAATAATGGGGTGCAGAGTGCAGGCCCGGAGTGGAACTCCAAATCAGGCCGGGAGTTATACGCCCTGGCAGGCCACACTGTGCGCGCGCATAGCGCGCGCCAGAATTTTGGGGGCCCTTGGGGGACATTTTGGGGGCCTTTGCAGCAATTTCACATGAGAAATGTATCATCTGATGTTATTTATATTATTAACCTCTTGGGTGGTCCGCAAAGAGGTGGTCGGCGGTCCGGTCGGCGGTCCGGTCGCGGACCGCGGTCCGCCAGTTGAGTACCCCTGCTCTAAGGTGCACGCGGAGAGGAGGACCGACGCGAGTCGCGCGACTGCTATTTTGTTTATTTGAACTTGTTTATTGTTTATAGGTGATGTTGTGATCCTAAGGGGTTGATGGGACTCATTTGGGTTTGGAGGGGGTTTGAGTAGTGGTTGATTTGTGTTGTTTCTGTTGTGTAAACTGTGTATATATTGATTGCCATTCTGTTTGGTCAACACCATTGCGTGGCTTCTATATAAAATACCAGAGTTAACCCGACGATCCTGCTGATTTATTCCTTTAGCAATGATTATCCTTTCAGTGGAAAAGGCTGATTGTTACAGTGTTACATAGATATCGGTCAGTGCTGTGCGCTGCGCATTATCAGTTCCTACCACATATCCCTACAGTTTGCTGCTCGCATGCACGCACACACAGTGACACACAGTGACACACGCATGCACTTACGCACGCACACACACACACACACACACACACACGTTTACCAACCTGCAGTGTGTAGATCGATGTCCATATCAACGTCAACGTCCAGCAGTTTGTTTTGTTTCTCCAGCAGAGTTTCTAGTGTCTCCATCTCTCTCTGGAAGAGGCTGACCATGAAATGTGCGGCCGCGCTGAGGCGCTCCAACACAAACACTCTGAGCCGACAAATATCACCGCTTGTTGTGTGTTTGTCCAAAACACACAATATGTCCTCTCCCACCGACGTCATGTGTCCGTTTATCTCCAGCCGTACAGACATTTTATCTCCTTTAAGAGACGTTTTATGATATATTTGAGCTCCTTTGTTGTGAGTCCGTCACAGCCTTAGAGTAAGGTCACAGCAACAACAGCGCCTACAAAACGCACGTACTTCCGATTCTGGATCAACGTGTTTCGGTGTGGCAGCAAAGGATCCTCCTGGCAGTTTTGCTCAATGCAAAGTCTCTGCCTTTCACCCCCTGGTGGAGGAGGTGTGTAAGTGTAATCAATAATCTTAGGATAACATAAAAAAGTAAACAATCCCTTTTTTTTTTTACTATTTTGAAAAACATTTTTGAATAGTTCAACTAGCCAATCTACATTGACACGTTGTGAGCTTGTAGACTGGCCATTTTAACTATTCAAAAATGTGTTGCAAAATAGTAAAAAAAAAAAGGCAAAGAAGTTTACGGATAAGGGGTTTAGCGGTGACGAAAATGGAGCCCTAAATGTTTAACCCCTTTAGACCTGAGAACTGATTCTACAAATGTCTTCTAAATCATGAGAGTTTTCAGAAAAATCTATTTTTTCTGTATCAGTGGTTCTTAACTATTTCATGTCAAGGACCCCCGAATTGATGCAATTTGATCAGATGTAATTTGTGAAGAACCGTGCAGCATTAGTTGGCTGTCCAGTTCATTTTAGTCAACTCTTTCTTTTTAATAAAAATCGTGTGAGAATTGTGGAGGAAAATCGAGATTCTCATTTGAGCAAGAATCTTAACATAATCTGTACATATGTTAATTTATTCAGTATTACCCTAGTCAAAAAGTCCAATAGGATTCCGATAGAAAAAATCCTATTGGAAATCCAATTAAAAAAATCCTGTAAGATTTTGGAACAAATCCTATTGGATATTTTTTTATAGGATTATAATCCTATAAAAAAATCCAATAGGATTTTTTCTATGGGATTATTATCCTAGGTTTTGTAATAAAAATATGAATTAACTAGTAACTAAAATAAATTGTAGTGGAGTTAAAGTAGGCTACAATATTTGTCTCTGAGATGTAGTGTAAGTGTAGTAGAAGTTAATAATAATAATAATAAATTGCAATGTTTAACACCCTCCAAAATACATTACATAGGCCTGTCATTGTGATATAAAAATGGTTAAATTAACTCAAATGTACCTTTTTACTGTACATGTGTACAAGCAGATATGGT
The DNA here is from genome assembly GCF_964188405.1 of Protomyctophum parallelum. Lineage (NCBI taxonomy): Eukaryota > Metazoa > Chordata > Actinopteri > Myctophiformes > Myctophidae > Protomyctophum > Protomyctophum parallelum. The sequence goes on from NC_139705.1 coordinate 1,100,735, forward strand.
AAAGTATTTCAAATACATAAATTGACGGACGGACGGACGGACGGACGGACGGACGGGGGTCTACCAAAGATACAATGACTACTGTACTGGCAGCATAAATATGTACAGTAAGTAATGAGACCAGCTAAACCAGCATTGACCAGCATAGGCCAGTTTCACCAGCATCACCAGCTAAACTCATGCTGGTCTACCAGCATGAGCTTAGCTGGTGATGCTGGACTATGCTGGTCCACTAGCTAGACCAGCATAGGCCAACATCACCAGCTAAACTCATGCTGGTTGACGAGGAATTTACCATCACCAGCCACCAGGACATTTAAATAATAATATTGAAATGTGTCTATACAAACTGAGCTTTGAAGCTCCTCAGAACCACGCTGTGATAACAACAGAGCTTGACACATGGCCCTGTGACCTGGGACCATTTGCTGCTCACCTGTCCCCCACCCCTACCTTCCTTAACAAATGTTCCTTTGTTCCGTCACCTCTGCATCCTGTTCCTAAACCCCCACTCTCTTCTGCCCCACCTTCTGGGTGGGGCCTATGACTGATATAAACTGTACCTTTGAATCCTGACATCATGCCTGCCTTGAGACCCGCCTGTGTGCTGCAGCATCCGTGTACTGGTGTGCACGTTAAATAAAGATCTTCAAGCCAGACCTTGCTCGCCTCCTTATTCCTCACGCGTTAGTTCAGTACAAAACTGCCACATCATGGTCTACCAGCATGAGCCAGTGCAACTCTTGCACCTCTCACTTCACAGGGGTGTGATTTTTATTATTATTACAGTATTAGTTTTTTTCTTATGAAAGCAGAGAGTCTTCTGTTTCATACGGTAGGCCTATATAGTATGTACATGTCGCTATAGGCCTTATTTTGTGAATATGTAGTTGTTCAGGTCCATGCCTTCTCTAAAGTTATCTCTGGTGGGCGCAAGCTGCATTCAATAACCAATTACTGACAAACTGTACATGTACACTGTACTGTTTTCCTCCTAAAAGTAGACATTCAGGGCTTTCATTCGGTGTATAGTATGTATAGGATATTAATTTATTTGTGTTCATTTTTATATCTGCCTGTCAATGACAATGTCTGTGACTTTAAACCTTCATAACTCTGCTTTCATGAGGATGAGGATGATGCGCGCCTCGCATAATCTATCTCACAGATCTGCTTTCATTGTCTCGATCGCAGTAACAGTCTTGATACGTAGGCTATAAAAATGTCCCATTCTTTCAGAACTACGGTGAGAGAGACGCGTTACTGAAAACATGTTTGCGCATGCCTCTCTCTCTGCCCTCTTCGAAGCACTTTTCGTCGCTCCCCCGTAGGAGCCATGAAGCGTTCATTGCGGTCTTATCACTGCAATTATAATGAATAAAGAAGTGTTACAATCACACGACCGGGCTATATTGATCGCTGACGAAGACGGCTATGGTGATCCGTGATCGTGCTCCCCAACGGAAGACATGGCCAGCAGCCACTGTTTTCATGGCGGTCCCTCGTCCCTCGATACTGTGATTAGTTTGTTAGTTCATAGTATGAAGAAGGAAACATGCACATGTCCATGTGTGTTGCAGACGTTATGCAATGCCGATCCGGTGCAGATTATTCTTATTCGCCGTGGGGTTTTATGGCGGTTGGCTTTTTTTCCGGATCACCTAACCGGATCTTTGAAGTTGCGATCGGAGCTACTTTATATATTGTCCGGGTGCATAGAAAGATGAACTAAAGTATTAAATAAAAAAGTTATATTTGCGTATAGATACGTCGTTCGCAACGGACGTATGGCTGACAAATGACGTATAGATACTCACAAAAGAAAAAGAAAAGGAAAGTTCGTCCCAAGATTGTCACTGTATTAGATTGTCATTGTATTATACACGCGCCTGTGTGAGTGAATTAACTTGCAAATAAATGTTTTAAACACAATCTATTCATGTTGTCATTTTTACATAATGTATGCATTGTTAACAAGGAGTGAAGCAATGCGTGCCAAGTTGGCAAGTTTCCTTTATAATTATATACATATAACAGGCCTACCAACTCTCACGCATTCAGCGTGAGACTCACGCATGAGACGTCTTTCACACGCACTCACGCCACACCCACCATTTCTCACGCACGCACAATACGCACGCCGAGGGGGGCATATAATGTGCCAAAAAAAGCCAAGCCGGCTCTCATAACAACAATTTTCTCCGCGCGGCGCGCGCCCATGTGTGCGTCCTCACAAATGGCAGAGTAGCCGTTCTGCATGAGATTATGCAGTAGTGTAGTAGGGTAACCTCCAACTCGTCAGCAGGGTCCCTGACTGTGACGCATGGAAATGAGCCATGCAGAGTTTAACATCGCTTTGAAATATTGTGTGTGTGTGTGTGTGTGTGTGTGTGTGTCCCGCATCGCGACTCGTTAGTTCTGTTCAGAGAGAGAGCCCACGACTGACTGACTGAGAATGTTCCACTGAGGTGGGTGATTAATTTGTGATGTAGTCTGTTTTATCACATCAGAATACGTTTTTATGTAAACCAATATGGATATTTAATAGAAGACATAGGCACACATGGAGAAGGTGCACCATATGACCAATAGGAGACTGACCATCTCTTCACCTAGTGCAAGTCTTTCACTAATTTTGTTAAATGCTATTATTCAAAATGTGGGTTATTATTCAGCATCATATGCAGATATCATTTTCTTTTGCAGTTTAAACAAAAACAATATATCCACAAATATGTTGATGTGGCATATACAAATATATGTTCATATAGGCCTATTTTAGGATTTTTTTGAGTGGTGCAACCACTCCCTTTCGGAGCTATGTGTGTGGCTGGCTGGCTGGGTCTGAGCATGAAAACAGCACACCTGCCCGCCCCCCCGGGCGCGTGTGTTCAGGGGGGTCTGGATGTTCTGGGGAGACCCCCGAGGACCCCCACAGAGTTGCATCACTCACTTTTTTTTCTAGGGTTTGATTTCAGTATTCCTCTAAATCAATGTTAAAAAAGGCCAAATCAACATTAAAAAAGGCCACTTTTTTTGCGTCGAGCCTATTAAAACACTAAAGTCTCACTCTTGGCTTTTTCTGAAAGTTGGCAGCCCTGCATATAACTCGCGCTGTTTGCTTGAAGATCTGTCCGTGCAGAGCCCGCCTGTCAAATTTAACTGCTACAAGCTCATCGCGGCTGTAATATATATATATATAAAGTGCGGGCTACTATATTCTATTCATATACAGCAGTGACCGCGGCTGTGATTTCTTTCCAGCAATCATTTTTATTGTAGCCTAATTTGTGAAGCCGCTCGCTAGTCACTGGACAATATAATTATTTTGTTGCTCCATTTCGTTTGAGCCTTTTTTTCTTTTTTTGACAGATGGATCTCAGACAAACTGCTGAGTCATGCTTGAAGCCTTTTATGGTGTGGCATGGGGCGTGGATCAATGCAAATGAGGTTGTCAGGTGATTTTCCGATCACTTGCGGGCACCCGCTGCATGCAGTATGACATACACCTGCGATACGCCTGCGCACCTGTGGTACACACCACTCTTTGAATTGCACGGCAAAAATTCGTAGCTTGGATAGGACGGATTCATACGATATCAATACGCATCTGTTTACGCATCAGTTACACTGTGGCGTTTTTCGCCTTTGTGAATGAGGACCTATATGTTTAGTTTTTTTATGGAATGAAATAAATGAATAAAATCTTTTACGTCCTGTAGGCTGTGCAGTGGAAAATGTTTGCTGACACGACCCAGGACTCCCATATTAACATCAATGCATATACCTCTGCTGTAGTGGATTACATCAAAACCAATATAAACACAATATAAACGGTCATTGATCTTCTGTACAGCTCTATAAAGCTACCGTAGCACTATGTTTCCCAACCCTGTTTGAGCCTCAACGAAACTCTGACATCTCTGGCATGTCAGTTATTGAATTCACAAGCACAAGATTCAGCCTATGAGCATGACAGTGGATATAAGTTCCATGAGGCACCGTCTCATAGCCTGCACTCCACATGCATTGCCCCGCATAGCAGTTGCTTCGTCGTAGCATTGTGCAACAGTAGCAACACAACTGGATATCTATAAACTTCACATTCTAATAATTATTTTCTGGGCCAGGGATTGAGCTGTCAGGTCAATCCCTGGTATGTCCCTATCGCTCGTTGCTTTATCATCCCGTTGTGGACATAACGGACCAAGATTGCCAACTGCTCCTTTTTAGATAGGTCTTTAGTTTCATTAAAACTAAAAGTTCTCTGCTTTCTTTACTTCGTGTATTATTGCATTCCTGATCTTATCTCCTATAACCTTTTATCATGTCATTCTGAGCCTCTGGGGAAGAATAATGTGCATACCGGCGGTCCTCTTTGTTTCTCACATCATGTCTGGGGAGGCACTTGATAGCACTGGGGAGGCACTGTCTGGGGAGGCACTGGGGATGCACTGGGGAGGCACAGGGGATGCACTGGGGAGGCACAGAGGAGGCACAGAGGATACACTGGGGAGGCACTGTCTGGGGAGGAACTGTCTGGGGAGGCACTGTCTGGGGAGACACTGGGGAGGCACTGTCTGGGGATGCACTGGGGAGGCACTGTCTGGGATGCACTGGGGAGGCACTGTCTGGGGATGCACTGTCAGGGGATGCACTGTCTGGGGATGCACTGTCTGGGGAGGCACTGGGGAAGCACTGTCTGGGGAGGCACTTTCTGGGGAGGCACTTGGGAGGGTCTGGGGAGGAACTGTCTGGGGAGTCACTGGGGAGGCACTGTCTGGGGAGTTACTGGGGAGGCACTGGGGATGCACTGTCAGGGGATGCACTTTCTGGGGAGGCACTGTCTGGGGAGGAACTTTCTGGGGAGGCACTTGGGAAGGTCTGGGGAGGCACTGTCTGGGGAGTCACTGGGGAGGCACTGTCTGGGGAGTCACTGGGGAGGCCTTGTCTGGGGAGGCACTGTCTGGGGAGGCACTAGGGAGGCACTGTCTGGAGAGGCATTGTCTGGGGAGGCACAGGGGAGGCACAGTCTGGAGAGGCACTGTCTGGGGAGGCACTGTCTGGGGAGGCACTGGGGAGTCACTAGGGAGGCACTGTCTGGGGAGGCACTGTATGAGGAGGCACTGGGGAGGCACTGTATGAGGAGGCACTGGGGAGGCACTAGGGAGGCACTGTCTGGGGAGGCACTGTCTGGGGAAGCACTGTCTGGGGAGGCACTGGGGAGATTAAAGCTCTAGTTATGAAGGTGTGGTAAAAGCATCAAACATGAGAGTTGATCAAACACTTTGAAGACGTTATATGTTGAATTATCAAATGTCTCCAGACAGACATAGCCCATGTATCGGCATAAAAGGGACACAGAGACAGACAGGCAGGCACAATGGATATACTCTGACAACGGGTATTGCACAACCAATTGGGGACAACATGCATTTACAACTTGCATCGTTCCCAGTCTAGTCCAGTATACCAACCAACAGTGGTTACACCCCGCCACTCCGAACCACCGCTACTCCGAACATCCACTTTCATTCATTGGCATTGGGATAGCGCGTTTCTCCACTTCTCCGTTCATCCAGCCAACCTGATGTTATTATCACGCTCTGCACAGAGACAACAGAATAAACAGTAAAGAAAAATAAATTTATATTACTTTGATTAGAAGAAAACATTTTAGGCTAAATAAATATTTATAATAGTTTAGAACTTTAGTTGTTGATTCGTCTTGGTTTACCTGGTGTTTGGCGTTGGATGAACGTGGCGACCTGAAGCAAAGAAGATTTGTTTTAAGTTTATCTGTTGACATGCAGGAGATGATGTCCACCAGTTTGCTGCTATTTTGTTGACGTTCGCAGGGATGAGTAACACATACTAATAAAAAGATATGCTGAAACTATGGTGGAAATAGCACTCACTAAGTGGTTAATGTATGTTTAGTAATAAAAATCTAAATCTACAACGTAACTAAAAGAAATAGCTCAAACAGACAGACAGATTGATGGAATAAGATACTGTATTAGTGTCATTGTTTGTTTACCGGAACACGTTATCTCCCGTAAATCGAAGGCGTGACCAGAGTAACTCCATTCCTTCGTGATGCAGTCCTTGGCCGTAGACTCATGTCCATTGCAGCTGGAAATCGTGTGCCACACTGTGTGGCTCTCAGAGCTCCCTCTCCTGGCCGTGTGGAGTGCGCAGCCACAGCCCAGCTGTCTGCAGAGCACGTGCGCGTCCCTCATGTCCCAGTCGGCGTAGCGATCGAACGTCGGCCTCCACTCTCCCCACAGCTGCATCTCCAGCACGCCGTCACAGTCGCTGGGTCCTCCCACCAACCTGAACTCTATACGCAGAGACAGAATGGATGAATACTGGAAAGCTCACCTCAAAACACAGCCAACCAGGCAGAACTGTTCAGCATGGTAAAATGGTAAATGGTGCATTTATATAGCGCCTTTATCCAAGGCGCTTTACAGAGATTGTGCATTACATTCACCCACCGATGGCAGCGGAAACCATGCAAGGCACCAACTAGCACATCGGGAGCAATTAGGGGTTCAGTGTCTTGCTCAAGGACACTTCGACAGTAACTCTGGGGGAGCCCGGGTTCGAACTGGCAACCTTACGGTTACCATCCAGGCACTCTACCCCTGAGCCACCGCCGCCCATGGTATTCCTTAGCATAGTAAACTATTCCCAACCTTAACCTTTATAGTAAAACTATGCCTAACCATACACCTTATTCTCAGTAAAACAGATACAAGAATACAAGAACCGCCTCACTGAGTGGTCAACGGGAGGTCAAAAAAACTAGGGTGAGCAGGTTTTAAGGCGAGCATTCCAGATACTGGAATCTACTCAGAGAGACTCAGAGTAGAACCGCTGCTCCTGCGCCTGGAAAGGAGCCAGTTTAGGTCGTTCGGGCATCTGGTTAGGATGCCTCTCGGGCGTCTCCCTAGGGAGGTCCTCGACACACGTCCCCCCCTTTTTAGGCTACAGACAATAATGTTTGGTTGTTGGTTAGAGTTTGTCTACAGCAGTGGTTTACACACTTTTTAGCCTGTGACCCAAAAGAGAAATTTTCACTACTACTTATAAACTTATATTTTATTTTATTTTCTCAAATGTATGGAATGTACCGGCATTTTGTTTTGAAAATGTTTTGAAATAATAACAATGAAAAACTAAATGTAGGAAACCAAAAGAGAAAGGGAAGCATAAAAATGTGTCCGCGACTCACAAATGGGTCCCAGTGTTTGGGAACCCCATTTTTTTTATCATATTTTGTACCTAAATTGAACACAATCATCAGCCAATTTATCAGGGCCCAGTACCGCACAGTCCTGTTTCACTGAAGGGCCCCAATGGCTAATTTGGCCCTGGGGGAGTTAAAGACAAAAATACAATGAAAATAAATGAGTCTGCATGGAACAGAGTAGCCTGTGCTACAGGTCGGTTTATCTGTTGACATACAGGAGATGATGTCCTTTGTTTTGCTGCTATTTATTTACTTGATGTTTACATGCTGAGAATTAGTAACTGTATGATTTCTATCAGAACACATACTAATAAAAGCGTATGCTGGAATGAATGAGACAAGCAATAGTTTGGTGTATAGAGCGCTATCCAACATGCACGCACACACACACCCGCTAAACGAAACCTAAAGTGTAGGTGGTATAGTACCTGAGCAGGTGAGTCCAACGGCCTCGTTAGTTGAGCAGGTGTTTCTCGTTGAGTCTGAGGCTCTACAGTCCAGGAGAGCAGACTCGTTGCCTTCACACTGGAACTCTTTGGTCCACATCGGAACACTGGCTTCTCCATAGAGCGCCCCTTGGAGGATTGCATGGGTTCCACCACCGAGCTGCCTGCAGACCACCTCCGCCTCCTGCTGGTCAAAGTCAGCTTCACACACCGATTCCCACGACTGGTTAGACTTCACCTCCACTCTGCCCGAGATCTCACTGGACCCATTCACCAACCTCACTGACCCTGGTAGAGAGAGAGAGAGAGAGAGAGAGAGAGAGAGAGAGAGAGAGAGAGAGAGTTTTCTAAACCATTTTACTTTTCTATACAATGATGGTATATTTTTAACCTATAACATTTTAACTCCTTAACCCATTTAGACCGTAGGACGTGAGCTGTCCTAGCTAATCCAACCGTTGGATTGCGATGACGTGTCTGTACACACGTCCTAGCGCTTTTTCATTGATCATCAAACTAAACCTTGCTGTTCGCGCATGTACACTACCACCCACTTCGGGAGGCGGTCTTTTTTCCGACACCCAAATAGCCGACAGGACAATGGTCCGACAGTGTCGGACCATTGTCTGAAATACCGTCTTTTTACTCCAATATGACATTAGACAGACAGAAGTTCCCGCAATAGTCCGACAAACCCTAGTTTAGACAAGGCAATAGTCCGACAAGGGAGACGCGCAACGCAAGTGAGTGTGCGAGGGCTGTAATGGGAAAATGACATTTCAGTCTATGTGAGCTAACTGTTGACAGAGAACATACTCTTCCACCTGTTACCAGCAGTCAAATACCTATTTGTGTTTAGACTAGCAGACTAGAACAACAGCATACAAGGACATGTGTTAAACCATAAGGCTATGTGTTAAAGAAGTGTCTTGTTGCATTTTCAACCATGCGTATTTTTTAGGGCCGGGACTAATTGCGATTAATTACGATTAATTAACTACAGAAAAATTAATGCATTAAAAAGATTAACGCATTTTAATCGCACTATTATTTTCACCGTGGAACGTTGTCACTGGACAGTTTTCAGACGGACCTGCGCACCAAGTGTCCGTGTCCTCTTCAGACAATAACACCACCAGAAACCGCAGACGGTTCACCAGACTGGGGGAAGCCGCTGAGATCACTTTGCTTGTCCCCGTGGATTGGAAATAGGATTTAAAAGGCTATCCGATGGTAGCGTGGATTACAGCACAGTTGTGTGCAATTATTCAATAAAGAATTATTACCCCTATTACTACAAAAACAATGTTTTATTGCTTAAACTTATGTATTCACTATTCATTGATTCACTAGTATACCAAAATCCATTTGAAAAAATTGCTTTCTCACTGTTCTCGGGTCAAATAATGATATGCGATTAAAATGCGATTAATCTAGATTAATTAATCGCAAAGCCTCTGATTAATTAGATAAAAAAAAATAATCGAGTCCCAGCTCTAGTATTTTTATTCTTTGGGAACCCTCTCGAATTGTATAAGAGAGGATGGAAACCTGTAATTGGGAGTTGTCATAATACTCCGGTGTTGTGCTGCTCCAGGACCGGTCTTGTAATAAACTAGTGATTGTGTTCTCAACACTTTTGACCTTTTATTGATCTGGACTTCGACTTCTTTCCATTTTTTGATTGTAAGTCTGATATTCCGTTAACAGGGCGCGGCGCACACACATGTGTGCGAGAGGGGGGGAGGGAGAGAGAGAGAAGGGGGGAGAGGGAGAGGCGCACGTGTGTGTGTGTGTGTGTGTGTGTGTGCACGAGGGTGCTAAGAGCAGGCACGTTGATGGTTTGTTGGGGAGTCAGGGACCCATTTGGGTGCATTGTTGTAACTGTAACCACACCTTCACACCGTGTGTGTGTGTGGGGGGGGGGGCATCAAGTCACGTTCCACATTTCAACGTATTCAATTGTAGACTCTGATTAAATTAATTTTGTTTTACTATCGGGGATATTAATTAACGAACTATTATAGGCATATACAATGGCTTAGTGAAAACATCTGCAGAAATCCTTCATGTTCCATGTTTATACGTATACATCTACTGGTGGGGGGTGCTGGGGGTGCTGCTATGTTGATTTTCCATTTGTATGCGATAACACATATTATATAATATAGGCGCGTGTATGGTGTGTGCATATATAATAGTAGGCCTACATTTAAATGACTACATTAATCAACAATAGACTACTTTAAATCTGTTCATTGAAAATAGATGCAAGCTCACTATATAGTTGTGATGGGATAAAGTAGACCTTTTAAGTTGTTACCATTACTTATAATTACCATTACCCTAGCTGTGCATAAGCAAGTTTTCTATAGATGTCTGACAGACATGACAGCGCGCCTGCTTCAATGAGCGCCCCAACCAATGAAATTAATCACATAGGCTACTTACAAATATTTAATATAATAAACCAAACAGGCCAACAATTAAACAACAATTAAAGACACACTGTGTTGTAAATCCCTCTGGGTTAAGAGCTTCTCTTGCAACACAAAATGTAAAAGTACTTTCAAAATAACTATTTACATTTACAAAATAAAATAAGTGCACCAAACTTCAAAAATAAAATGAAAGTGACATCTTGTACTGCAAACCTTCAAAATAAAAAGGGCAAAAAGTAAGTAGTAACCCAGTAGTAAAAAGTAAAAAAAAACGCAGGACGTTGTCTTCCTGGAGCAGCCTGAACTGTGCAGTCTTCATGATGAGATGGATGAGTCACCTGTAAAGTAACAATAAACACAATAAAAATTGGAGTCAGTTCAAGCGATTACTCATGGCAGATTTGTGTCACTATATCTGTTTAGGGTACCAACAGGTTAGCTTAACACTGTGCACAGCCACATTCTGACAAAAATATTTTTTCACCACTCAATTCAGACCATTTTATTTAGTTTTTTTTCTTGCCTCACCTCATGTCAACGTCTGGATTACGTGACGCACGTAACGTTTGTTGCGTTTAATGCGCCTTTCCAGTTTTTGCCACTTCAGGCGTCTTTGTGGCCCAGGGTCTCCCGCACGCGCGGCACGAGTGTGATCTTCCGTCTGGCACTGCTCGTCCGTCAAGTAGGTCAGGAACACCCAGATGTTTGGGTGTCTCCGTTGCAGTGCCAGATTCCACCTGTGGTGAAATGCTGAAGTCGATAAAAGCAGATTAGAACAGTTGGTCTATTTTTCGGGACATCTCAGTGATAGCGAGTTTTTGTAATTGTGTTATTTAAAAATGAAATATAAAACAATTATTACATTCAACGCTGTTATTCGTGCGGTTGGAGATGTCACGTTCGTACACATTCCATAACGGGATGGGAAATTGACACCCGTCTCTGATGTAGTTCCTGTACACATAGGTGATGAAGCTCGCAAGTCCTGTGCGATCTGTACACCATCCAGGTAACTGAATCCCTGTTACCCTTGTCTCAGCTCTCCCACGCTGACACATCCTGTCAATTCAGGTGCGGCTATCAACTACAATACTACAACTAACTACATTTCTAGTTGAGATATACACAGGGGCTTATTAGATAGCATTTAGGACACTAAAGTATACTACAAACTACAGTGAGTACACCACTACAACAGTTAGTAAACCACAACTACAGCTAGTACGCTACAAGCATACACTGAACCCCCATGTCTCACAGCAGTGATGTCACCAGTGTGTAGGCCTACTGGTTGAGCTTTGACATTACTCTAATATAAAAAATTACAAACCAATAGAGCTTGACCACAGCATTTAAATGAATGATGACGTTGCCCTTCAACAATATCTGTGATCTGACATCTTCCGAAAACGCTAATTTTGAGTTGCGTAATAGCCGCCGTCTTGAAAACTGCCGGCCATATTCAAATTCAATTCACACAATTGAGTTATTCCAGTCAGAATACAATCATTTTGATGTTTGGATCAATGTGTGGATCACACATTTCTGTTCATTAAAGTTATACTTATTTATTTTACGAGGTGGCCATCTTGAAAACTGGATCCATCTTGGATTTTCAGCTGTATAACGTAGTTTTCTTAGAAAGTACTTTCCTGGACATAATTTGTGCCAAATCTGGTGCTTGTACCACCAAGTGAAGGATTATTATGGAATATGGACTTAATCTGCCCCACTTTATCGTTCAATTCCCATTGTATCATCATAATATTAAATAGTTTTGATGTTCTAAATGCAGAATTGGATTTATCATACCCAGAAACACATATTTCGATGTATAAGCCATCAAAATAGGATTTTATAGCTCAATAGAGCTCAAACACTGTTTAAAACCACCTTGCATGTCGGCCATCTTGAACATTTTTGGTGCTTGTACCATCAAGTGAACGGTTCTTATGATATATTGACTTAATCTGCTCCACTATTAGCCCTAGTGTCTAGCCAAAATGCATGATTTTTTCGGAGGGAGCCAAATTAAAAAATACCGTAGAGAGTATGTTTTGTCAAATGTCAGGCTTGCATCACAAAGTGAACAATTCGGTACATTATGGTAGGCCTACTGTGATTATGAAACATTTACACAACATTTGAACACTGATCATAAGTTATAATTACCTTCCGTGAATGGTCAAAAACTGGACGTATGGCGCTGGACAGGATTTGAAAGTGCCATCGACGAAAATCTCAGGGAACCTGTGAAGTCAGTAAACATATAATTGTCTCCACCAGGCCGAAGGCATGGGGGGAGAGTATGTTTTGCACTCCGTCCGTCCGTGTGTCCGTGTGTCCGTCCGTCCGTGTGTCCGTGAGCAGCTAATCTCGGCCACCGTTAACCCGGTCGATGCCAAATTTAGCACACACACTCCCTGGATGCCAACGATGAACCTCTGCCCCAAACTTTCCAGAACGGCCTGTTATAGCGCCACCAAGAGGCCGCTTTGTGCAAAACAAGTTTTTGCACAGTACACCTACAGATTTTGTCCAAACATCACGCAAATTGGTACACAGTCTCTCTAGAGCCATTCAACGAAACCGGTCTTTCAGATTTCTCACACTCCATCCTGATTGGTTAAGATTGGCTTCCAAAGTTCACAGGAGTGCTCAGTTTCAAACAAAATGCTGCAAATCATAAACACATCGCGTGATTTCCGTGAAATTGTGCACCCACATTCCCACTAGGCCGAGGACGAAATGCCACATGAACAATTTCAACTCAGCCTCAAGGTGGCGCTATAACTGGCCGAAAACTGTTTTTACCTCTAACTGCACGGATCTGTGGATAACTTTGTATGCCAACTCCCTAGAGGCCAAGGAAAAACCTTTGCCTGGAATTTTTCACATCTGCTCTTTATAGCGCCACCAGGAGGCCGACATATGTAAAACACATTTTCTATTATTACTCCTTCAGATTTTATCCAAATTTCACGCAAATCGGTACACATGATCTCCATAGTCATGTGATCAAGACAGGTTTGTTTGATTTCTCATATTCCATCCTGATTGGCCACGATTGGCTCCTACAGTTTTCAGGAGTAGCCCGCTTTGTAGAAATCGCCACAACTCCTCAATGCAGCGTCCGATTGCGATGAAACTGTGCACGCATATTCCCACTAGGCTGAGGAAGAAATGCCACTTGACAGTTTTCAACAGCCTGATGGTGGCGCTAGCATCACAGAAGACTTCACAACTGTTTCTTGACCACAGTGCCTTTGCAAGGAGCTGCCAGCAAGAGGTTAGTTTGAGTGGCTCTGCTTCTATTTTATTTCTATTGGGTATTTTATTTTATTCTTTCCCTGAACGGCCTGTTATAGCGCCACCAAGAGGCCACTTTGTGCAAAACAAGTTTTTGCACAGTACACCTACAGATTTTGTCCAAACATCACGCAAATTGGTACACAGTCTCTCTAGAGCCATTCAACGAAACCGGTCTTTCAGATTTCTCACACTCCATCCTGATTGGTTAAGATTGGCTTCCAAAGTTCACAGGAGTGCTCAGTTTCAAACAAAATGCTGCAAATCATGAACACATCGCGTGATTTCCGTGAAATTGTGCACCAACATTCCCACTAGGCCGAGGACGAAATGCCACATGAACAATTTCAACTCAGCCTCAAGGTGGCGCTATAACTGGCCAAAAAGTGTTTTTACCTCTAACTGCACAGATCTGTGGATAACTTTGTATGCCAACTCCCTAGAGGCCAAGGAAAAACCTTTGCCTGGAATTCTTCACATCTGCTCATCCTGGTGGAGACCTGTGCCCAGTAGGGCACTTTTTTTAGTTTATTGTCAAATTAACATCAAATAGTGTCATAGCTGTCAAGGAATTTTGGGGTGTTTAAACAGAAAACACCTCAGGCCAGCTATGTTTATAACTCAGCTGTTGCTGTCCGCCTGAAGGCTATAGCTCTACTCTGTTGAGACACAGCTGTTGTTTACTGTCTATTATTATAGAAGTTTTATTGCTTTATTGTCTTAGACCTGCGTTTGACTTCTCCACCTGTTAGATCAGTGTTTTTCCTAAGACGTTTCCCTTGGTTGGGTAGGGGAGGGTGGAGACTAATCTGCAGTATATCTAGCTCTCTGTGCTAATGTATGGGGTGACACACAGCCGTGGGTTTTCCAGTACATGTCATTGTGGTTACATTGAATGTAAGTTGTGTGCTCTCCTTGATGGTACCTCAATATATTTACTCAATCTTTAAAACGCTTCTCTGCCTCAATTGATTGTCTCTTCTCTTTACTGAACGGAGTTCCCTATACAGATTGCATGGACATTTTGGAGGTCCGACCGCGATGATTCCGGATTGCTGACTTGCTGACTGTGGAAGGAGTTTGGCTACGTGGAGAAGGGTGTCCCTTGGCCAGGCGGTTTTTAGGAAATCGAGGTGAGCATTGTGCGCCCTTTGTGGGGAAAACCTGGCAGCCTTCTCTGTTTAGCCAAAATTTCTGTGGTATATTGTCTTGTAGAAGTGCAGTCTGTTTCGGGAATTTGTGGGAGACAATTTGTTGGGTTCATTAGTGTTTTGAAGGTTTGGTGATACTTTGTTTGTGTTGTGTTGTGTTGTGTTGTTGTAGGCCGTCCACAAAACGAAGGGGAGAATACATGTGTATTGCTCCTTATAAGTGACAGAGGGGTATTTATTGCCTGCTGCTGGTCAAAATAGGTTGGGAGACTGTTTAAATGGTATTCCCAGACCTTGAGTGGATGGTCTGACAAAAGGGAGATAAAAGAAATCTTGCCTTCGTAGCTACTAAAAGAAAAGGGGAGTTGATCTCTGCCTTATGGATCCTTTGCTAAAAAAGCATAAAAACAAAGCGCTATTTTTTTTTTGAGAGAAACGTACGTGAGTGAATGGTTTGTCTGTGACAACGGATTAAGTCCTGAGTGTTGACATTGTGTGGTCTGCCTGTGTGTGTGTGTATGTGTATGAAGGCAGGCAGTGTGAGAGAAAAAAAATAGAACAGAGAAGAAAGGAAAAGTGAGTGTGAGAGAGTGGTGTTATTTCATTTTTTCCTTGACATTATATTTGGTGTGATGAAATTATAAAATATCCTATTATAGATATTGGTTCTGTGTCATATGTGGAGTCAGAGTAATATTGACGAAAGAGTGGCCTCTAATAGTTAGATCTATTAACTACATTATAAATTTATTTTATGTAGGGTCAAAGTATTCTTTATGGAAAAGTGACTACGGAAATACTTCATATGATCAGTTTGAGTGTCTGAATTAGGTTATTTTATTTTTCTTTCTCCTTTTTATTTGTTTATTGTGTGAGAATGGGTTCTGCAAGCTCGCGAAAAAGGGGGGCCCCAACCGGCCCTGCTAAGATCATGTGTGAGAAGTTTGGGCTTAAATCGGTTGAATTTCTGCCAAAGTGGCACAAGGAGTTAGGATTTCCTCAAAATGGGAGTTTCAGTAACGCATTACTCCGTTCCCTGAGAAAGAACATGGCACAGAAATATGAAGCAAAAATTGAAAAAGGGAAAATATCTGCTTCTGCTGAATTGAATGCCAAATGGGCCAAGCAGTTGACCATTCTTAAACAGTGGGAGAATGAGGCTATTTCAAGAAAGCGTGTTGAAGTAATGACTACGAATGTGAAAGCTTTTGTTGCTTTGAGCGCCGATGAAGCACTCATCAGCATTCAAAATGTGTGGCCTAAGGCCCTTGTCGATGGAATAACGGGGACAGATCACTATACAACCCCATTCTGTGATTATGTGACGGATTTCGATCCAACATTTCCACAGAATGGGTCGTTCGATAAAGCTCATAATTTGTTGTTGAGAGAACTAATTACTCCACCCCACTCATCGGGACCATCCAATTGGGATTATGCATATATGCGAGAGTGTGTCGGAGTCTGGGATATTATTGGTCGAAAGGTTAATCATACAACTGGGATTATTAAATCTCGTCCAAAAGTCACTATGGTTTCTGTCCATACTGTGGATGACCTGTTAGATTGTCCCCCGGGGCCACAGCAGGTTGTGCTTGTTCCCGTGCCAGCAATCCAACTTGCACCGGCACTCCCTGCTGTGCTCCCGGGCGTAGGCCTTGGTGACATCCCTGTGGGGGGGTCGAGACAAGCACCAGCTGGGAGTACACAATCTCCTCAGCTGCTGCCCCAAGCCTCAGGGGGGGGTCAGCCGGGGTCACCTCCTCAGTATGGAGAGATAATGTCTGAGCTTGTTGGAAGCCAGGAGGATAAATATACATCTCCAATTAGCACTCCACGTGGGGGTGCTCCGATTTATTCAAGAGGATTCTATTCCCCTAGTGGGCCTAGCCCGTCTTCCGGTATGACTAGATCTGGCCTCTCATACCAGCCCATTGCAGACAGCAGTTTCTCTGCACCCATGATTGAGTGTCCGAATGGTGCTGGAGGCATCCAGAGGGTTTATAGGCCATGGAAGGTGACTGAATTACAGGCAATAATTGGCTCATTGCCAGACCCAAAAAACAATGGGAAAACATTTGCAAATGCTTTAAGGAAAATGGTGTTGCAATGCAGCCCTACAGCAGGAGAACTAGAACATGTTTGCATTACTAAAATGGGGTTGCTGTGGGCTGAGGTTAAGCCAGCCAATTGGGTGTCAACTGTAGAATGGTCAGTCGACCCAGTATCTGCATATCAGGTACAGCTGACCACCCTGATAACTGCGTTTGAGGCTAAGTTTAAACCAGTTATAAACATGACAATGGTTAACTCATGTGCACAGAAAGCAGGGGAAGCATTTGATTGTTATTTTGCTAGGAAGTTGCCTATTTTCAATTCACACAGTGGCAATGAACAGCCCACTGACACCACAGCTGATTCTCCCTGGGAGAGACAGTTTGTGCAGACCCTGGTGGATGGATTGCTGCCTGAAGTAAAGACGATTTTTGTGAGACATTGTGTTGCCTGGCAGAGCGCCAGATTGGATGAGGTGAAAAAATACTGTGTCCATGCTGATGCAGTGATCCAAGAGGAGAAGAGCCTGCAGGTAAAAAAATCTAAAGCCACTTCTGAGAGGCTTCAAATGGCACAGTTGGACTATTATGCTCCAGAATCCAGAGGCAGGTCAGCCAATAGGGCTCGATCTGCTAGTCGTGGCCGCGGCAGAGGGAGAGGAAGAGGCAGAGGTGGTTATAGGTACAATGATGGCTTATGTTGGACTTGCCATAAACCAGGCCACCAGGCAAAGGATTGTACTGTTGAAATCTACGAGGAAGAATATGAGCAAACAAGAACGCGTCCTCCAGCTTCACATGTGTCTGTGACGCAGCCGCAGCAAGATTGACTAGGCTCCCCAACTGACAATGACATATTACAGGGGCCGAGTGAGCATGTGCAAGTTGGCACAAGCGGTCCTGACAAAGGTGATATTTTTTATCTTTCACCTCGCTATTTGAAATACAAGTCTACTGATCTGCCATTATTCAAGATAACTGTCCATGGGGTTGTGTATGACATGTTGGCAGACACAGGAGCCACGGATTCATCACTAAGGACAATGTCTGATGGGTTCCGATTGTCAGAAAGGGAAAAGACTTGTGTGGGGGTAACTGGCACGCCGCTCACATGTAAAATGACTCAGCCTTGTCCCGTGACATGTGAAGATTTTGGGATTTCAGATTTGCAGCATTCATTTGTCATAGTCCCGGAGTGTCCTGTGAATTTAGCAGGCAGAGACCTGCTATGTGCACTAGGTTTAACCATTGTCTGTACCGAAAAGGGATTGGTTTTGAAGAAATCGGATTTGATTGATAATTTATCGACCAGTATGTTATCACATTCTCCGACAACGCCAGTTTATTCATACTGTTGGAAAGTTGATGTATCTCCAGTTACTCAGAAATTACATGATTTTGTAAAAAGTCACGGTACTGCGAACCTTGTGAAAAATGATCTCCGCACTTACGAGTGTGTAGCTTATGAGTCACAGGATGTCATGAGTGAGCAGTTTGAGAATGTATGGAATGAACAGCATGAAAATGAGCAATTATGTGGTAAAAGTGTCTTGGTCACAGGGGAGTTTATTGTTTTATTGGTGGAGTTGACTGAAAAGCAGAACGAAATGTATGGCCGGGCAGGTGTCCCTCACATTGTGTTGGCAAAATCACCTACGTTCTCCCAGCAGGAGATTGACATGTTGTTACAGGAGCCAGAGGGTGTGGGGGAGGCAGCCCACCATCCATTTCATTGCCTGTTGGCTGTCCATAAAGTGGTGAGATTAGAATCAGACCCATTTGCTTCCGCTGTCACACACACTTTCGTGTGTGGGGATAAAGAGCACCCCGCTCTGATAGGGGTTCCAAAGGAATTATGGGCCACTCATAAATATGATGTGGGTCTAATAAAAGATGCCACTCCATTAGTGGTTATTCCTAAATCTGATTACAGACCCAATAAGAAACAATATCCGCTTCGACCTGATGCTGAAATCGGAATGACACCCATTATTGAGCGACTCCTAACGGATAAAATCATAGTTCCAGCCCCAACTTCTCCAGTAAATAGTCCTCTCTTACCGGTGAAAAAGGCCGATGGCCGTACATGGAGGCCTGTACATGATTTGCGTGCAATAAATGAAGCTGTGTTTGCCCGAGCATCTGTAGTACCAAATCCAGTAACTATTTTGAATGTTATTCCCAGTGATTCATGCTGGTTTAGTGTAGTGGATTTGAGTAACGCATTTTTTAGCGTGCCTGTTGAACCAGCATCTCAATTTTGGTTCACATTTACTTTTAAAGGGAAAAAGTATAAATGGACTCGTCTTCCACAGGGTTTCACAGAGAGCCCGTCAGTGTTCACTGCGGCATTGCAGGAAAGTTTAGCAGGGTTTGTGTTCCCTGGCAGCAGTATATTAATTTCCTTTGTGGATGATATCCTAATTTGCTCTCCATCTGAGGAGGTCTGCATTTTAGATACAAATGCCTTGTTGAAATATCTTGCGTCGCAAGGGCATAAGGCATCATTGGATAAAGCCCAGCTCGTGCAAGAAGAAGTGCGATATTTGGGTCATACAATTTCAAAAAATAGCCGGGCTATAAGTAATGATAGAATACAAGCAGTATTGTCAATACCTAAACCCGTGACTAAAAGGCAGCTCCTTGGTTTTTTGGGATGTACTGGATTTTGTAGACAATGGATCTGTGAGTATGCAAGATTAGCTCAGCCATTGTCTGACATAGTGCATGGGACTGGACTGGCTGCAAATGACTTTTTGACTTGGACCCCTGAGGGTATGGAATCCTTTAGAAAATTAAAGGAGGCTCTAGCCTCAGCCCCTGCATTGGGTATTCCTGATTTGACGAAAGAATTCACTTTAGCAGTTGATGTGAAAGATGGATTCTATAGTGATGTATTGTTACAGCGACATGGTGACAGATTGAAACCAGTTGCATATTATTCAAAGCAGCTGTCAGCCGTGGTGAGAGGTCTGCCTTTGTGTGCCAGGGCGGTGGCTGCAACAGCGGTGGCTGTGCAGGCTTCTTCATCTTTGGTGGCGTATAGACAACTGACTGTCTTGGTTCCACATGCAGTAGCTGCTATTCTGTTGCAAGCTAAAACTGCTCATCTAACTCCAGCTTCCACTTTGCATTACTATAACATTTTGAGTCTACCAAATGTTATTCTGAAAAGGTGTAATGTATTGAACCCTGCTACATTTCTTCCTACGGAGGAGGACGGGGAGCCACATGACTGTATGGCAGTGATATCTGAGGCAGTGACCCCCAGACCTGACTTGTCTACCACGCCTCTCCTAAACCCAGAGCTGATTTATTATGTGGATGGCTCAGCCAAGAGGGTGAACAGAATAGGAGCAGTTGGTTACGCTGTAGTCAGTGATTATGATTTGGTTGAATCTGCAAGGCTACCGTCACACCTGTCCGCCCAAGCAGCAGAGCTATTCGCGCTCACAAGAGCTTGTGTCTTAGCAAAAGGGAAATCAGTAAATATCTATACAGACTCCCGGTATGCTTTTGGTGTGGTTCATGATTATGGGACTTTGTGGAGAAATAGGGGATTTCTCACTTCCCAGGGGGCGAAAATTCAACATCATCTCCTTGTTAACAACCTCTTAGAAGCTGTTCTGCTTCCATCTCAGGTGTCTGTCTGTAGGTGTCCAGCTCATGGTAGGGTTGTGGATGCAGTATCAGAGGGAAATTGGTTTGCAGACTCTATGGCAAAACAGGCAGCGGAGTCTAAGACAGGCGCACTGCAGATGTTTCTTGATTCCGCTGGGAAAGCGGCAGTGTCACAGCCGGATGTGTTTTTTGACCCACGGATGTCTTTGACGGAGATTCAATCTTTGGCTCTGTCCGGTGAGAAATCAGCTTGGAGGAAACATGGTGGGTGTGGCCCAGATGGAATCTGGAGGGGGCCGCATCAAAGACCTTACTTGCCTAAACGGCTGTTCTCCTACATGGCGAAAATGGCACATGGACTGGATCATGTCTCAAAACAAGGTATGATTAATCTTTTAGCTCAGACCTGGGACAGCATCGGATTCACCACCACTGCGGAGAACTACTGCAGAAAGTGCCTAGTGTGCGCTCAACATAACGTGGGTAAGTCACAAAAAACAATACAATCTGCTTTTCCAACACCTAGCTGCCCATTTGAACATGTCATGATGGATTATATTGAGCTAACTCCTGCTAGAGGATATAAGTACTGCCTTGTGGTAGTTGATCTTTTTTCCAAGTGGATTGAGGCATTTCCATGCAGACATGCGGATGCAAAGACCACAGCTAAACATCTATTACAAGATGTTATCTCACGTCATGGGATTCCTTTAAAGTTGTCTTCGGATAACGGAAGCCACTTTGTTAACAAAACAATATCATATATGGCAGAGAAAGCTGGAATTGATTTAAGGCAGCATTGTGCATGGCATCCGCAGAGTGCAGGTGCTGTAGAGAGGGCTGACGCCGTTCTTAAAAATAAACTTGAGAAAATGATGGAAGAGACAGAATTGGACTGGGTATCTTGCCTCCCCTTGGCATTGATGTATATGAGAGGTAGACAGCACTCCACCATAAAGCTTTCACCGCATGAAGTGTTGACAGGTAGAGTTATGTCTATAGGGCAGAATCTGTATACTGGTGGGCCTACAGATATTGTGGCTGTTGACGAGGCTATAGTAGCCTATTGTAAGCAATTGAATCTCATTGTGAATTCTCTTTCTATGCAGGTGAAAGCGGCGCTTCCGACGCCCTTAGCGAAAGGTGAGAGAACGCATCCGTTCTGGCCTGGCGATTGGATATTCGTGAAAGACTTCAGGAGGCGGCATTGGAATTCTCCAAGGTGGAGAGGGCCATTTGAAGTGCTGTTGACTACACCCACAGCAGTAAAAGTGAAGGAGAGAGTGACGTGGATTCACGCTTCGCATTGCAAGAAGGCTCCAACACCACAAGATGATGTGGTCGCGGGGAGCGGTGCAGTTAGCGCTGCTGCTGATACCAGTGCTAGTGATGATGTGGATGCTGCAGATCCATGAAAGTGAGGATGGCTCTGTCACGCCGAGGCAGCAGCGTGACATTCATCACCCCAACTTGGCAATGTCGATGACACTGAGTTTCGCAGTCGAGATGAATTATAGCGATTGCTGGATCTGTCAACATTTGCCTACAAGTGTGGCTGCGCCTTTGTGGATGTCCATTCCGCTTACACGAGAGGAATTGTTGTTTTATAATTGGCAAAATGTAGATGTTAACACTGTTCTATGGAAATTTAACCCTACAGAGAAGTTGCCCAAAGGAGGAAAGATGCCCAATACACCTAATCTATTTGCCCACACATATCAACGTGTAAAGAATAATGTCATTTTCCGGTCTTCATCTACATGTAAGACTATGCCCATTTTGCAGGCCAAGGATGTAAAATACTGCTTCACTACAATACAGCCCAGCAGCGGTAATAGTGTGCTTATAGGTAAGAGTTCTTGTGACAGTGATACTACAATGATAATAGATCTCAGCAATCCTTCCAACTTACCAGAAAAGATTTATGCTGTATGTGGGGCAAAAGCTTACACACGTCTTCCGGCTAATAGTCAAGGATTGTGTTATTTGGCTCATGTTATTCCAATGATTAGGAGAGTAAATATAACAGAAATCCAATCTTTATATTCCCAACACATGAGAAAAGCTATTACTCGTAAGAAGAGGTCACTTTCCTGGTGGCAAAGGGTCCTGGGGGTAGTGATTCCTAGCTATGGAGTGTACAATACGCAAGCGGAGCTTACAGCTCTATCAACTGTCTTAGAGAAGCACATGAATGCATCCGATGACGCCGTATCAGCTTTGGCGACTGAAGTAAATGAAATAAAAACTATAACCTTGCAGAATCGCATGGTTTTGGACGTAATTTTAGCCAGCAAAGGAGGAGCTTGTCGGGTTATTGGAACGGAATGTTGCAGTTATGTGTCAGATCCGTCAAAAGCTATTGCTAGATTGCACAATGATACTCTGGCAGGTGTACAGGAATTACACAAAATCCATGGTGGGGTGGTTTGGGGATTTTTCGAAGGATGGTTTGGTGGTGTGGGAAATACGTGGACGCGTATACTAGTTTTAATTGTCATGACGGTGTTTGTATTCCTGCTTGTGATTTGTGTTATCTCTGCGTGTATTAAAGCAGTAATGTCAAGGATTGTGGGTCCCGCTTCTGTAGTAATGCTCCAGTTGGAAGTCCCAGTGGTGCGAGGGTGGGTTCCTCCCTTCTGGGAAGATGATATTGTTTAATTCTATGTGTGTTTTTTTTTCTTTGGGGTTTCGTGGGATGTTTGTGCCTGAATACCTGTGTATTCTGATGTGTTTTATTGTATATACTATGTTGTTGATTTTATGGTTTTATCATGTCGTACGCCATGTGGTGGTCGTTTTCTCTTATGAGATAGGCCGGTGTAGGAATTTTCCCAGAACGTTATGAGGTAATGTTATGATAAGGGGTTTTTCGCCTACCCGTACGATATGAGTGAGTGTTTTAAAGTTTAAAAAGGGGGGTATTGTCAAGGAATTTTGGGGTGTTTAAACAGAAAACACCTCAGGCCAGCTATGTTTATAACTCAGCTGTTGCTGTCCGCCTGAAGGCTATAGCTCTACTCTGTTGAGACACAGCTGTTGTTTACTGTCTATTATTATAGAAGTTTTATTGCTTTATTGTCTTAGACCTGCGTTTGACTTCTCCACCTGTTAGATCAGTGTTTTTCCTAAGACGTTTCCCTTGGTTGGGTAGGGGAGGGTGGAGACTAATCTGCAGTATATCTAGCTCTCTGTGCTAATAGTACTGCGACAATGGCCCCCAGAAGTCGGCATACCCCTACCGGAGTTAGGACCAAACACAACATAGTTTTTCCTCATCTCTAAGGCCTCCCATACATGAAATGGATTCTTGTATAAAAATATTTTACTGCAAAAGTGGTGAAATTGTTATTTAAAGTTATACACTTCAAACTAAAAATAAAGCCTGTCCGTCTGGTGGTTGAGGCACTTAAAGGCATGTAGATTCACAATGGAAGCTCTGAGAGGTTCAAAACTTGGCATACTTGAAGCCAGAACATACCTCTACATTCTAGAAAAGACTGAATGTCAATATCTGAATGTCAATATGAGATATAGTCATTTGAACACATACTTACAGTAGGCGGAATTGTACATCTATGTAGATGTCTTCTCTACTTTGTAGTGACTCTGGAATGGATTGTCATAGCAACACATATGATGGCTTGTAGGAAAGGTGAGGTTCTACTGAATCCAGCAATACCAATTGTGTAAATGTAGCTTGCATAATCGTGGAGTTATGCCACAAAACGTATATGGTGTCCCAAACGGGGGGAAATAAAACTAATGAAATCTACAGTATCACATTAGTTTTATTTTTACTTCACTTATCAAGGGTGGGAAAACATAAACAAATCACTTGAGTAGAAGTCCCTAAAATGTATGAAATGTCTCAAACTTGAGAAATGAGAAATTGTGAACAAATAGATGCCGCTTCAATAGAGAAATATGCAAGCCTAGATTGGAACTACTAACTATTATTATGTTGCAGCACATGACCTGGATCAAGCTCAAATCTCAATATTATCCTCCTAAATATAGATAATCAAGTTATTCATTTCTGTTATTTGAGTTATTTGGTTACAGTCAAGTTATACTACAGTATGTGGCTCCACCTGCATCTTATTGCCTACAGTATGTGGCTTTCTTCATAAAATGACCGGTAAAATCATTTCACATATTTTGGAATGTGAAAAGATGAGATGAACCTTGTCAAATCAAGTAGCTATTTAGCTGACTGGAGTGGAGAGTGACCTAGCATTTAGTTCTCTTTAGTGTAACAGAGCCTACTGCCTGTCCAGTCTACACTGACAATAGCAGAACCCTGCCCTGACACTGTTTCACCAGAATGGAAAATAGACTTAATTAGTATCACTTGTAATATGGTTACTGCACATATACTATAGCCTAAAAATAGTGTGCGTAATGCACAACATAGATACTGTACAAATTCTGTGTCTTTAAAATTTTACCAAAATGGAATATTGGATCCAAATCTTTGTATCATCTTTGCTAAACAGTTGGAAAAAAGCACGAAACAAGACCCATAATGTATAAAGCCCACGGCAGAAGACCTTCAACACATACTAACTGTTGTTCAACAGAGAGATGATGTTCATAAAACCCTGGCAAACCCAAATTCAATACTCTCCTCTCCTCATCATATACTGTATCATGTTGAGAAAACTACTCCAGTAAGACCAGAGTGAGAGCATGCCGTCTCGTCAAGAAGACTGAATAGGGTACAACATTGTTGAATAGGATACAACACTGTTTAACATACAAATATATTGTTTCATTTGTGGGAAGGCCAGCACAATTGATTGATTGATTGATGGATTTAATAGTTTATTAGACATAAATGTAAAAACAGCAACAGAGTACAGTCATACAATCAGTCCAAAAGGGATAGCACAAAAAAGTCATTGCGGTCTTGTGCAATCAGTTCATAGACAAAACCAGGACTACTGGTCAGAGTACCAGAGACAGGGCCTTCACATGGTCACTGGTCAGAGTACCAGAGACAGGGCCTTCACATGGTCACTGGTCAGAGTACCAGAGACAGGGCCTTCACATGGTCACTGGTCAGAGTACCAGAGACAGGGCCTTCACATGGTCACTGGTCAGAGTACCAGAGACAGGGCCTTCACATGCAGCATCAGAAAGATTGATGAAGTTGTACATCGGCTGCTCTCGTACCCAGATCTCTTTGCATATGATGACAAATATCATAAATGCTACCTAAAACACTAAATATCTAAACGAAATATACCAGCTATAAAACAAAGAATTAGAACAGCAGACCAGTATCTATGTCAAAGGTTTTATTAATCTCACTGAAGTAGTTAACATCTTTCTTTAAATAAATGGAAGTGATGACAAGTCATCACTTTCAATAAATAAGAGTTATGACATACTGAAGACACTGGTCCATGGTTTTCTTCATCGATATATCTGCAGGTCTATGTAGTAGTTCTGGATTTTCTTGGAGATTTGCATCTTCTCTCATTGTGCCCATTTCCCATGGGCACACTTTTAGAGCATGCAACATCAGACTTTCCATGTTCTACAAATTATAATGCTGTATGTTTCCAGGGTTTGTATTTAGACAATATCATCTTCTTCCTCAGAGTCAGTGTCTTCTGTATGTCATCATAACAGTCAAGGAGTTTATATACCGTAAATGGAAATTGGTGCATTTACAGTATATAGAGCTTTTATCCAAAGCACTTTACATAGATTGTGCATTACATTCACACATTCAGTCACACACCGATGGCAGAGGAAACCATACAAGACACCGACCTGCACATCGGGATCAATTAGGGGTTCAGAGTCTAACTCTGGGGGAGCCCTGGATCGAACTGAGAATATGGTATGATATAGTACTACCGGTATATTGTTAGTTCACACTGAATTTTGTCTTGCGAACCTCACGGTTCTCCATCCAGCCGCTCTATTGGCCACTCTATCCCTGAGGCACTGCCGCCTCGGCATATTACCGGTATTATACTGTATATTGTATATTTGTCATCATACACAAACAGATCTGGGTACGAGAGGAGCAGATGATGTACAACTTCATCAACCTTTCTGATGCATGAAGGACCTTAAGTCTCTGGTACACATACCAGTACCAGCCATAATGGCTGTCAGATGTTCTGGTCTTGTACTGGTCTTCACACAAATGAAAAATATCTTTGTATGTTAAACAATGTTGTATCAACCCTATTCAGTCTTCTTGATGAGACTGGTGCAGGCATGCTCTCACTCAACATTTGCAACTTGCTCATTACTGCAGCATATTGTCTGTATATAGAGCCACGGTTTTATGAACATCATCATCTCTCTGTTGCGCAACATTTAGTAAGATCATTTTAAATTTGAGTATCTGCCGATACCGATTTTTCCCCATCTGAAAATTATATTTTTATGCAACTCCTCCAATATCACAATAGTACAATATCCCAAATCACGGACAATATACAGTCTAACATCATGATATGGATATCATATTGATACTAGGGATGTCCCAATCACATTTTTGTGCTCCTGATCTGATCATTTAAAAATGTCATGATCGGCCCCGATTTCCGATACACTTCACATTATAAGATCACATAAGATGCACATAGGTGGAGCCAAATACTGTAGTATAAATTGACTGTAACCAAATAACTCAAATAACAGAAATTAATAACTTGATTATTTATATTTATGAGGATAATATTGAGATTTGAGCTTGATGAGGGAACAGGCTTTCGCCTTTGCTGCCCCAACCCTGTGGAATGCCCTCCCTAAGGCACTCAGAGATGCCCCTACCCTTCAAACCTTCAAATCCACCCTCAAAACCCACCTCTTCAAAATTGCCTTCCCTTTTCACGGTCTTTTAATGTCCTTTTTCTATTAAAGTTGTTTTTAATTTGTTGTTACCTCTGTAAACCCCCCCCCCCCCCCCATGTAAAGCGTCTTTGGGTACTCAGAAAAGCGCTATATAAGTTTGAGATATTATATTATTATTATTTAACATCCAGGTCATGTGCTGCAACAATAATAGTTAGTAGTTCCACTGTAGGCTTGCATATTTCTCTATTGAAGCGGCATCTATTTCTTCACAATTTCTCATTTCTCAAGTTTGAGACATTTCATACATTTTAGGGACTTCTACTCAAGTGATTTGTTTATGTTTTCCCACCCTTGATAAGTGAAGTAAAAATAAAACTAATGTGATACTGTAGATTTCATTAGTTTTATTTCCCCCCGTTTGGGACACCATATACGTTTTGTGGCATAACTCCATGATTATGCAAGCTACATTTACACAATTGGTATTGCTGGATTCAGTAGAACCTCACCTTTCCTACAAGCCATCATATGTGTTGCTATGACAATCCATTCCAGAGTCACTACAAAGTAGAGAAGACATCTACATAGATGTACAATTCCGCCTACTGTAAGTATGTGTTCAAATGACTATATCTCATATTGACATTCAGATATTGACATTCAGTCTTTTCTAGAATGTAGAGGTATGTTCTGGCTTCAAGTATGCCAAGTTTTGAACCTCTCAGAGCTTCCATTGTGAATCTACATGCCTTTAAGTGCCTCAACCACCAGACGGACAGGCTTTATTTTTAGTTTGAGGTGTATAACTTTAAATAACAATTTCACCACTTTTGCAGTAAAATATTTTTATACAAGAATCCATTTCATGTATGGGAGGCCTTAGAGATGAGGAAAAACTATGTTGTGTTTGGTCCTAACTCCGGTAGGGGTATCTCGAAAACTAAAGCACTTTTTGACTGTTTGTTGCAGGACTATAATGTATGGGGTGACACACAGCCGTGGGTTTTCCAGTACATGTCATTGTGGTTACATTGAATGTAAGTTGTGTGCTCTCCTTGATGGTACCTCAATATATTTACTCAATCTTTAAAACGCTTCTCTGCCTCAATTGATTGTCTCTTCTCTTTACTGAACGGAGTTCCCTATACAGATTGCATGGACATAGCAAAATTAAGATATAGATAATATAGTTAATTCAATTACCGGCTCAGTTGTCTGTAGTTTATGTCAGTGGCAAAAATGGCAAACTCCCTCTCTCTGTCTAGGAGCGACAGGAACGGCTCCCCTGCCCAGGTCTGTGCCCACGGTCCGGCTATGTCCACGTCTCCGACCACGGAAGGAATGGCCGGTAAAAGCCTTCGTCTCATTCGTCTTATATTGGTGGAGACTGTATAAACTCAGGGAGCGCTAAGCATGGCCTGTCCCGTCTCGCGGCCCGGACCGCTTCATCATAGACGCGACGTACGGGTTTCTTTGGATCTGCACGAATCAAGTCTGTCCCTAAAAGCAGTTTTGTTAATCGTGTCATCTTCTGGGCCGTGATTGTGCCTGGGAGGCTGTGCCAAAATATTGATAATGGCATTTATGTCGTTGACGTCAAAAATAATTGGCCTGCATAAAAACATTGGATGTTTTTCGTGCACAGCGCCAAAATATTTTCTGTCCTCTTTGGCGGTTGCGTTGATATCTGTAGGCATCCAGGTCTCCAGGATTAAGATTCGTCCACCATGAGACCCAGTCTGCATGTAAGCCATGGTAGAATGTTTCTAATGAACCCCACACATCAGATTATACAGTATACAGTATATGGGCTAATGAGTTATTAAAATAAACGATGATAGCTTAGCATACCGGACATCTGACTGTGTAGCACACAGTGCAGAAAGACAGCGGATGTTGATGTTCTGTTAACAGGAAATTACATCGCCAGATTCGCTCTGATTGGTCAAAATCGGCATAATGGTGAAGTTACCGCCACCATCAGGACTGGGTATAATACTATAGGATCACCGTTAGAATGAGATATAGTGTGTATGTCAAATATTTTTCTATTGGCATTAAAATTACGAATTAAACATATGAATAGTGCAGGTAGAAGGAACAATTACAACACTATTAATTAGGGTGGCCATAAGGGGGCCTCTCCAATTGATCCAGAATGCCACAGCTCGCTTGGTCTTCAACCAGCCAAAATTCTCACATGTCTCCCCCTTCTCCACGGCACTCCCGGAGTACAAAATGCTGATGCTGGTCTTCAAAGCAACCAAAGGTATGGAACCAGTGTTGGGAAAGTTCATGTTTTATGAGCTAGTTCAGTTGACAGTTCAAAAATGTAAAAATGAAACTTCACCCCTGTGTCAATTATCTAATGTGATCCTGGGCTCTACAACCTGCCAACTAGTCCCCATATATGGGGGACATGGGGAGATTAACGGACTTGAACTCATGCTTCCTTCATGCCTGAGTGTCCTAGTTGCTCCTTTACACCTGACAGGGGGGGGTTTCCATGGTTGGACATAGCGTGGAAGGAACACGTTATTCCAACCAGTTTCTTTCCCCTCCATCAGGCGCTCCGGCTGGCCAGGGGGAGGCAGTTTAGAGACCAGGATTACTGCATGTTTTTTGTGAGGGTACCTACCCTAGGGGACACGGGGAGAACATGCAAACTCCACACATAAAGGCCCTTTCGCCAACCCCACTCTGGTATGGGCACTGATGACGTGGAGGAGGAAACACGCCGCCAGCACCCACAGCACCCCGAGCGTGAATCGAACCCAGGACCTTCTAGCTGTGAGGCTAGAAGTTTTTCAAATAAAGACAGACAGAAGAAAAAAGTGTGACAAGACAAAAAAAAAAGAAAGAAAATAAAAACAGGGCATGATTTAATGCTGAATGAGTCATTACATTGCATTGCATTAAGTTACACTGCATACTTTATTCCTATTGGGAATGAAGTCCAAACCTTAAAAAAATAACTGAATTCCTTATCATGTTCCAACTTGTGGAACATGATAACTTGTGAAAGCGGCATGCTTTTATTTTGAAGGCAAACGTTTCTGAATGTTTTCGGTTCTCACAGCCTGCATATCTCCGTGTGCTAAAAATATCTGATCTACAAGCTCACAGCGAGTCGCAGACTTGTGAGCTTGTAGATCAGATATTTTCAGCATGTTGTACGACGAAGAATAAATCAGGCATTACTGTGCTTCACTCACTGTGGGAGGGAGATGTCTTTTGTTGGCCGTTCGGGGCGATATGGACACATACCTCCTCGACGCAAAAATAACAAGCTATTGGAAGCTATTTTTCAAGGCACATTATGTTTAATCAATCAATAATTTAAACAACTTTCCTTAGTGTTTGCGTCAGGAGTCGGATGTTCTGTGTCTGCTGTCTGCCTGCATGACAGGAGGATCAACATGCTTTTAAATGCGAGCTGCACGCTCCAGTGAAATTGTACGGCTTAGTGTATTAGTAATTTGTGTTGGATAAGGACTTATTGGTGGGTTTTCCGCTAGATATTAAGGACTGTTTAGGGTGTGTTTTAGCGCTGGGGATTTCGCCAGGAAGGCTCTATGGAAGCACTCACTCTTGAACGAAGTTAAACGAGAGAACACTTTCTCACGTTCAACTTCGTTCAAGAGTGAGTGTTTCCATAGAGACGTTCACACACGCCAGAAATGAACACGTTCACAATGATGTTCATCAAGCAGAAATGAACGTGTTCGATGTTCAAACACTGCCCATACCTTCAAAGTCTGATCAGAGCATACAAACCATCCCGGCTCTCAGATCAGCCAACGCAGGGAAGCTGGTAGAACATTGACTAAAAATGCCAGGACAACGCTCCAAACGTCCCAAACTCTTCTCCCTTCTGGCTCCAAAACGAAGGAACGTACTTCCCATTGCAATCAGAACTGCCAATCTTCCGCCATAGTCTGAAAACCTGCCTCTTCAGACTCCATCTCATACCATAGCACTTGCCATAGCCTCGACGACCTTACAGGCATATGCAAAGGCTCAATTTATGTAATTTAGATAGCATTTGATGCAGACATAAGTAACACTAAAGTGTATAGGCATTGTTTCATTATATAGATATTGCACTTTTAGACTGATGTTAGGTTCTTAGTTTAGGTATGATTCTTGATGACTATGATGTATATTGAAATCACAAATTCACATTAAATATAGCCTATAGTATTAGTAATGTTAAACTAGACAGACTAAATATGTTTAAATAAACTAAAGTGGATCTTTGTTCCCTCATGAGTGAGAGAACAAACTTGTCCGAACAGGATGCCTGGACAGCAACAGGGGTCCTTGTATGCTAAGTGGATCTATAGCTGGCTGATAGCAGCTGGCTGCAGGCAGACACCTATTTTGGACATGTATGGACCACTTTAGACTTCAGTGGGGGTGGGTAACCTGAGACCACCTTTTCTTTGTTGTCTTTGATGTTTCTGTATTTAAGACCTACCAAAATGTAACTATGTGTGTGAGTGCCCAGAAAGCCGTGAGGCTGCCTGGGTGTATGTGGGGGCTTCGGCCTCTGCATGGCTGTGTGATCTGCTGTACTCTACAATCTACAATAAAATGGACCTGGAAACTTTCATTTGCCTGTCGGTCGTCTCCGTATCTTTGCCTGAGTCTTTAGTCAAGTTTACGTATGTTTATGGGCTAATATAGTGATATACTTTTAGCCCATTTACTTCAAAGTGGTGCCGATCCCGGTCGCTTTTTTTGGTGCTTTTTGCGCCAGGCGGGAGAACCAGCGAGGGCATTTTTCAGTCTAATATAGTACTTCGGTCGGCAATTTTTGGATGGAGGAGGACGGCGCGGCGCGGTGCTGCGTGCTGCGTGCGGCAGTCGAACCAGCGGCGAGTCAACACACTGGCGACGGCCTGCTCGGCGCGGCGAGGAGGTGCAGCGATTGGCGGCGGCTCTCATCGATCGGTGACCAGAGGCGGTGCACAGCGACTGGACGGCGGGGTGAGGAGGATGCGCAGCGTGGCATATACCCCGGCCGGCCCGTGGGCGTTCATCGGCGGTCGGCGATCGAAGGGAGGCGGTGACGCGCTTCATTCACTCTTCTCGGCGTGCGCCTCTGCGTGGTTCGACGGCGACGGCAAAGCGGCTGATCTACAAGCTCGCAACGTGGCGCGCAACACGCTGATTCACTTTCCGTTTGTTCAGTCATGTGGTGACTGAAAAGGGAGGAGGTGATGAAAGTGAATTCAGATCAGAATTCAGAATGAACGTTTTCGGACAATGGGCAGCTCTCGATAACAGAGCGGCCTACGCCATGCGGTGCGCATTTGTACTGCAACACAACTTCGTTTGGCCTCTGTGCGCTGGCGATGAATGAACACTCGAAGGTGAGGCAAAGAAAGAAGAACAACATTGCAGATAATGGTTCTATTATATCAGATGGATATCGTTCCATTTGATTTCAAATGTATATGTCTACGTTTGTCTATAGTTCAACATATACTGGGCCTGTATGTTGATTTTTATGTGTCGGGTATTTTAATTAGAGAAGTTGACTTAATGGGGATGAATATGCCTACGGGAGATTTGGGAACTGAACAGAGATATTTACCGGAGTACAGTTAGTTAGATGTTTCTTTGTCAGGCGAAAGGCAGTGCTCCTGTCGTACGCATAAGTGTCAACTGTCCTAATTATGCATAAAGTTTTTATTTATATTCGAATAAATTTGTGAATGGGTAAAGTCAACAAGGTATTTCTGCTATGACATGTGGGGAGACTCTAAAGGTATATAGGACACTCTATGATTTTAACGTAAGTAAATAGCCTTTAGCATGCATGGGATCAAACGTACAGCTCTTTTAACAGTGACGGTGAATCACAGAGATGTGGTCAGGTGTGCATGAAGGGAGGAGTGTAGCGTTAGCGTCGCCGCAGTAGATTGGTTATTTGTAAGCCTTGGTATTCTAGAGTGTTTAGATATAAATTATGAGTGCTTTCTGCATGTGCTAAAAGAGTAGTTAACTAAAAATAACGAAAGTTACGAATCATTTTATGGATGATTATGGTCAAATTTATCCTTGACATTAGCTGAAGCTAAGAGCTTCAGATGTCAGGTATGAAATCTGTAACACACTTTGATTCGATTATTGGGTGCTTTGATAAGCAAAAGGGGTTGGATTCAGCGACGTGTATTTTGTTCAGTGTCAGATTTTTGTAATATGGTTTATCAGTTATGTAAATTTTCATACATGTACGAATGACCGATTTTGTATACATACTGTAATGTTTGATTATTTGTGTGTCATGTTTTCTGATGTTCAAGCCAGTCAGTGCAAAAGGGAGGACTAGGGTGAATTGTGTTCAATATTCGTTTTATGAGGCAAGGTTGCCTCAAAGGGAGGCTATGATGTATATTGAAATCACAAATTCACATTAAATATAGCCTATAGTATTAGTAATGTTAAACTAGACAGACTAAATATGTTTAAATAAACTAAAGTGGATCTTTGTTCCCTCATGAGTGAGAGAACAAACTTGTCCGAACAGGATGCCTGGACAGCAACAGGGGTCCTTGTATGCTAAGTGGATCTATAGCTGGCTGATAGCAGCTGGCTGCAGGCAGACACCTATTTTGGACATGTATGGACCACTTTAGACTTCAGTGGGGGTGGGTAACCTGAGACCACCTTTTCTTTGTTGTCTTTGATGTTTCTGTATTTAAGACCTACCAAAATGTAACTATGTGTGTGAGTGCCCAGAAAGCCGTGAGGCTGCCTGGGTGTGTGTGGGGGCTTCGGCCTCTGCATGGCTGTGTGATCTGCTGTACTCTACAATCTACAATAAAATGGACCTGGAAACTTTCATTTGCCTGTCGGTCGTCTCCGTATCTTTGCCTGAGTCTTTAGTCAAGTTTACGTATGTTTATGGGCTAATATAGTGATATACTTTTAGCCCATTTACTTCAACTATTTTTTTGTATTTGATGTATTACCATGTGTTGCTTACTGTAAATCGCTCTGGATTAAGAGCATCTGCTAAATGACTACATTGTAAATTGATACCTGAAC
Source organism: Protomyctophum parallelum (assembly GCF_964188405.1). Taxonomy (NCBI): domain Eukaryota; kingdom Metazoa; phylum Chordata; class Actinopteri; order Myctophiformes; family Myctophidae; genus Protomyctophum; species Protomyctophum parallelum. The sequence continues at coordinate 1,134,899 of NC_139705.1, forward strand.
AGATGATCTTGGTGGTTTTCGGGGCCCACAAACTTTCCTCGTGGGTTAGTACCGAAGCAGCGCTGCCACAGTCCAGTTGTCGACACACTTCGTGCGCTGCCCTCAGACTGATGGCATGTACAGAATCCCGAACTTGAACCCACTGTCCATCGTCTCTCTTCTTCTCCAGTGTACCGTTACAGTCACTGGTTCCTCCCACCAACCTGACATCTGTGGTGTTAGACATGAGACATCTTTGTTGAGTAGAGAAAGACTGACTTTTCTGTTGATTTAAACCAGTTTTGTGATTGATGGCTTTCATTGTTTGTTACCTAAACCAGTGGTTCTCAACCAGTGGTCCGGGGACCGCCAGTGTTCCTTGAGGGGCTTCCAGGTGGTCCCCAGCTAAATGATGCAGTTGGTAACCAAATGGACCCTTATAGATCTTTAACTAGTTAAACTATTGATAAACATCTGCATTACTTAAGTTAATTTACAAGAAGTCTACAGAATTTGACAAAATTATTTTGATGAATGTGTGCCTGTTATCTCTGGTATGGTAGGCTACCAACATCAACACAGTATGGAATTGTGGACAAAATAGTACGACAACAGGGGTTTTTGGTCTGAATAAATAATGGACCTTGACGTGAAAGGGGTTGAAAACGACTGACCTGAACAGATAAACTCAGTTTTGCCGCGATCCGCGTCGAAAAAGATTGCAGAGGCAGCAGAGCCGCAGTCCAGCTGTCGACACAGCTGGTGTTCCTTAATCAGAGTCCAGGTGCGATCGTCGTAGATACGCCTCCACCCTGCGTCGTGCCTCTCGGTCAGTTTACCAACACACTTCCCCTCTCTCTCCACCAACCTGAAATCTGGACAGAGACCACAGAATAAATGGTGCATCTTTTTAATATAAAGTCATATTAATGGCGCTCGGGAGGTGCGGTGGTAATCAACTAATACCACAGAGTCTGGGGCTTTGGGCTGAGGGCTGAGGGTGATATTTGTCACTACACGTATACTACTATGTGAACTACATTTACAGTACTACTATGTGGACTACATTTACAGTACTACTATGCAAACTACATTTAGCCTACACTGCACATACTCCTACAGTATGCAAACTACATTTTGTCCCTGCACAATTGCACATACTCCTGTTAACTACATGTACACTGCAGTGACTGCGTATACACCTATGTGAACTACATTTTGTCACTGCAGTACTCCTGTGTGAACTACATTTAGTCACTGCACGTACTCCTGTGTGAACTACATTGTGTCCTGTGCTGTGTGCACTACGTTTGCAGTGGACAGGACAGACGAGACGAGACAGGCACAGACCTACGAGGGAAGGCCTAGAGCAGAGATTGGAGATCAGCTTAGAACGTCAGGCTCAATGCAGGGAACTTTACTGCGGGCGAAATTCGACAAAGGAGAAGATGATTAAAAATATCCTTCTCTCGCCATAATCTTGAAAAATCGAGCCTTTGTCGTATATTGGACAATAATTTGTATACTATAATCATTCTATAACAACTACATTTCTGTGCTAAAGTCAATTGTCTGTATGTCTGTCTAGCTGAAAGCAGCCACAGTCGAGTACTCTGCATTGTGACAGTTAGTCTCAGAGGCCTGTCTTTGATTGCGAACGCAGTGAGCCACTTACTATGACAGCAAGGGCTGAATGTCTGTGTATGTATGTGTGTGTGTGTGTGTGTGTGTCTGTCCCGCTGTTACACCACCCGCCCGCCACCAGAGGGCGCAGCTGTAGCACACACACACACACACGCACACACACACACACACAGGGCGCAGCTGTAGCACACACACACACACACACACACAACCACACACACACGAGCTGCGTTCGCTTCCCGCGTTTGCGCGTCTTACTTGTATTTAAAGTCAAGGTGTCGTTGGCCGGTTCCCATGCCTTTTGTTTAAGTCCAGATCCTGGGTCACACCTAAGGAAGTTAGCATACTATTGTCTCAACAACAGGTCACTTGATTATGTATGCATCTGCGATTCCAACACCCAGAAACACCTCTGTTTGATGGAACTCTGTATATAATGTCCTGGAAATACAATGTGGGGGAGTCTTGTTTGGCAGGCTGACCGCACGGTCAGTCTGTTGTTATGCTCCCGTGGGCAGGACAAGGGCCTACGGGGAAGCTCTGCTGTTCTTGGTCTGCAATAAATAAAACGCTACACTTCAGCTCATCTCTGCCTGCGTGTTTCTTCATCCGATCGTCTGAGGCTTTGATGCCGAATACTCTTCGTCCTTTTTTTGTCTATTTTGTCTAAGTTTTAGTCAGTGTACTGAAATGTTAGTCGTTGACGAAGGTTCAACTTAGAGATGTAGATCTGCTCCAATCAGATCTACGTTACCTTGTCCGCGCCCCTTTATAAACGCTCCTCTCATTTCACGTCACTCATCTGTGCTTCCGTTCAGGTAGTCAGGTAACGCGCATCGATCATGTCAGATCCAGACGACAGCACCTCTCACCGCCGCAGCTCCAGGCTGGCTGCCGCCGAGTATGTCCACTGGCCAGACGAACTCATTTACGCCGCGCTCTCCGGCCACGGCATCGTTCCCGAACGGGGCCTAACCCACTCTCAGCTGGTGGATCTCCTCCTCGCCACCATCGAGTCCTCGCAGACTCAGCAGCACGAGTCTCCCAGCCAAGGCAAGAGTAAGGGTAAAAAGAAAAATACAACCCCGCGTTCAGCCGAGCTCGCCCAGGAAGAACCCGGCGGCTCCCAGGCCTACGCTGGCCCCGTTCAAAATCCGCATTCGCCGCCATCTCACGACTCCACCGCCCTGCTGCTGTCAGCTATGGCCACCCTGGCCAACGCAGTCGGGGCACTCGAATCACGGCTCTCTCAGCAAGCGCCCGTGCACCCTCCTCCAGCGGCCGCCAGCGCCACGCTCTCGTCCTCCTTTCCTCCTCTAAACAACCCGGTGCCTCCCCACCCGCGGTCCGGGTTCACCCTCTCCTCCGCCCAGCCAGTTGCCCCTGCCGGTAATTATTTCATTTCTCCCTTTTCCGCCATCTCCTCTCACCTCAGAGCCCAAATAATCAAAGGGAAGGACGTTAACCTAGCCTCTCTCATCCTCCCCACTCCCGAATGCGACAGAAAGCTGGTAGGCTCCGACCAGCTCTCCGCCGTGTTCCGCGCCTCCGATCCCCGCATTAACCGTTCCCTCGACTTCTGCGACTTCGTTATAGCCTTCGGCTTGTTTAGGGACACCCTGTGCGATGCCTTCCCAGAGCGTAGATCCGAGCTAGACTCCTACCTCGCTCTCATTAGCGAAATCAAACGTAGATACGGCGGCCCTATGTTTTACGATTATCACAAAGCCTTCTCAGCTAAAGCGGCTAACTTCCTCGCTCGCTTCAACTCTAGACTCAACTGGGCGTGCCTAGATACAGAGCTGCTCATTCTGCACGTAGGCGGCCACAGGGCCCTTACCTGCTATCTGTGCAACCAAGTAGATCACTCCGCCGAATCATGCCCCAGGTCAGTGTTTCTCGCTCCCTCGGTGAAAAAAGAAAACCGCCCAAAAACTCTGAATCCTTCCGCCTTCGACCCTCAAGATCTCTACCCCCAGGACCAGCCCCCCCCGGGCCAGAGGGACTCCCGCGGAAGAGAGGTGACCTTCTTTAACAACATGCCCATATGTAACAACTTTAACGAAAATGTCTGCACCTTCGGTAAATGCCAATTCTCTCACGTTTGTAGCTACTGCAAAGATCCCCACTCTAAGTCTGTGTGCCCGAGGCGAACCCGCCCTCCGAGGGATGCCAGCAGGGAGGGTCCACCTCACAAAACTCCTCCATGCTGCGCTTCCTCTCCGTCATAAAACGCTCCTCCGGCCACCTTCCTCTCTTCAGCCTCCCGAATGGTCTCCCTCTCCACCAGCACGCCTTCACCTCCCATCTCCGCGTGAACCAAAATTCTCGCCACTGCTCCTTCTCACAACCCTCTGCCGAGAGGTCGTCCACTCCTACGCTGCTAACCCCACTCTCTCATTTCCCATCCGCCTCTGCAAGGTCCCATCTCCGCAGGCTCCTCTCTCTCTCTCCTCCAGGCCCCAGGCGGGCCAATGGCGCCCTAGGGCAACCCAAGCCGGTAACGACCTCCAGGTATGTTCTTTAAATTCCTTTTGGGGGGCAGGCTCAAGAGCCCCCCCTGCCTCCACCAGGCAGGATCCGAACCGAGGCTCTGGCCCGTCCCCAGGGGGCCCACGCCAAAGCTCCTCCACTGTCTCCTCCTCATACCGTTATCATTCTGTTATCATTCTGTTATCATACTGCCTGTCACTTCTCTGTCCATTCACTCATCCCAGCTCCATACTGTAATTAATTCATCCGCAATAAATCTCACCTCCAACCTCCGCCCTCCGTCTTAAGTATAATCTCGTTAAGAGTTGAAATGTTAGTCGTTGACGAAGGTTCAACTTAGAGATGTAACGAGCCATCATTCATCTGCTCCAATCAGATCTACGTTACCTTGTCCGCGCCCCTTTATAAACGCTCCTCTCTTAAGTGTAATCTCGTTAAGAGTTGAAGTATAAAATATACCTCACCTTCGCCTGGGAACCAAGGCCGCACCGTCTGCATAGCCTGCTGTGTTATTCCTCTCACTATCTGGACTTTGAGACAACGCGACCCAGATCTGAGAGGGCTGCTCAGGATAGAGATGCAACCGATCCGATATTATATCGGGATCGGCCTCCGATCCAGCTTAATTAATGTATCGGAGATCGGATTTGACGCCACCGATACTCGCTCCGATACAGGAGGGGGACACGTGTTTAATGTTTACTACAGTCCGTCCTGCACAGACAGTGCAGTGAGCGAATCCAACCTCCAGTACATGTACAGACTGCAAACAGTTTATAGAAAAAAGTGGGGATTTTTTCTCGTGAAGAATGGAGAGTGTTTAAGTCCAAGAGAATGGAATCACTTACAGACTTAACAGTATTAAAAGTGTACCCGTCGTCGCACGGATCAGTCAAGTCACTGCATGCGCAGTTCAGTTGTGAACTTGTGTGGAGCTGCGTTCTGACATTGTTGTTGAGATTGCTCTTGTAATCCATTCTTCTGCTATATATAATAACTGCACACACGTGCTGTTTAGCGTGTGATTTAATATTTGTAACTTTATTATTGCCATTGAAAAAAATGCTGCTGTGACGTGACGATGATGATGATGAATAAGCGCGCGTCGTCATCGCGGTTAAATCCGTCTTTATATAATTGGCTCAGTTATCAAACCATGACATTGTTGTCAGAAGCTCAAATATTGATTCAGATTGTAAGTTTAGTGCAATTCTTAAGACAAAGACAGAGTTTGCAAACTAAAGTAGCAACGCAACACCAGCTAGCACAATAACAAACGTCCTGAGGTATTTTTCTTTCTCCCCGAGTTCTGTCGGTAAGGCTCAAGGCTTTTGTCACATGATAGCGCAGCTGATTCCAGGCATCACATTAGGGGTAAAAAGGTACCACGTGTAGTATTATTATTATTAATAAACCATAGTATTAATTAACAGGTTACATGCAGGCATCACTTGAAGGGGTAAAAATGTACCTTTGCACATAATAATAATAATAATAATAAACCATAGTATTAATTAACAGGTTGCCATTTCCTTAAGGTTTACAGGTTAAACACTTCTTATTCTTATTTTTACAGGTTAAACACTTAACCATAAACATCCCCTCTTTGAATTTAAATGTAAGGCATTTGTACAATTAAAAATGGCTTATTGAAAGTTAATGCATTTTTTGTATTTATTTGTTTTGCAATGTAGCCTACAGCAAATATCGGATCGGCAAATATCGGATATCGGGAAATTTCAAAATGAATATATCGGATCGGAATTGAAAAATCAGTATCGTTGCATCTCTAGCTCAGGATACACAAACATAAACAATGAACTCTACACGCCGCCTCTACCCACACCTCACCCCAACCCCCATGTTACATGTAATTTGTTGTGACAATAAAGTTTGATTGATTGATTGATTGAAGGTAGAGAACCATTGTGCCAGACACAAAACACACTTTTAGAATAATATACAGATAACACAGATCCATTCCTGACAATAACAAACCAAACCTATAAAAAGTGTAGTAGAAAGAAGGCACTGGCGCAAACTCGGACAATTTATTAAGCCTTTTATTACTATCGATAGCAGTCCCGCTCCTGAGATGCACTGTCCACACATCCATCCACCTTCAACCGTTTATCCGGAGTTGGGTTGCGGGGGCAACAGTTCCAACAGAGAGCTCCAGACATCCCTCTCCAGAGGGAATTCTGGAGCTCTCTGCTGGAAGTCTGGAGCTCTCTGCTGGAACTGTTGAGATGCCCTGCACAAACCTACCTTGAGGCACAGTTGAACCCTGTTGTGCAAAGTGTAGTTGGCGTATTACCTGAGCAGGTGAGTCCAACAGCCTCGTCAGGTGAGCAGGTGTTTCTCGTTGAGTCTGAGGCTCTACAGTCCAGGAGAGCAGACTCGTTGCCTTCACACTGGAACTCTTTAGTCCACATCGGAACATTGGCTTCTCCATAGAGCGCCCCCTGGAGGACCGAAGGAGGCCCACAGCCCAGCTGCCCACAGGCCACCTCTGCATCCTGCCGGTCAAAGTCAGCTTCACACACTGAGACCCACGACTGGTAAGACTTCACCTCCACTCTGCCCGAACACCAGCTGGTCCCATTCACCAACCTAACTGACTCTGGAGAGAGAGAGAGAGAGAGAGAGAGAGAGAGATTAAATGAGACTGTATTTCTGTCATTGTTGAAGTCATTGTTGAGGGCCCTCCAATGCATAGCTTTTAAAGATTACGTCATATGGCAGCCAGTCTATTGTAATGTTTGTTTAGAGCACTTATGATGTAAATCTATGGAATTTAATGTTTTTTAGAGTACTTTGGAAGTAGATTGTTTGCCAGCCAAGTCTATGGACATTTGTTTAGGGCACTAAATGACGAGGTAAGACATATATCAGTGGGCTTCACACAAAGTGTGATTTGTTGTCTGTCACCTGAACAGATGACCTCCACACTGCTGGGAGCTCCGTCAACCCTAATACGCCTAATGGTGGTCGTGGAAGCTGCGGTGCCGCAGTCCAGCTGTCGACACACTTCATGCGCCATCTTCAGCTCAAAATTATAGTCGTAATGATTGGCATGCACCGCTCTCCACTCTCCATCCAGTCTCCTCTCCAGTATACCAGCACAGTGGCTGGCTCCCCTCACCAACCTGACATCTGTGGTAGAAAATGTGGTAGAAAATGTTTTTTAGTACATTTGTTTAAATAAAAGTATCAATACTGCAATGTAGAAATACTATTGTTACAAGTAATGGTTTGGAATAAAAACATTACTTGAGTAAAAGTATGTTCGGAATAAAAAATGTGCTTGACTTTAAGTACAATTATAAACAATATAAACCATAGTTTTATCTGCAGTTCAGTCTGATTGTCATGAAAAAATAAAATAAAATACAAAATAAAAATCAGAAAAAAACTAACCTACAATAAAATAAAAATCACGATTCGAAATTGCCCGATCGCGTTTTCTTTTTGCTCCCGATCCGTATTTTTTATTTCTATAGATCACTTATGCCATACAATATCCCAAATCACAGAGAATAATATCTAATATCATGATAATATGGATATAATATTGATAGATTTGATACTAGATCACGTCTTTTTGCTCCCGGTCCGAACTCGTTGTGTGTTACCTGAACAGATCACCTCCACATCGTCATAACTCTTGGGGAACCAGAACCCAAACAGACCACTGGTTCCCGTCGGAGCGGAGACGGAGCCACAGTCCAGCTGTCTGCACACGGGATGCGTTTCCATCAGCTTCCAGATGTCATCACTTTGCGGTGTAAACATTGTTTTCCACTCTCCGTCGGGTTTCTCCTGCAGTTTACCGATACATCTACCTTCTTTTCCTTCCACCAACCTGACCCCTGTACAGAAACGTCACAATAAAACCTATTATACAATAGGTCGTTACGAGGAAGCAATCTGATTGGTTGAAATAGCGACACAGCCATGCTTTGACGAGCATGATGGAATGCCTAATCAAAACATAAAAGTCTGTCTTGCTGCTCTCCCAGAGCAAAGCCAGTTGGGTGGCTAGGCTATAGCGATTTGCATGGGACATTTGGTTACATCTCTGGCTACACCTCTTTCCCAAAAATCTTAGTTATAATGACATTGAGTTGACGTGATTTTTTAAGGGTATTAAATGTTTGTCTTTTACCTGAGCAGGTGAGTCCAACAGCTTTGTCAGGTGAGCAGGTGTTTCTAGTTGAGTTTACACAGTCCATGAGAACAGACTCGTTGCCTTCACACTGGAACTCTTTGGTCCACATCGGAACAGTGGCTTCTCCATAGAGCGCCCCCAGGAGGATTGGATGAGTTCCACAGCCCAGCTGTCTGCAGACCACCTCCGCGTCGTGGCGATCAAAGTCAGATTCACACACCGAGACCCACGACTGATTCGATTTCACCTCCACTCTACCCGAACACGAACCAGTCCCATTCACCAACCTCACTGACTCTGGACAGGAGAGAGCGAGAGAGAAATTATTGATCCCACAAGGGGAAAATCAGACTCCAAGAGGCAGCGCAACAGGATTCACATAGTTACAGTTCAAGATTAATTCATCTACTGCCAAGGATGGATTTGGGTTTTTTTATTGATTAAGTTAGATCGCTAATTTCAAAAACTACCCTGCGTTGGGAAAAGCAATCATTGTTTGTTACCTGAGCAGATCAACTGCACATTGGTGACCCAATGACTGACTTCAATGTGATTTATCCATGCAGCGGAGCCGCAGTCCAGCCGGCGACAAACTTCGTGAGCTTCCTTCATCTTAAACTTCTGATACAATTTAACGGCAGCCCAGTATCCACCGTGAGGACGCTTCCACAGTGTACCGATACAGTCACTGGTTTCATTCACCAGTAATACCTCATCATCTGTACAGAGAGACAACAGCATGAAGAGGAAAGATAAATAATAAATATACAGCTATAGCCTATATATATATACATATATTTATCATCTGAACAGAGACAGGAAAGAAAAGGCAAGAAAAAAGAGAAACTGAAAAGAGGGGGGTAATTAAATATGTATTTATTTATAGCAGTGGTGGAGATAAGTAACCAAATGCATACATTTACAAGCGGAACTCTGCCTCCATCTGCCTCAATGTAAACAGATTTACAAAATATACAGTACATTTATTTCAGATTTTTGTCCCCAGATTGTGTTTTTGGTCAAAACTGCTGTAGCCTATTCAACGACCCATGAAATAACCAATGATTTGGGTTAAAAATATATACATAAATGTTTTCTGGGTGAAAGAAAAGTTGACCGTCCACCACTCCACGCTTATACATCCGGGTCTCATTCAAAATAAGATAAAAACACTGAAAAACACTGGCAGTGGTGTAAAAAAAACACAAACTTTTCATAGGAAGGAGGTCCATTATTTATTGGGCATTTGAGCCACGGACCACCATTTAATGAGATTTATGAAACAATATGCTAATAAAACCAACAGTAATACTAATTTTAAATAAAAACAACAGTTCATAGACAGTTAAACAATCATGGCCAAGATCACAATAAAACATCTTGCTCTGTATAGCTATTTATTATTTAGTTTTTGAAAGTTTTCTTAAGTTTACCCATATCTGTACATTATTTTAATCTATTTAATATATTCCACAACTTGACACCCTTAATCGTTACACACCTACATCTCACATTGAGTGTTTCCTTTTTTTTGTTTAAACATGCATTTTCCTTTAAGTAAATGTTGTCTCTTTCTCATTGTGAACAGCAACAACCTGTGAACCAAAGTTCATCAAACACTCCTTAAACTTACCAAGCTCCATACAGTACAGCTCGGTGGTCAGAGAGGACAGCAGCAGAGAGGTCACACTCAGCCACAGAGCAGTCTCCATCTTGCTGTCTGCTGCTCGATCCTGTGTGTCTGAAGCTCCAACAGAACACGGATCACAAATTCACTAATAATTAATGGAAGTCCAGTCTCCTCTATTTGTACAGCACATATGGAATGTGGACAGTTCAGAGTCCACATGAGCCCAAAGAGTTGGGGATTATACTGATGGAAATGATCTCCTAGCTAAATCCGTCATGTTTACAAAAATTGATTGTCTGAATATGCAGCCAGTACAACAAGTAGTAGTAGTAGAAACACGCAAAAATGCTGTCCTTTAAAGGGGGGATGACACGGCCCTCGGGAGGTAATAATGCTATTAAAATTTGCATCTTGGATTATGACATCAGATCGGGATCGCACAATTTGACCAATGAAATTTATCTTTTATCTGGGCTAAGGGCAGAGCGCCTCTGGGCTCTGCGAGTTAGCAGTCCTGGTGGCTATCAACTCATGCTAGTGGTTTTGGTGTCAGACTTAGCTTCATAATGGTTGAAAGTTTCAACCAAATGTTTTTTTTTTCGGTCGAAAATATTCGTTACAATGAGTTGACGTGTAAGTTTCAGGGTAAACTGTTGCATAATCGCAATTTCGCGTGACGAGTTCCATGCCCCCGGCCCCAACCGCTCTGTAACGCCGCTAACATACCGTCAACCACGGCCAGATTCAGCGGGCCATCCAGTCCTCTGTCCCCGCCGTCATGGTGCCTCTACCCGGGGCACTGCATGCAGCCTAGCCGGCTCAAGTAACCCAGTGTTACCTGACCGCTCTCTCTCTCTCTCTCTCTCTCTCTCTCACACACACACACACACACACACACACACACACACACACACACACACACACACACACACACACACACACACACTCTCTCTCTCTCTCTCTCTCTCTCTCACACACACACACCGATATGGGGGGGCGGGACCCCTCTCTCTCGCTCTCTCTCTCTCTCTCTCTCTCTCTCTCTAATAATAATAATATAGCGCGACAACTTGTGAAGATTAGATAATATAGGCTGACTGCATGTGATTCTGTGTCTCCGTCACCATCAGTAGGCTATGATGAAACTTGACATAGTGTAATTTAGGCTATAATGATCAACTTGTATGGGTGATCATTTTATGTATATCAAATATTATACCCCTCCATACACACACACTCTCTCTCTCTCTCTCTCTCTCTCACACACACACACACACACACACACACACACACACCGATATGGGGGAGCGGGACCCTCTCTCTCTCTCTCTCTCTCTCTCTCTCTCTCTCTCACACACACACACACACACACACACACACACACACACACACTGGCTCAGCAGCTACCGAGGCATGACCGGTGGGCCTCTGATTATCGCATGGGTGACAAAGCTTGGTAAATAATAAACACAACTCTTCGCGTTCACAACAGCTATACACAGGCTAAAACATATCGATATAATCAACTTGGTAAATGAACGTCACCCCACTTGATCTAGTAAGAGTATATCTGTTCCAACGTGGGCTTTGTGAAATACTGTACAAAGAAAATGTGTGCTGTAAGCCCGTTACTTTTCTATGGAGAGGCACAGATTCTGTGCGTGCCGTGCGGGTAAAGTGCCCATCCCACCCCCTCGCGTCATCAGGCTTTCCACCCCGGAGGAAAAACAACACAGACTGATCCAATCGGAGCCAACCCCGCCCTCAGCACAGAGAAAGTTCACAAATTCAAAAATGGATGTCTCGCAGGAGGAGGAAGCATTCGTGTCAACTGTCGAGTTTGACTTTGAAACGTTCGAGGAGAATGAGGAGGAAGAGTCAGACGGTGAGCAGGTGGTGGAGGAAGAAGAGGAGTTCCATGACGTCCACGGAATCAGGCCCTATATGTTCGAGCCTCTGCTAGCTCCTGGTACCGACGGTGAGGAGGAGGGAGGTGGACCAGCACCAGCAGCAACTCCTCACCCACGGGAGCATCTTGATGTGTCTAGCTGGTAACGTTCCTTTATAATCAAGTATTTATTGCCTATGCATCATGCATGATTAGTTTGTACCTTAGTGGGATAACCCATAATGTGTATTATTGCATGGTATAACTCACTGCTGCCATTTCTCACCCTTTGATTGTGACAGTCACGCAATTTAGCCCTTTACCACGCACCACGCCACACATGCCATTTCACACGCATTGTAAATAACAATTTTCTCCGCCGCGTAATAACGTGCGCTCATGTGTGCGTCCTCACAAACGGTAAAATAGCCGATCTGCAATCAGCGCTGATATATGCAGTAGGAGGGTAAACAGTGGACCAAATCCTCAGCAGGGTCCCTGACTGTGACGCATGGAAATGAGCCATGCGCTTCGAAATATTTTTCATGAATTTATATGGTTGGAGGACTTCGAGAAACTGAAACGCCTATTTCAAAAGTACACCTTTTCATTTGCCTGATTCCTTGAAAAGGCCTGGTCAATGAGGAGGAGGGCCATTTACATGTAAAATGGCCTTGTTTATTTGTTTTTTTTCTTCAAATACTGTACAAATGTGTATTCATGTATTTAATAATGCATTTCGGAATATGAACAGGAAGGACTGTAATGTCAGTTGTTTTCAATGTACCTGTATGTATGTATCATATAATCCCATATGGCATGACACGAAAATAAATATTTAATTCATTCATTCATACAGTGTTATGTATCAACGGTTCGGCGAGGGGTTCCAAGGTGAAGCGGACTTCTCAGAGGACGAGTGAGTATACTATAAATAAATAATTGTATTTCTGTAGCCATTGTTGTCAATTTCCTCTTGGCATCAGTGCTTGTCAAACCCTTTCACTTTTATGATGTAATCAAAATGCTATGTCCTTTCCTTTCCATGTGCAAGAGTATTTGTAGTAAATCATTTTCGCATGTCATTGATTCTTTTTAGGTGTTACCGGTACACAGCGTACCGCTCATTTGTGAGGTGGTGTTGGGGGTACTTGGGAAAAGGGAACCGGAAGGTCATCCCATCCTGTGCTGTCACCCAAATTAGGGCCGCTTATCCTTCTCCTGCTGGGCAATACACAGGATTCCGGCTGCCTCCACTCCACACGCCACACAACAGACGTCCTCCCAACAGGCACACACGTTTGTTGTCACTGATGGTTTTTCTGACTATTTTTTTATTATTTTTATGTTAGGCTTTAAATATATAAAATGGTCATTTTATATAGGCTTTACATTGTTTGTGCATTACATTCACCCACACATTCATACACCGATTGCGGAGGAAGCCATGCAAGGTACCGACCAGCACATCGGGAGAAATTTGGGGTTCAGTGTCTTGCCCAAGGACATTTCGACATGTAGACAGGAGGAGCCGGGATTCGAACCGCCGACCCATGGATCATTGGACGACCTGCTCTACCTCTTGAACCACAGTCAGTTACTGAAATAAAGCTGCTTGTTCATGTGTAAAACATTATATGTTTCTGGTTGGGTCTTGTAATGCACTATACTAGATGTACTAGATATTGCTGATCTACAAGCTGACAACACATTGCAGCAAAACGAGTTGTGAGCTTGTAGATTTCATCTTTTCAGTGTCTGACACCCGCACTCAAGTAAGAGTTTCACATGCTGCAGGAAAGTTTAGTTCTCTGGGGAAACATTGTGCACAGGTTCAAATTACCTTTTGCCCTTCTTTCACATGGCCCTACCACAGATGCTGTTGAAATGGCATATACATGCTCCTTAGATGTTTTGCATCATCACAAACATGCCTACTTAAATCTTGTGGTCTCTTGGGGAGTTTGTAGTACAAGTCTAATTTATACTTTGTTGTACGAAATGAAAATAAGTAAAACTCTGTTCATACAACCAAGCGACATACAAAGTACAGGCCTATCCATTCGCCTTATCCATAGGCCATCGTTGCTCATGTTAGTGGCATTGTAATTGTGCAGTTATATCGCTCGCAAGACCTAACCACTTTCAACCTGGTGTGCATATTTTTGGAATGTCAATTTCCAAAGAATTTACTGAAACAGTCACACCCTCACAGAGGCGTAATTTCAGAAAGAGAGGGTGGCAAAAATAAATAACCTACCACAGCCCCATTTCTAAAATAACAAAAATAGTGGATCTACAAGCTCTCAACGCGTTGCCAAGCGACGCATTCAGAGCTTGTAGAGCAACTATTTTCACTATTTGTTTGGGGTCGAAAAGAGAAAATGTTCACATGACATTCCCAAAATAGTGATGCCACATTGGAAGTGGTTAATGGATGTATGGCTGCATACAATAAAAGACTTATCTAAATTATAACACATGTGGATGGACGCCGGGCATAGATTGCAATGAAGTCTGATTAATGTGCTAAAACAATTTAGACTTGGGCACAACATGGGGAAGTATACACAGTTGTAACCCATTCAGGACAGGGAGCCCTTTTGGCAAAATACAGATAATTCTGGTGGTCCTTGACATGAAAAAGGCAGAGTACCACCACCTAAAATTGAGACATCTCAAAAACATGAAATCTATGTACAGGTTGAAGTAAAACTGGGGGGGGCACAAGAAGTGCTTGAATACTAAATGATGGGAGAGTTGGTAACCAAATGGACCCTTATAGGTTGTTAATTGAGTGTGAATTTAGAGAAAATGTAGAATTGTTATTATGATCAACGTTTACCTGTTGTGGTACCACATCAATACAGCGTGGAATTGTGGAAAATCATATCCAAAGATAACAATCTGACAGGCTAAATCTCATTCAGTGGTGGTCCGTGTCTCAAATGCCAAAAAACACTGCTCTAAAAGATGGACTACTTGTTATTTAGTTATTTTAGATATAAAAGAATAGATAAGTGCCACATGCTTTGGTAATGGTACCGTTACCAAGTGGGATTGTAGATCGGCTGTTTGCCAGTAAATTACATACTGGACATGAGGCAGACTTGCAGGTGAAAAATAAGGTTTAATGCGTTACAGGCCACATGTCTGTCAAGATAAAGCATTACAAAATAAAAAAATTGCCAGAACACTTTGATAGAGGTAGAATACAGTCTAAACCAGTCTAAACTAACAACTTTATCTAAAATATTTGAATGGGCATGAATGAAAAGAGACCAGATGCTGTAGATATTTCAATAACCACTTGATACGTTAAATAGCTAAAATGGAAAGGTCACTTGCTGAACTTGTGCTACTGTAGATCTGCTGTGTACACCTGCCGTTTGCCATTTTATGTTACTCTCAGTGGTGGAGAAATGGTAATGAGAGAGGGGATGAAATTGGGTGCATCTGATGCAAGTTGTCCCTGTTGAGCACTGACGAACCCTTTTAAATTCTGCTGGCTGAAGCGCAGGACTTCTCTTCGGCAGGACTTCTCTTTACTGGGATGAAATTGGTGTGTGTGTGTGTGTGTGTGTGTGTGTGTGTGTGTGTGTGTGTGTGTTGGGGTGATTAGCAATAATGGACATTTCTTGCAAGTGTGTAATTGTGTTGCAAAGACTCAATTACGCACAAAAAATATCATAAAGATGGATAAACGTTTGATATGTGATATCAATAATATTATGAGAACAGAATGAGAAAATAGAACAAAAAAAAACTAAATTTATGTCAAACTGTGTGAAATACATGCTGTGATGAGAAATATATCTTTTAGCTTGAAGGTCACAGGTGTCCAGCTCAAACCAAACCAGAAGATGAAGTCATCACAACACAGCAGCCATACCTAGCATGGAAAAAATAAAAATTACAGACGTATCATGGCATAAACTCTTGAAGTGAGCTTAAGTGTGTTTACGTGTTTTCTTGTCACCGTCTGACCATAAACATTATACTAAATATATCATGAAGTAAATAATACAAATTATATCACAAAATACCAAAGGTCATGCAATACCATGACTGTTGTCGCTGATAACCTCCAATAAACTAATCAGCTGGCAGAACAAACTGGCAGAATAAACTGTATGACGCACAAATCAAACATCATAGCCAAACATAAGCTCAAGTTCCAAAAATGTTTACTTACATAAGGTTTTTGGGAAACCTTATGTAAGAAGGCGTTTTTAGAATCGGCCTCATCGGTCTAAATGGGTTAAATGGCCTGGCTTAGTTTTAAAGCCCACTCACCACAACAAGGTGCAGGCCGAGAGTGGGGACAGAGGACAGACACATGGGGTGGGGGTGGGGGTGGGGGTGGGAGTGGGGGGGGGGGGGGGGGGGGGTCAACTCATCCAAAAAGCCTGTCAATCAACAGGAGTAGTGTCAGGGGCATCGGCTCAACTGAGTCACTATAGTGGGATGAGTGTGTTTGTGTGTGTGTGTGTGTGTGTTTGTGTGCCTGTCAATTTTACCAGTAGTGTCAGGAGCTTCGGCTCAACTGAGTCACTACACTAGTGGGATGACAGCAACCATCCAAAGTCAAGTATGTATGTGTGTGTGTG
Source organism: Protomyctophum parallelum (assembly GCF_964188405.1). Lineage (NCBI taxonomy): Eukaryota > Metazoa > Chordata > Actinopteri > Myctophiformes > Myctophidae > Protomyctophum > Protomyctophum parallelum. The sequence goes on from NC_139705.1 coordinate 1,151,314, forward strand.
TGTGTGTGCCTGTCAATTTTACCAGTAGTGTCAGGAACATCAGCTCAACTGAGTCACTAGTGGGGTGACAGCAACCATCCAAAGTCGTGTGTGTGTGTGTGTGTGTGTGTGTGTGTGTGTGTGTGTGTGTGTGTGTGTGTGTTTGTGTGCCTGTCAATTTTACCAGTAGTGTCAGGAACATCAGCTCAACTGAGTCACTAGTGGGGTGACAGCAACCATCCAAAGTCAAGTATGTGTGTATGTGTGTGTGTGTGTGTGTGTGTGTGTGTGTGTGTGTGTGTGTGTGTGTGTGTGTGTGTGTGTGTGTGTGTGTGTGTGTGTGTGCCGATCAATTACACCGGTAGTGTCAGGAACATCTGCTCTACTGAGTCACTATCGGTATGACGACAACCATCCAAAGTCTGTGTGTGTGTGTGCGCCTTGGGGGTGGGGAGTGGGGGGGGGGGACAATGGGAAAGGAGCTCGAGACAGCATGAAACAGATAATACAAAAACAAAACAACTAAAAGTGTCAGATTCAAGATTCAATCATTTATTTGCCATGTCAACAAGTTGATAGGAATTTGTCTTGGTTCGTACTCAACATAGACAACCATAGATACACAAACAGAGGTTGAAACAGCTGTCTAGAGAGGTTGTGTGACCAAACCAGACAAGCATATAAAGACTTGTGCTCCGCAAAGATAGCTCCAAGCTTTACAATAAACACTACTGACCTGCCCTGGTGGTGATCACGGTTCGGCAGCAAAACGGGACCATCTGGACAGATCTTCATGTGAGCCGGGCCGCTCATATTCGGCACAAAGAACTGGTGGGACTTCAATGGCCTCAATCTTCTCCTGAAACGGACGTGGGTCCACCACCACCGCTTCCACCAACAGCTGCTGTAAGGCGTCCACATAGTCTAATACAGAACAAGACATGCAGACTCAAAACTTGTTTCACAAATTCAGGCATCATATTGTTTGCATAATATTATTATTATTATTATTATTATTATTATTATAACGTACCGAATGTCGGCTTCGCCTTCACAAAGGCCCTGGAGTATTCTCCCTTCTTGAACTTGGGGAAACGCACTGTGGTTTTTGGCTTTCCATCTGGCCCCAGAAGACGCTCACGTGCTGCGTTCTCATTGTAATGCAGGCAAGCCAAAAGCAATCTGAAATATAAGTACTCTAGGCCTAAATTACATCCAGTACATACATTATGGAACATTTTCAATTAAACAGGGTTCCCACACATTTTTACACATGCTATCGAGTATCACATAACACGATAACACGGTGCAACACGAGTAACACAGTGCAATGTGTTGTGAGCTTGTGAAGCTGTTCTTTTCGTTGTGACGCCATGTATACATTAGGCCGCACTCACGGAGCTCATTACACATTTCTGTTAGATGTTACTAGACATGTTTTATGAACAATGTCAACAGCCAAAAACAATGTATATACAGAGTAATTCAAGGCCTGAAAATGTGTTTTTCTAATTTAAAAAACAAATCCAGGAATTTCATGGCCATGGGAATGTTTTACAGTTGGGGCACCGACTGGCCAAGTGGTCCAGGCGCATGCCACATATAGGCTCTGGCCTTACAGCGTCACAGTGCATTCACTTGATACTATCAACAAAGGCAGAAAAGCAACAAATAAAAAGTAATAATAATAATCAAAAAAATTGTTTTACATCTTATACTAAGCTGCAAGCATTCTTACTAAATTCACCAACCTGCACAGCATTCCAATGAACGGAAAGACCACATTCTTGGGGGCCCAACGCAATAATAGAGCGTGAAAACTCTCTAAGGATGAGGTCTGTGCGTGAGGACTGATCTTGGCGATGTCCTTCAGCAACGGAGCTTTCAGCACAAATGTTATGGTTATGGCTAAACTTAACTTAAATAATAATCACTATTATGGATCCATAAAACATTTATTCAGCTCTTTTGAATGCATTAATGCATACACTATTCGGTGATATATTTTCTGCCTATTAGGGCCGAAACGAATGTGTTGTACTTCTGTCGATCGTTTTAATTGTTTGTGTACTTATCATTGTGTTTGTTTATATATAATACGGACATCATGATTTACTGACAACAAGGACATTCATATTTCATGTTTCATTGTGTTTAAAATAATATTGTTATGTTTTGTGTTGCAGTTTTTCACGTTGTCTTGGGGAAATAAACAACCTTGAGATATCAGTTGGAGCGTTTGTTATTCTGCTGGATAGGAGCGGTTCTCTATCGTGTTCGAGACTGGCTCTCCACTACATATTATTAAATATGTACGGGAACTGACCCCACAGGGCAGTGTTCATGGATATCTCTTTAAGACACATCTACTATGGTGGCCCTGCCCAGATGCCATCAGCTGGCTATTTAAGCCCCATCTGTGCAGAGCCACTTCGATTTTTTGATTTCCACGAGCAGACGTTTCGTGTATCTCAGCAGTTTTGACACTTATTAAACAATATATATATATATATATTTAGAACATACAGCTGCGTGGCACACAGTCCACTTACCGGAGGTAAGAAGAGAGCCGGTCGTCGTTACGACTCCTCTCAGGGCGCCGCGTAGCTCCATCGAAAAATCAAACAAACAGCAACAGCAACAAGCTGCAGTGGCCTAATCCGCTAGACAGTGGAGGAAGCCTCAGCCTGTCCGTGCGTCCGTCCCTAGTGAAACCCGACCACGTTGGGGGAAACTAGGAGACGGCGTTCGGTGTGGCCAAAGCCAAGCGCGAAGCCGACCACGTTGGCGACGCCTTGGTTCCCTGGCTGCAGAAGCGGTGAGAGAGCCGGTCGTCTCGACGACTCCTCTCAGGGCGCCGCGTAGCTCTACTGATAAAACAGCAGCAACAACAAGCTCAGTGCCGAATCCGCTAGACAGTGGAGGAAGCCTCAGTCTTGTCCGTGCGTCCGCTCCCTGGGACGGCGTTCGGTGTGGCCAAAGCCAAGTGCGAAGCCGACCACGTTGGCGACGCCTTGGTTCCCTGGCTGCAGAAGCGCTGTGAGACCCCGAGCGAAACCGACCTCGTCGGTGGACCTCCTGGTTGATCATCGCGGCTGTACACTGTTGCGGCGGGTAGCGGGGTAGAACCCAGAGGAGCTGACCTAGTCGGCGTACTCTGAGGCCATCTACGTCGCTGATCGTTGCCGCCGCGGTCCGGCCAGACCACACGGCAGAGAGTGTAAACAAACAATTCCAGCGTGTTCCACTTCCTCATGGACAGGTTGACATGAGCATCATAGTGTAGGAGGGATTCCCGTCAGGGACGGCTGCCCAGACTGCACTGTGCCTCATGGTTCACAAGAGGGCGGTGTGGCTCAAAGATCAGGAGACAAAAACTCCTGATGACCCACTGTGTCAGGCGCTGCAATTAAATCGCTTACTCTGTCACAATTGGTTCTGGTTAATATATACTTATATGCTTATAAGTATGATAATGGCTACAACACCACACTATGCATGTGTACTTGTAGGCCTACTGGAATGATATACAAAAGCTCCAGTGTGCTTAATGTCAGATGGTTTTGTGCTAGAGCGCCTCAGAGCGGCTGAGCAGTTTATGTACAACCTCTTCCAGAGGCCCATAACTCTGCTGGTGACACAAAACAAACTGTGGACATTGATTTGGTATGGACTCTGTCCTAACAAAGAGAGAGCACACTGAGAATCCGTGTCATGGGGATGTCTTAGGGTACCATGTTGCCTTGATTCGTTTATGCAGCATTGTGAGATTCTGCAAAGGGTAGATTATGACCCCTCACGTTCAAGCAATTTATATGTGCCCACTCCCTGTTGAGCACAGTCCGAGTTAAAATATGGTGTACAATACAAGATGTATACATATATGTATATATAGGTACACATATAATAAATAATATAGGTATATGAATATATCTATATAGAGACAAGAGGAGGTGGAAACAGCAGGGGTTTCTCAGGCTGCATGTGGAGCTCACATGCCCACAGAGGATGGCCATGACCAGTGTGTGTCCTGCGGGGGCCCTGGTATGAGGACCCCGCCCCCGGTACGAATGGTCTCATCCTTCCAGCTGAAGCTGGAGGGGCCATGGGGGCCTGTTTTTAGAGGCAAAAGACCAGTCGTTTCCACTGACAGACTAAAATGTCCCATAGAAATGTCATTTTTATGTGAACGTGTATGCTAATTGTATACAGCTGTGACTCTGTCTCCAAGACAATTTTTTCTCAAGGGAGACAAATAAAGACTACCTTGAACCTTGTCCCAGGTTGGCAGAGCTGGGTGAGCTAAGCTCAGGCTATAGCTCCACCTCTTTCCTGCCCTGCCTGGTATGGACAGGTCTGTAAAGAAGGATTTAGTGAAAGTTTTCTGTGAGACTACTTACGAGTGTCAGCAGCCTATTAATGCACTACAGTGTGCAGTTTAGGGAGCGAGCGTTGACTCGCCCTCTCGGGTTAGCTGTTGTCTCGTTTGTAGGTGAGACTAACAAAATTCCTTGGGGTCAGACGGCCATTAGAGCACACTATACACTACAGGGTATGGTTTATTGTTTATTGAATGGATCCCAGTTAGCTGATGCCGAGGCGACAGCTAATCTTCCTGGGGTCCATATGAAACGGACATACAAAAAATACATGAATACATGTATTGTTGGTGTTACACCAGCTTACACGCCTGTGATCTAGTTCGGTATTGTGGATCTGGGTTCAGTGACACAAACAGAACGTGCTGGGTCAGTCGAATGTTTCCCTTTATGTTGGGCAGTCATCATAGCGCACTATACTGTCATATTTCTGGCGAGGCGTCAGCTCACGCGACAGTGGTGTAGTTCTGTCACAGATAGGACATGCTGTGTCTGTCCGATGTTTGGTGACACAGACATGACATGCTGGGTCTGCCAGGAAGTATGCCTGAATCTCAGCCATTGGCACACTATAGGGCGTATTGCTGACGGGGTCAGCTCATGCGTCCGTGGTGTGGTTCTGTCACAGACAGGACGTGCTGTGTCTGTCCGACGTTTGGTTGAAGGCAAATTATGCAGGCATTATAGCGCACTATACTGTCGTATTGCTGGCGGGGCGCCTGCTTACGCGACCGTGGTGTAGTTCTGTCTGTGGATCTGGTTCCCCAGTGACACAGACATGACATGCTGGGTCTGCCAGGAAGTATGCCTGAATCTCAGCCATTGGCACACTATACGGCGTATTGCTGACGGGGTCAGCTCATGCGTCCGTGGTGTAGTTTCACGGTGAAGCCGGGCTCAGTAACACAGCAGAGCGTGCTGTGGCTGTCGGGCAGAGCACACGATACAGTATACAGTGTGTCACGGCGAGCCGTTTACGCACCTGGGTGTGACTCTGCGGGGTAGAATCCGGTTACCGGTCTGAAACCACAGAGAAAGCTCTTCTCATCCAGAGAAGTCACGAAGTCATGGCTATCTAGGCGCAGCTAGCCAACACAGGGCTATTTTGTCAATGCCACCGTCACCTGCTTACGGCGCTTCGGTGACCATAAGGGCCCTGACCTTATTGAGGAGCTACAGCGACTGGCTTCATGCTTCCCAGGCAGTAGCAGCGGGCAAGACTATTCGGGGGTGGCGCCTTCGGTTGCCACAGTCCGAGCTGCAGCAGGAAGGCCGAGCTCGTCCAATGAAGCTGCCTGTTTAGCCATTGGCCTTGTTAGGCCAGGAGGTCAGTGCATTGCTCCAACAAGCTAAGAAGGCTTGTGCAGATGAACAGATGCAGGAGGTGATGGCAGGAATGCTCCATCATGAGCAACTTGCCTCAACGGCTCCTCAGGCTGCGCAACCCCAGTTAGGTTTGGCAGCTCCAGGGGCCTACGGGTCCGGTTGGAGGCCAACCGGCGGGGTATGGCTAGATGTGCTCAGCACACCGAGCCCACTCCTCAGTCCTGACAGTTCAGGGAACCCAGCCCCCACATGCTGTCTCTCGAGACAGTGGCGGTCAATTCAGGTGGACCCCTGAGTAGGTTCCACCATGTCAAGGGTTGTATCACTCTCGAGGTCGTCCTCAGACGAGCCCTCCATCGTCGTTTCCAGTCATCCTGGTTCTCCATCTGGTCAGTTTGTTGGTACTTTGCGCTCCGGCGTCATTCTTGAGTACATCCACGTATGTTAGCGTGGGACGTCCTCGTGACCGGTGCCTGTTTGTTGGATCCCACAGCACTAGTTTGCTGGCTGGCATCTCTTGGCAGTTGAGCCAGCTGGTGCCTCCGCCCCTTAGGGCTGAGGGCGGCCACGGTGCACTGCGTCCCCCCGGCTCCCCTGAACATGCGGCCAGTGCATTATCTGTCCTTTACGGTCAGGCACTATGCAGGCGTATTGCTGACAGTGTCAGTTTACATGTATGAAACGTGTATAGTTACGCCGGTTCACACAGCAGAGTGAGTGTGAAAAGACTGTCATGGGGGAGCAGAACCACCAGAAGGGCGTATTACGGCATGGCCGTTAAGCGCCTGGGTGTAATTGTGTGGGGGAAACCGGTTATCGGAGCCACAGAGTGAGCTCCCTCCTCGTCCGGGGGCAATGGGCTATGCCGGTGACCTTGTGACACGGCGGACCACTGTCCCACACAAGGTCAACACAAGGATCACCCAGTTACTGAAGGGTGCTCGCACATTAGGTCGGCAGTCCCCCCACGGGAGGTGGTACTGTCTGCCTTGCGGCATGAGCCAATTAAGCGTGGACACTTGGGTGGCTTCTCGCAGGACAGCATTCTTGCTGTTAGCAGTGTCAGCCACAAGAATGTCCCTATGAGTGCATGAAGGATGCTGCCACTTCCTGCATGGCATTGGTTAGGTGGTGCTGGCACCAATCCCTGCATTCTATACCATACGGCCTGATCAGAGTACGAGCCAGTCAGCCTGTTGAGTTGCACCCTCCCCACCCTCCTAAGCAGGGTGGTGAAGCAGGATTGCAGTCACGGTTGGGCCCTGTCAGGGCCTCTAATGGGCCAAACTGTTTTAAGCAGATGGTCTCCAAGACTGGGCTCCCTCATTGGGTTGTGAAACAATCTAGCAGGCATATAGGTGGGCAGGGATGTGGGCACAATCCGTGCAGGGCCTTGTGGCCCATGCACTGATGACGAGATGTCCCTCTATCTGAGATCTGCGTGACGGACTCTGTGTCGATGCCGTCCGCATTTAGCAGGTTATACAGTGTGGTATCCATGTGACAGCCAGCACCCTCCTCACTGAGTGGGCTGGGCTCCGCATCAGGACACGGCTTCAACAGTCTGTTGGCCTACTGTCCGACGGGCTGACTTGAGCGGGAGTGCATGACTGCAGACTGCAGTAACCTGGTTACATTTCCCGAATGGCACCCTGGTGCTCAGAGGAGCTCAGGTTAGGGCCCCACCAGTCCTGTTTGGGGGCCAGGCCGTTAGCCCTGGAGGCTCTATGATGAGCCCCCTTAAAATAATTTAGTCAGTGAGCCTGACATGCTGTCACTCAAGACAGCAGTATTATATAGTCACGTCTGCAAGGAGAAATGTGGGAGTTGCGAGCGCTGTCAACCCATAACACGCTCGGCCGGGTGATGGAGTAGTTTTACACCTCGACCCAACCTTCTCCCGAAGGTTCTCTCAGGGGCACATCTCAATCAGGTGATGGAGCTCTGTCCTCTCTTTACATGCAGACGGATGAAGTGTGCAGTGGTGTATCTCTGACAGAGATCTACACAGCAGTGACATGGGCGACTCTGCCTACATTCACCCTGTCCTACCGATGGTGGCATCCGCTCCCCCTGTGGGAGTCGCTCCTGCGTGCTACTCAGCGGTAGGGTCACCGGCACCTTGACCGGTCAGGTCGGCCGGGCATCTGACGGGCTGGCTTGAGCAGCCCTTCACCCCGGTGGTCACTGGCCTAGCATCGTGCTGGGCCAGCTGAGCCTAGGTGGCATCTTGCGCCTAGGCCACGAGTATTACTTACTTGGTATGAATACTGAAGTTTTGGAGCATTTTGGCGAGCACCTGTGACTCATGGCGCTCACCACTTATAGGCTCGGATGGAATTCAGGTTAAACTGTCTCGGGCTGCCGCGGGGGCAGCTGGTCTGCTTATTTCCTTGCGGTGTGTCTTAGAGAGTTCCCGTACATATTTAATAATATGTAGTGGAGAGCCAGTCTCGAACACGATAGAGAACGGAGGGTTACACTGTAACCCAGGTTCTCTGAGTGGAGAGACTGGCTCTCCACGAAAGAGCCGCTTCCGAAATTCGTGTCAATCAAGTTAATCGAAGTGGCTCTGCACAGATGGGGCTTAAATAGCCAGCTGATGGCATCTGGGCAGGGCCACCATAGTAGATGTGTCTTAAAGAGATATCCATGAACACTGCCCTGTGGGGTCAGTTCCCGTACATATTTAATAATATGTAGTGGAGAGCCAGTCTCTCCACTCAGAGAACCTGGGTTACAGTGTAACCCTCCGTTATAGACTTGAACTGTCCTGCTTCTTCTTTGATATTGAGCACAACACAGGCTATACACACTGCATTCAAGCAACATTGCTCCATAACTAAATGTAGATTAATGTAAATTAATTATTTTAAATAAGGAAAAAGCACAATAAATAATTGTAAATCATTTTTAATGGGGGAAAAAGGCACATCAAATGATATGCCTCGGTGCCGCACTCGGTCCTCGACCACCAGCACCCCCTCCCAGGCCTCGTCTGCAGGGCCATCCGCTCAGCCTCAGGCTCAGCGTTAGCCGCTGTACTATGTACAGTACTGTGACAAAGATGTCTTATGATCAATATTTTGTAAAGCATTTAGCAGCATCTTTGCCAGGATCACATATGACATGACATTTTTATATCTTACAGGTGCTGCAGGAACTTCTCCCGTACGAGTTCAATGTCAATGATCACCCGGTACCAAACCTGATATCGCATATGTGGTTCCACGCCACTGGACATATGGTAGCTACAGATGACACTTGGTACGATGGGGAAGATAACCTGCAGCAGGCGCTGCACACACCTGCTGCAAATCCCATTCCCCTGAGGAATTTGTTTGGAGGTCTTCATGAGGGCATGATAGTGACTGTTTTCCAGCAGCTGCAGGTAAGTCACACATTCTTTGATTGTTTTTAAAACAAAAATGACAAGATATTAGAGGTGGTCCGATCGATCGGCCACCGATTGGTGATCGGCCGATATTCACTCCAAATGACTCGATCGGTGATCGGGATCGTCCCCAAGAAGCCTGATCGGAGCACCTCTACAAATTCTATATATGGGTAGAGTCTAGATCTCTGAGCATAGGGGTACCACCTACATTCCTTCCTCTTCAATGAAACACATTATGTTCTTAATATAAAAATAAGTAATATTAAAACATTGTCATGGTGATTTTTCTTTAAAACCTTAAAGTGTGTCATCTCTGATAATAATGTTTATTGTTTTACATGATTACAATGGGTAATTAAACCACTTAAACATAAAACCATGTTTCCTCTTCTTCCTGGTTGAATCAGGTACCCAATGCCCAGATTAAGGGCCTACGCTATGTTCCGCGTAGAAATGTGGGTGTGGAAGGCGTCGTTGACTTCAAGATCATCAACTGTTGGGGCCCCATGACTGAAAGTGATCTTTCTCAGATTTGCCCAGATTTTGTTCAGAAATGTTATAACACCCCATTTGTTTCTTGACATTTCATGTTGATTTATTAACCACAAGCTGCCCTAGGTTGTTGCATTGCATGTTTCCCTCCACCTTCGGTGTGTGAATGGGTGAATGTTGGATAAATGGCCTTGGATAAAGGTGCTATATAACCTTTTACCATTTTGTATCAAACTAGTTATTCACATGATACATAGTGAATAGCTGAAAATATTACCTGCACCAACTCAAAGTGCACAACCTCTTTAGTCACATCGTCTTGGAAGGAGTACTGTATGTGGTGTATTTCGCACTGAAATCTTTATAACAAAAATCAAATTTACTTCATTTTCATGAGTCATTTCAATTCAAAGAATACAAATTAGTTAGATTTTTTCCTATTAAATCAATGGCATAAAGTTTACCTGGACTATCTGTAGGCTGATCATTTGTGCCCATTCAAATATATCCATGTATGTGGCACCAGTATAAAAAATACCAGCACTGATAAAGATGTCATTTTCTGCAGTGCGATTGTGGTATTGAGGGCCTGAGGTCCAAGAAGGCTTTATGCAATCACCACTGCCATTTGTCCTCCAGCTGGCTGCTTTTCGGGACTGTACATGACTTCTCGATGGGAATACCACAATAGATACAGAATTTAAACAATTTATGGAGATGTGACTCATTTACAATCCAACGCCTTTCATGATCCCAGTCTACGTTGTCATCATCGTCTTCAGTGCTAGTGGAGTCATCGGGACTAGGGGAATTGCTGGGTAGGTATTCAGGGTCACGTTTATCCTCCCTCTTCCAGACATCTACACTGGCGACACTCTCATTGGCAGCTGGGTCAGGTGTATCCCATATATCCATCTCCCCAAAAGAGCTCCATTACAGAGGACGGAGAAAAAACTATCAATCCTACCACCAAACTTACCATCCTTGAAGATAAGGTCTACAGAGTGGTCCAGTTACCGCACCGTACTCTGTATCAGATCTACATCCCACTCTCTCTTCGCCGCCAGTTGTTGCAGTACTTCCATGATGACCCACTGTCGGGTCACTTGGGTAGGTTCAAGACTTACCGACGGCTACATTCGGTAGTGTACTGGCCCAAGCTCAGTCTTGACGTTAAAGCTTACCTCCGAGACTGCGAGATATGCCAGAAGTACAAGCCCGAAGGAAGGAAACCAGCTGGAATGCTACAACAGACTGTCGTCACTCGGCCCTGGGAGATGATTGGGGTGGACCTCATGGGGCCCTTCCCCAGAAGCAGTCGACAGAACGTATACTTGTTAGTATTCGTTGACTACTACTCTAAGTGGGTGGAGCTCTTTCCCCTACGTCGGGCCACGGCTGAGCCCATCAGTCAGATATTGATCAAGGACATCTTGACTCGCTGGGGGGTACCTGATTTCCTGCTCTCCGATCGGGGTTCGCAGTTTGTTTCAGAGTTCTTGGGGGAGACTTGCAAAATCTGGAAAGTGACCCAAAAGTTCACTACCGCCTACCATCCCCAAACGAACTTGACGGAGCGGGTGAACAGGACCCTGAAGACCATGGTTGCTTCCTATGTGGGAAATCACCACACTCAGTGGGATAAGTACCTACCGGAATTCCGCTTTGCCTTGGAACACCGCAGTGCAGGAATCCACAGGTTTTACTCCGGCTGAAATCAACTTGAATCGTCCCTTGTGAGGTCCCCTAGCTACAGTAAAACCGCACAGCTGAGCGAGTTGCGAGAAATGGTGAGCCAAAACACTCGCAAGGCCCAGTTACGGCAAAAACGCAACTACGATAAGAAGCGAAGGGAGCTACAGTTTCAAGAGGACGACAGAGTGTGGTACTGGACTCATCCTATGTCCAAAGCCGAAAAGAAATTCACAGCCAAACTTGTGCCCAAGTGGCAAGGCCCCTACCGGATCCTTAAACAAATGGGACCCCTGAATTATCAGGTGGTGAAAGAGGACACTGGGGAGGACATGCGCGTTGTTCATGTCTCTCACCTAAAACCCTGCTACCCAACAGCTAAGGAACTGGAGGATACACAAAGACGCAAAGTGCTGGAGATCTTTGAGGAGGAAACGGAGGATGAGGACTTATTAGGATTCCCCAACAGCCAGGACTTGCACCTAACACCCTGTAAACCAACAGCTAAGGAACTGGAGGATGCGCAAAGACGCAGAGTGCTGGAGATCTTTATGGAGGAAACGGAGGATGAGGACTTCTTAGGATTCCCCAACCTCCAGGACTCGCACCTGACACCCTGTCAACCGACAGCTAAATAATTGGAGGACATGCAAAGGCGCAAAGTGCTGGAGATCTTTGAGGAGGAAACGGAGGACGAGGAGTTCATAGGATTCCCTAACAGCCAACCTGTCACTGCCTTGGTCAGCATTTCTCCATGGGGGGAGGAGTGTGACGACCTGCCTCCCTCAATCTTGGTCGGCTTTCTCCATGGGGGGAGGAATGTGACGGCCAGAGTCACAAGTGACTCTTAAGTGACTCTTAATTGACTTAATTAAAAGGCCATCACCATGTAACGATGATTGACACCTGGCAATCTCCCTACTCAGGATATAGTTGCCACAGGTGTGTCACTCTGGGTGTGAGAAAACAGTTTGTGTGCTGGCAGCAGCTCTGAAGGACAGTGTCCAGCACTCTGCACTCTCCTCTACCTGTTTGTTTATTTTTTAGCTCGAGTTAGAGCATGTTTAGAAATATATGCACCCCCTGCAGAAGAAGGCCTGCCGTCGAGACTCTTCAAACTCCTCTGTGATAAAATCCAGGGAGGAGAAGTAAACGGAGGAGGCAAATTGCTGCAGGAGGCTTGTTTGACTCTGTTTGAGTGACCGAGTGGGACATTAAAACACACTCAGAGGTAACCCAGACAAACACTAACATTTGGACAACAAACAATAACATTTGGACGACAAACAATAACATTGGGACAAAAAAACACTTCATTACCAGCAAGGACAAACAATAACATCGGGACAAAAAACACTTCATTACCAGCAAGGACAAACAATAACATTGGGACAAAAAAACACTGCATTACCAGCAAGAGGATCTTTATTTTCTTATCATTGACTGTAGGCCTACTCACAAAGACCGGTTTTGTGGGCTTTCTAAGGAGTGGTGAATTTAACCCCATTTGTACACAGTTGAACATTTCAGTTGAACATTTATTGAATATATCATTTTGGGGGTCTTCATGATTTGTTGCTTTTCGTATATGAATATTGAATGTAATTTCCTGCTTTTGTTGTTTTATTTAAATGTTGTAACCTAACCCATAACCCCTGGTTTCAATATAAATCTTGTTCTAAATCCATCACATTTAAGGATTCCTTATATTTTATTTTAGTCCTTTGTCAGTTTCCTTGAAACCACCTGGCTACATACAAAAAGGAGAGGCTAAGTCCTCTCTGGTAGGTACCCACCTGCCTGGCACCCCAAGCTACTGAAGAAACCGTTACAGGGGTTTAGCATGGATGAAAATAGAGCACTCCATGTGTTAAAATAACACTCTTTAGTTGAACCTTCCTGGACAGATGACTTAATCCTTTTGTCCAGTGGTGCACGTACCATGTCTAGTGCAATAAATGGTTACACATGCACGTAATATTGTGCTTTGACAATGTAAAATATATTTTATAAAACACTTGTTTGACAGAGACAGACAGACAGACATATTATGATGGACACTAAGGCTGTACCCTAGCCCTTATTTTAGGACTCGAACTTCGGCAGGAATTTCCGAGTGAACATTCGGACCATTTGTTTTTAATTAATTAAAATTTAACCGTCTCGATCAGAGCGCACAGCGCGTCTCCCCCGCTTTTCTCTCGTCCCTCCCAACACACACACACACACACACACACACACACACACACACACACTAGTCGAAGAAGCATGGCTTGGCTTTAAAACCAAATTTACGGACTTCCGGTATGGCGACGAACAGGACGGTCGCATAAAGTTGAGAGCTCCCACAGCCAACTTATTTATGCCACGCTAGATACTTGTAAATGTAGAAAACAAGAACCACGGTCAACGAGAAATGCACACGAGAAGGAGAAACAAAAGAAGAAACGAGAAAAGTGAGGAAACACACCAAGAAGAAGACACAAGAGGGGACACGCTAACACCCGAAGCTAACGAAATTAGCATGGCTTCCCTCCAGGCTAGTTTGGACGCTATCAACAGTCAGCTCGGCGCCCTACGGCAGGAGGTGAAAACGGATTTGAGAACATTCAAAGAAGAAATCGCGACGCAGATGGATAATAAGCTGATTGAATTCAACAGAGATCTCACGCAAAGATTCACCAAGATCGACACGGAGATGAAGGAGCAACGTGCTAAGATGGACGGCGCTTTGCTACGCACTGAAGAGGTTGAACAATGGAGCACCGAAGTAAACCACACTTTGCAACAAATGTTGGAAGAACGTCAAATGATGATAGACAAGCTGGATGCCGTTGAATCGCACTCCAGAAGATGTAATTTGCGTTTATATAACCTACCAGAGGACGCTGAATCAGAATGTGAATCGATGGTGAAATTTATCAACGATTGGCTGAGAAAAGAAATAGTGGATACTGAACTGTCTATACAGCGAGCTCACCGAGCCTTGGCTCCGAAGAGGAACCCGGACCAGCCGCCGAGATCAGTAGTGATTAACTTTCAGCAATTTGCTGTGAAAGAGACAGTGCTATCAACGGCTTGGGGGAAGAAGACTGTGATGTACGGGCAGAACAGAATTTATTTCGACCACGATTTCACGGACAGAGTACTACAGCAGAGAAAAGCTTACGCTGAAGTCAAGAGGGTCCTGAATGCGGAAAGCCCGAGAATCAAGTTTAACACGCCCTACAACAAGATGAGGATCCACTGGGCTACCGGGAAAGTGGTGTACCACAGCGCAGAAGAAGCAACCAAGGAAATGCGGAAAAGAGGTCTGATGGCCGGCGGAGAGGGAGAAGCGACGGGCGGCGGCGACAGAAACAACACGAGAGAAGGCGGAAAAGAAACCACGCTCATCGAAAGCTTGCGAAATGCCAGGCTGGCCAGCTGGACACAAGTCGATCGGACAGCGGCATGGAGGAGAAGGGCGAGAGGACGGCTGCAAGCATACAGTCACGATAAATAACCAAGAGAGGGAACATATAGGGTCGTGAGTTAAATCAATGAAAGAAAGGACTGAAACATAACGTGTGATATTTGCATTCTCGTGTGTATGTGTGTGTGTGTGTGCGTGCGGGTGGTGTGTATGTGTGTGTGGGTGGTGTGTGTGTGTGGGGGTGTGTGTGTATGTGGGGAGGAGAGGGTTGGTGTAGTTCGCCAGTCTTTTAAAAGTACTAAACAACCGAAGTTTAATTCTAACATCATGGTGAATTATACGTGCAGCCCCTGATGTGTGCATGCGCACGTGCGTGCGCACGTGTGTGTGTGCACGGGGAGGGGAGGGGGGTTGAGGTGGTTCACTTGTCTCTCAAGGAAGACCATTATGTATGAGAACTGAAGCTTTAATCTAACATAGTAAGGTGGATTATATATACGGCCCCTGGTGTGTGTGTGTGTGTGTGTGTGTGTGTGTGTGTGTGTGTGTGTGTGTGTGGGGAGGGAGGGATAGGGATAGGGTGACTGATGGTGGGGAAAAAGTGTTTAATTTTTATTTTTCAACATTTGTCTACACATGCTATGTGTGTTCCCCAGTCGTCCATCTGCATTGTAGATGGAGGATTGAGGAATAATTAATGTGAATAAGATCAAAGGGACACTGATTTGTACATATGTGGATAAATAGAAGGGTGAGAACATGTGTGATACGAAGGGAGGCAATAAGCATATTATTAGATCCTTCAACGTTTATTTTATTTATTTTGTTTTTCTACCAATAAGGAATATAGAACAATTTGAGTTGGTACAAAGGGAGGTGATGCAACTTTAATTCTAGTATGAGTAAACCTTTAGGGGTAAACTTTAATGCTAGATGGGGGCCCCTTCCCAACAAAGGGATTTCCCCCACAAAACCACAGGAGGGTCAACAAGAAGAGGAGGAGGTTGACAACTCTTTTTGGAAGTCTACATCTGTATATGTATCTGTGTTTTCGTTTTTGTATATAGTTGAAAGGGTTTACAGCTTTACTTTGATCTTTGTATATGAATGCAACAGGAACCTAAGAGGGAATCATCATAATAATTTTCCAGAATACTCTATAACCAAATATGACCACGAAACAGGAGATTAAACTTATGTCTTTGAATGTCAACGGTCTGGGAAACCCGATTAAAAGAGCTAAAGTTATGACCAAGCTTAAAAGAGAAAAAGCACAAATAAGCTTTCTTCAGGAAACCCACCTGTCCAAATCAGAACATGAAAAATTGAAGAAATTTGGCTATAAGCACACATATTATAGTTCGCATACCAATACCCGTAAAAGAGGAGTGGCGATCCTGATCTCTAACCAAATCAAGTTCGAATGCCAAGAAGAAATAAAAGACAAAGAAGGCAGGTATATTATTGTTAAAGGAACAATTCAGGAGACAAAAGTGACGTTGGTTAATATTTATGCACCACCTGAGAGCGATAAACAATTTTTCAAAACATTATTTGACATCATAACTTTGAAATCAGAAGGAATTTGCTGGTGTGCGGGAGACCTAAATGTTGTAATTGACTATGACTTAGACACCACTAGCTTGAACAGGAATAAAAAGCCCATCTCAAAATTAGTCAAAAACACGTGGGAAGAAATGGGTTTTGTTGATGTTTGGCGAGACTTCCACCCACTTCAAAGGGACTATAGTCATTACTCCCAGACTCACTCTGTCTACAGCAGGTTAGACTATTTCTATACGCAAAAAGAAAATAGAGAATTGATCCAGGGTTGTGATATTGGAATAGCAGATGTGTCTGATCATAGTGTCGTTTACATGAAGGTCTGTTTATCCGACAGAAAGAGGAATACAATATGGAGGTTAAACGCTGGACTGTTAAATAATAACGAGGTGGTAGAACAAATCAGAACCGACATTCAGAACTACTTGACTGATAACGATAATGGTGAAACTACTCCAGCAATACTATGGGATGCCCTAAAGGCAGTTATCAGGGGGAAGTTAATTGCAATTTCGAGCAGAATGAAAAAGGAAAAACTGGCTAATTATAAGCAGCTATTATCTGATCTTAAGACACTGGAACAAAGACATAAGATAAGAGCAGACAGACAAATATTCACACAAATGACTGAGGTGAGAAAACAAATCAATAAAATTCTCCAACAGGAGGTGGAAATGAAAGCGAGGTACTTTAAACAGAACTATTATGAGGCTGGCCCTAGGGCAGCGAGGCTATTGGCTAGACGCCTAAGGAAACAGCAAGCCGATATAACAGTTCACAAACTGATGGACCCTAAAACAAATAAAATAAAATACAAACAAGGAGAAATTGAGAATATCTTTCAGAAATACTATAAAGAACTGTACGCCCAATCACCCACCTCCTCTGAAGAGGAAACCAGAGCATTTCTCGATAAATTGGACTTGCCTAGCATTGGTGAACTAGAAAATAAAAGGATAACCAAAACTATAACCATGGATGAAATCACTACAGCAATAGGAAGATCAAAGGCTAGCAAGACTCCTGGAAGTGATGGATTCCCATCAGAATGGTACAAGAAATTTGCAAGTGAACTGTCCCCAGTGTTGCATTCCACTTTTAACTGGATTAAAAAAAATGGCTCTACCCCCCCCTCTTGGAAGGAAGCTGTAATTACAGTCTTACCAAAGCCTGGAAAAGACAAGACACTTTGTCAGAATTTCAGACCAATTTCACTACTAAATGTCGACTACAAACTATATACCTCAATCCTATCAGATAGAATTCAATCCTTTATTTCAGACATGATCGACGAAGATCAATGTGGCTTCATCCCAGGAAGAAAAACGCAGGATAACATTAGGAGAACTTTACACATTATGTACAAAATAAAGAATAATAACATTCCTGCAGCAATGGTTAGTCTGGATGCCGCCCAGGCATTTGATAAAGTTTCCCACAGGTTCTTATTCCTAACACTGGAAAGATTTGGGTTTGATGAAAAAGCAATTCAGTGTATCAAAACGCTTTATATTAATCCGACAGCTAGAATAAAGGTAAATGGTTCTCTGACAGATAAATTTGAAATAGAACAAGGTTGTAGACAGGGCTGCAATTTAAGCCCCTCCCTATTCGCGTTTTTTATAGAGCCACTGGCCCAGATGATAAGAGACAACGAAAATATAGCGGGAATAGAAATCAATGGTGAAAGTTGTGAGCCTTTTTGCAGATGATGTATTGGTCCACTTAAAAAATCCATTGGAATCATTTGAACACCTACTGCAAACATTAGATCGGTTTAGTCTATACTCAGGCTACACATTAAACAAGTCTAAAACTCAAATTCTCATGCTCAACTGTAGGCCGAATCAAAAACTCAAGGAAATAAATATAAACTGGGAGGCAAAATCAATTAGGTACTTAGGCATAAACATAACTAAAAACCTGTCCAAATTATATGCAAGTAACTATCAAGAAATTGATGATAACATAAAAAAAGATATAGAAAGATGGGCCACATATCCAATGGGGTTTAGTGATAGGATACAAGCGATTAAAATGAATGTCCTGCCACGCCTGCTATATTTATTCCAATCATTACCTATCCCTATACCTCCGACTCAATTCACAAAATGGGATAAACTTATATCAAGGTTTATATGGGATGGAAAACGACCTAGAATAAGATATAGTACGTTACAATTACCAAAGAATAAAGGGGGAATGGCACTTCCGAACTTAAAGGAGTACTTCCATGCAGCACAATTGGGACCACTCCTTAACTGGTGCAGTCTACCGTATATAGCTAAGTGGAAGGACATCGAGGTAAAAGGGTTTACAATCCCGATTCATGCAAGTATAGGGGAACGAGGGATCCAAACGAACGTGAAGAGTGAATTAGACCTGGACCCAATAACATCTTTTACTTTAACTACATGGTACTCTATAGTGAAACAATTGAAGGTTGGAAAGGAACTGGGTATGTTGAAATGGATTTCATATGATAAGAAATTTGAACCAGGAAGGTTTGATTCAAGGTTTAAGCAATGGAGGGATTTGGGTGTGACAGCCATATGCCTATTGACTCAAAAAGGAGAAATGAAAAGCTTCGAAGAAATAAAAAGTACATACGACCTGACTAATCAGGACTTCTTCCGATATTTACAGATGAGAGACTATTATAACAAAAACATTAAAAGACCGACGGAAGAAATACACCCCATAATACGAATTATGGAACGGGCATATGGTAGAGTCACACCCAAAGCCATATCTGTTTTGTACTCATGTTTGATGGATTCCAAAAAAACATCCACTGTATATGTTAAAAATAAATGGGAAAAGGAGTTGGGTGAGGAAATTCCAGATCAGATGTGGGAAGATATGTGGGAAAAACACCAGACAACAACCCAATCAAAGGAGTGGAGGGAATTTGCATGGAAAAACCAAATACGGTATTTTATAACCCCCCAAATTAAGAGCAAACAGCTTAAGAGCCAACAACCATGTTGGAGAGGGTGTAACCACATGAACCCTGACCATACACATGTTTTCTGGAATTGTGCAAAAATACAACCTTTCTGGCTGGTAATCCACACAGCTATATGTGAGGTAATAGGATACGACATTCCCTGCTCTTGCCTTGTAATGTACTTGGGTCTTATTGAAGAATCTGTGCAGTCGAGAGACCAATACCTGGTCAAAATCCTTCTAGCTGCTGGAAAGAAAGCAATTACAAAAAACTGGCTCAAAACTGACATCCCAGGCTATAAACAATGGCGAGCCATCATGGACAATATTGAGGACATGGAAAAGTTGACATTCAAGATAAGAATAAGAGTAGACCTCTATGAAAAAAGATGGGAAAAGTGGTCGTTGTATAAATGGACAAGAGGTGAAACATAATAGAATGATGGAAAGGAGAAGTTAAAAAGCATTCCCAAAGAAAGGTTCTAATATTATATTTCTTTATTATGTAACTGCATTCATATGATCCGTTTGTTTTATTTTAACTTTATGTTTTTATTTTATTTGTTTTTGTTTTTATGTCTGTGTTCGTTGTGAAGTTTGTCTTTGTACCATGTTATTGTTGTTTCTGTTTGTTTGATTATGTGTCTGAAAAACCCTTAATAAAAACAAAGTTAAAAAAAAAAAACCAAATTTACATCAGTACTAAACATCATGGCTCCTTTGAGAACCGTCAGGGTCAAAACCCGCTCGGAGCCATGGATGAATTCGGACATACTGACTGCAATGAAAGCCAGAGACAACAAATGCTCTGAACTTCTTAAATGCAAGTCCAAACTAGCCAAGTGCAAGCGCTTCGACAGTGATCTCCAAACCAAACTGCACAACCTAAAAGCCCAGTGTAACAAGCTAAGAAACGGTGTAATTGCCATGACCAAATCAGCCAAATGTAACTTTATCAATGATAAAGCCGAGGAAATCAAAAACAATCCTCGGGAGCTATGGAAGTTACTAAACAACCAACTAGGCTGTGGTCGGAAACTAAAAACCAGGTTTACTAACATAAACATCAAATCGAATAACACCCTCATCACTGACAAACTCGATGTAGCCAACCACTTGAACATCTTCTTTACAAACATTGCAACAAAGCTGGTTAGCAAACTGCCCTCCCACTCTGGGCGTTTTGGTGTAGAGCACATCAAAGCCTTCTACAAAAACCTTGGTGTTTGTAAAGATGATTTTAAAATGGCAATGGTAACAACCGAGGAGGTACTTAAAAAACTGAGTGCCCTCCAACCCCACAAGGCCACTGGCCATGACAATATTCCCTCCAAATTTCTCAGAGACTCAGCCTTTTCCATAGCTCCAGTCATCACCCACATAGTTAACCTCTCCATCAAACAGGGACAGGTCCCCCAAGATTTTAAACTGGCCAAAGTAACCCCCTTGTACAAAAAAGGGAGTAAATTAGAACCCGGCAACTACCGCCCTATTTCTATTCTAAGCTCCATCTCGAAAGTGATGGAAAAAATAGTCTATGAACAGGTTGAAAAGTATCTTGCCACTAATAAATTGCTGTACGAGTTCCAATCTGGCTTCAGAACATCCCACTCCACTGACACATGCCTCCTCTATTTGAGCGATCACATCAAACACGAGGTGGATGCTGGAAAATACTGCGGCATGGTCATGCTGGACCTCCAAAAGGCTTTTGACACCGTGAACCACTCCATACTGGTTAACAAGCTTAAAGCTATTGGTTTTGATAGCACATCAGTGAGCTGGATGCAATCCTACCTGGAGGGGAGAGAACAGATGGTGGAGGTGAACGGAACACTGTCCCCTCCCCTCCCAGTGAGCTGTGGTGTCCCACAAGGAAGCATACTAGGGCCTTTACTGTTCCTAATTTATGTTAACGACATGACTTCAGCTTGTGACTGCAACTTGTTCCTGTTCGCAGATGACTCAGCACTGCTGGTCTCGGACAGGAACAAACTGCAGGTTGAAAAGACCCTCAGCTCTGAACTCGGTAGAATCTGCACCTGGCTCGCTGATAACAAACTATCCTTACACCTGGGAAAAACTGAATCCATCCTCTTCGGATCAAATAGTAAACTCAGCAAGGCAGATGGCTTCTTGGTTAGAGTGGGTGACAATATTATCACACGAAAAGATCAAATTACCTACCTAGGTTCCATCCTGGAGGCTAATCTTTCCGGTGATAAAATGGCCACCAACGTAATCAAAAAAGTCAATCAAAGAACAAGATTCCTTTACAGGATCTCCTCACTGGTCAGCAAAAACACCTTGAAGACCTTAACAGGAGCCCTCGTACAAGGTTTCTTTGACTATGCATCCACCTCTTGGTACCACAGCACCTCAAAGGCCCTTAAAACAAGGCTCCAGACCTCCCAAAACAAACTGGTCAGGCTCCTACTTGGCCTCACCCCCCGAACCCACCTCACCCCTGCCCACTTTGACAGGCTGGGATGGCTTAGGGTCGTCGACAGAGTACAGCATCTTGCAATGGGTCTGGTCCACAAGATTCGATACACCACCAAGATACCCATGTACCTGTCTAAATACTTCCTTAATGTAAACGAAGTCCACACCCACAACACCAGAGGGAGTGCAACAAACCATGTACAACCCAGATTCGGCACAAACAAGGGACTAAATTATTTTCGCTCCTATGCCACCAAAATGTGGAACGCCCTACCAACAGTCATTAAGACATGTGAATCCCTTGACTCCTTCAAAACCGCTCTCAAAGGGCACCTACGGATGGCTGCAATTCGAAACTGGCCTCTGTAAAATCTGAATCCCCCCCACCCCATTTCCCTCACTGTATATTGTAGATTGTATATTTTCCCAGTGCTTGTATATTTTCCCTTTTTTGCTTCCCATATGATGAATTCCTGTTCTGTTCTTTAGCTACATAGAAATGTCTATTTGTATGTCTCTAAATGGTTGTATGTCTTTAAATGTTTTGATGAATTGAACAATGTGGACCCTGTTGTAAACAAGTGTAATGCTTAATTGGGTCGTCCACTCACAGTTGACAGTCTTTGTATTGAGTTTGTGCTTAAAATGTACTGTAAATTCTACAAACTGTTAATAAATATTTCAATCAATCAAAAAACACACACACACACACACACACACACACACACACAAGATTCTGACAGAATGCGGCGGCATGCTTAAAATAAACAGATCTACAAGCTTATAGTGTACCATAGCGTACATACCAGCGTACTTACCGTTCAATAATAATTAGCATGTATTATTATTAACGAAAAACATAAATACTAGCCTACTATTTTATTGGTCTAGTTCAGTTGATTGAAACAAAAGTAATGGAATTCAATTGCCTACATTCAGTATAGGCCTGGTTTTGATATAATGATGCAGGGAGATTTTCTGAGCCAGTCCGTGTTGTGAGCTTCTGCTATTTTCGGAGCTGCCAGATTAATATTTAAATCTTTAGTTGGAAGAATGCAATAGCATATCATAAGTGTTGACCATAATGGGACGGTTGGAACCAAATGAACCCCTGACGGCCGGCGCTATTCAGCTATAAGGCCTATAAACGATATGGCCATACAAATATGGTTATGTGGTGGTCTGTGACATGTCTGCGTGCGTGCGTGAAAGACAGACAGAATACGACGCAATGACATGTCAAATTGTCAATTGTAGATCAGCTGCTTGTTATTAAAGTAGGCTAATATGAAGGCAGCATCTCCGCAAACGTGGACACCCGTGGCCCCCCTTGATCCCCAAGGGTCCACGGGGACCCCCCCAGGTATGTAGGAAGGCCGCCCGGGGGTCCCCGGACCCGTTTGGGCGGCCCGTCAGGTGGTTTTCGAGCTTGTGGATCTGTAAAGTAAAGTTAGTAACTAATCAGAAGCAAACGTTAAACGTTTGACAAGCAATATGCAAAATACAACTATAGTTGCACACACACACACACACACACACACAGACGGACCCCCGTGGACTACCGTGATCCCCAAGGGTCCACGGGGACCCCCCCAGGGGTCCACAGACGCGGGTCGGGCCATCCCGTATGTATGAAGGCCTAGGTAGATCTGCTATTTTCGGTGGGCAAAAGAGGTGACAGCTCTGGAACGCAGGGTCGCCTGGGGACGGCGAAGGGCTCCACGGAACCGGACCGGCAAGGTGCACGCGGTGGTGCCAGGCCCGGGCGCGTGGGCCGTTCCCCGGGCACGATGCGCGCGGAAAAAGGCCTGCTGGAACCCCAGAGAACCACTCAGGCTTGCCTGGAGACGGCGGAGAGCTCCACGGAATCGGACCGGCGAGGCGCACGTGCCGGGCCCCGGGCACGCGGCAATACCAACGCAAATATACCAAAGTCAACCTATTACGTCGCAAACGGGTAGATATAGCCGCGACGAGTCCCGTTCTGCCGCGACGAGTCGGACCGGCGAGGCGCACGTGCCGGGCCCCGGGCCCATCGGCAATACCACCGCAAATATACCAAAGTCAACCTATTACGTTGCAAACGGGTAGATATAGCCGCGACGAGTCCCGTTCTGCCGCGACGAGTCCAGCTCACGCCACAACGGATTCTTAACGCTGCAACGAATTATTATAATAGGTCGCAACTTACGCAAACGGGTAGATATAGCCGCAACGAGTCCCGTTCTGCCGCGACGAGTCCAGCTCACGCCACAACGGATTCTTAACGCTGCAACGAATTATTATAATAGGTCGCGACTTACGTCTCCGCCGCGTTTGGATTTCGCTCCACCTGGAGTTTCCCCTGGTTGGACGTAGCGCGTGGAAGGAACACGTTATTCCAACCAGTTCCTTTCCCCTCCATTAGGCGCCCCGGCTGGCTAGGGGGAGGTAGTTTAGACCAGGATTGCATGTTGCATGTTTTTTGTCAGGGTACCTACCCTAGGGGACACGGGGAGAACATGTGAGGGTACCTACCCTAGGGTACACGGGGAGAACATGTAAACTCCACACAGAAAGGCCCTTTTGCCAACCCCGCCTCGGGTATGGGCACTGATGACGTGGAGGAGGGAACACGCCCCCAGCACCCACAGCGTCCCCAGCAGGAATCGAACCCAGGACCTTCTAGCTGTCAGGCGACAGCACTATCAACTGTGCCACCGTGCCCCGAACACAGTATTTTTGTGGACAGCTATTTATCGCACCGTTTATGGTGCTTAGGTTTCCCCCAGGTGTGGTGGAGAACAGTATTGTTTTTGGCAGCAAATTTAGATTTTAGTTTTACTAAGTCTCTTGAATAGTTTATTTTGTTTTAGTCACATTTTAGTCACCTGGAATGTCTTAGTGTTAAGTCTAGTTTTAGTCGAACAAAATTTATTTTGGCGGGCCGTAGTAATCATTGTTTTTTACACTGAAAATAGCTGATCTACAAGCCCACAACGTGTCGCGCTTGAGCTTGTAGATTTGTAGCTTGTCTATTTTCAGCATGCAACTAATTGTAAAATGACTTATACTGGATATTGTCAGGGAAAAATAATGACTTTAATTTCACTGGAATGTTTAAACCTTGAAACTTTTATCTACAGGAGGACGTGTACGCTCGATTGAGCGTAAGGATTCGTAGGGGAGGCAGTGAGCATACATCAGGGTTCTGTACCTACGTATCAGGCCCCGGTGTCCATGTTTCACTCCTTTTCTTACTAATTGCCACAGTCGAAGGCCATGTCTATCTCTCTCTGCTACAAGCTGGTTGCTCCTGGCATACAGCTGGGAGATTTACCACTTTATCAGAGAGACACACCTCTTCGGTTGTTCTGTCCAATCTATATATATGACTGTACTTGCTTTCTCTCCTCATGTTATACGCAACTGTCTCCATAAGAGGTACTTGCGTTCTCATCAGTCGACTTAAATCTTCTGTTTTAATAAAATACCATTCATGAGGCCAAACAGCTCTCAGACCTGACTTTATTTCACCTTGTCGCTTGAAAAGTTCCATGACAATATATATTGGTATATTGAGTCTTAGTTTTAGTCATCATAGCTTAGTTTTCCTTTCGTTTCCATTTAGTTTTCATCAGTGAAAAAAGGTAGTCAACGAACATTTTTCGTCTTAGTCTACGAAATCAACACTGGTGGAGACGACGCTGGTGTGCCTGCAGAGTACCTGACTGACTGACACTCTTGTCACAATGTTTGCAGTGGTAAGGTTTTTCTCCAGTGTGGATACGCAGGTGTGTCCGTAAACAACATATGTCAATGAAACTCTTGTCACAATGTTTGCAGTGGTAAGGTTTTTCTACAGTGTGGATACGTAGGTGTTTCTGCAAACAACCTATATCAATGAAACTATTGTAACACTGTTTACAGCAATAAGGTCTTTCTCCGGTATGTAGACGCTGGTGTCTTGTCAGCGTAGCATCTGGGAGAAGCTTTTTCAGAATCAAAGGCGTTATATGTATGGTCGTGATTCACCAGGATCTTAAATGGTTGGATTCTATAGGCTTAAAATATTTGTTGTAAATCTCTATGGGAAAAATGGTAGATTTTTCAGTGGGTCCAGAAAACCAAGCCCACTGTCCATAGGGTTGAAGCTGTTAATTTTGTGCTTCTGGACAAGACTTGTTTCAGCGTTATTTGGCATGACCCTCTACACCATATACTGCAACGTTCCATAAACACTTGACTCTGCATGGATGTATTAGGGGCAGTTTTCATAAAACTGCAATTTGCATTGGCTCATAAAACCTTCATTTTTTCACAAATGAAAAATGTACTCCCAATGTTTTTACTTTTACTTTTTGTTTATTTGGACAGGACAATGCATATTAATGGACATCACATTGCCGTAAATACACCGGATATAGCACAGTTGCTAATGTTCATCCGCAGTCCTCACAAGAAACACAAAACGGAAAACAGACAGTCAAACAGTGGAATACATTTTCATAACATTACATAACATTACATAGGGAACACAGGATAAAAAAAGAAATACACCTAAAATAAACATGAATGGTTGCAGCTTTGATTTTCAAGCAACCATTTTGTTTGTTTGTTTTACATCACCTAATCAACATGAGTTAGACTTTAATATATTAGCGCCCCTCACTTCACATGTGACAAGTGTTGTTTTTGTCGACTAAAACTAAGACGACAAGAAAATGTATTCGCGACCTAATTCTTCCGGTCATCAATTTACAATTTACAATTTAGGCATTTAGCAGACGCTCTTAATCCAGAGCGACTTACATTTAAGCAAGAACAAAAGCATGGGAATACATCACATAAAAGCATTTATCATGAAACATGCGTAAGCTGACAAAGTAACAGTGGAATATCTATATAATGAAACTATACATACACTATACATATAAACTATACATATTTACTACTATGCTATACATATGTACTATGGCTTGCTATGACTATATACAATACAATTATAGTGCTGTCTACATAACATAACATCACCCACCATTCTACAAAATGTTTTCTAAATCCTGACAGTAATCTGAAAAACCCTATGTTTCAAACATTTTCACGTCAGGGACCCCCAAGATTATATGTAATTGGCTGCCGACCCCAATCTGAAAATATGTAGTTGCAGGAACACCCCCCCCCCCCACCCCCCCCAGAAGCAAAGATTTGAGTTAAAAACGTTCACTCTGAAAGAATATTTATTCAAAGATTTGCGCAACATTTTCACAATTAAAAACAAAATAGCAGACCTACAAGCTCGTAGCGCGGCACTTGGTGCTGCGCTATTAGCTTGCAGATCTGCTATTTTTCAATGGCTAAAGTATAATATAATGCTTAAAACAACAAACGGGGTTCCCGCCCCAAGATGGGTTAATGTCTGAAACATCCGACGGTACAATTAAACAGTTACAATAGAGAAATAATCTACCAAAGACAACAACTTGTTGTGTATATTGGTTTTACAAACAAAAGATACTTAAGAAATTCAATTGTGGTGGTCATGTTGATAGTGTCAGATTATGTGATTCCAGGACTTTAGTATCTACCACTTGTCATTGTCATCCTGGAATAGAATGAATGATCATTCGATTGTATGTTATATCATGTGTCAACTCAAATGGGGAAAATGTGGATTTATTACTATTACAACTAACTACTTCTTCCCTGTATGATTCCTCCTCATAATCCTCAGATAATCCCCCCCCCCCCCCCCCTGTATGAGTCCTCATTCATCTATGGGCTTTTCCCCTGTATGAGTCCTCATGTGTGATTTTACTTTACCACTCCGAGTGAAGCCTTTACCACAAACAGTACAAGTGAAGGGCTTTTCCCCTGTATGAGTCCTCATGTGTGATTTTAGATTACTACTTTGTGTAAAGCCTTTACCACACACGTTACAAGTAAAGGGCTTTTCCCCTGTATGAGTCCTCATGTGTGTTTTTAGATCACATCTCTGAATAAAGCCTTTACCACATACGTTACAAGTGAAGGGCTTTTCCCCTGTATGAGTCCTCATGTGTGTTTTTAGTTCCCTACTCTGTGTACAGCCTTTACCACAGACGTCACAAATAAAGGGCTTTTCCCCTGTATGAGTCCTCATGTGTGATTTTAGATCACTACTATGTGTACAGCCTTTACCACAGACGTTACAAGTAAAGGGCTTCTCCCCTGTATGAGTCAACATGTGTGATTTTAGACCACCACTCTTTGCAAAACCTTTACCACAAACTGTACAAGTGAAGGGCTTTTCCCCTGTATGAGTCCTCATGTGTGTTTTTATCTGTGTACAGCCTTTACCGCAGACGTTACAAGTAAAGGGCTTTTCCCCTGTATGAGTCCTCATGTGTATTTTTAGAACACCACTCAGAATAAAGCCTTTACCACAAACTGTACAAGTAAAGGGCTTTTCCCCTGTATGAGTCCTCATGTGTGTTTTTAGATCACCACTCAGAATAAAGCCTTTACCACAAACTGTACAAGTAAAGGGCTTTTCCCCTGTATGAGTCCTCATGTGTGTTTTTAGTTCACTACTCAGTGTACAGCCTTTACCACAGACGTTACAAGTAAAGGGCTTTTCCCCTGTATGAGTCCTCATGTGTGTTTTTAGTTCACTACTCCGTGTACAGCCTTTACCACAGACGTTACAAGTAAAGGGCTTTTCCCCTGTATGAGTCCTCATGTGTTTTTTTAGATCACCACTCCCAATAAAACCTTTACCACAGACGTTACAAGTAAAGGGCTTTTCCCCTGTATGAGTCCTCATGTGTATTTTTAGTTGACCACTTTGAATACAGCCTTTACCACACACGTTACAAGTAAAGGGCTTTTCCCCTGTATGAGTCCTCACGTGTGTTTTCAGATCACCACTCCGAATAAAACCTTTACCACAGACGTTACAAGTAAAGGGCTTTTCCCCTGTATGAGTCCTCATGTGTGTTTTTAGTTGACCACTATGTGTACAGCCTTTACCACACATGTTACAAGTAAAGGGCTTTTCACCTGTATGAGTCCTCATGTGTGATTTTAAATGATCACTCTTAACAAAACCTTTACCACAAACTGTACAAGTAAAGGGCTTTTCCCCTGTATGAGTCCTCATGTGTGATTTTAGATCACCACTCTGAGCAAAGCCTTTACCACACACGTTACAAGTGAAGGGCTTTTCCCCTGTATGAATCCTTGTGTGCGTCGTCATATTTGCCTTATGATTAAAACATTTGCCACAGTCTGTACAACTAAAGCGTTTCTTCCCTATGTGGCTCCTCATGGAGTGAGTTTGTTTTGATGATTTCAGGTCTTTGGACAGCTTGCTGCTCAAAGACAATCTTTGTCCTTCCACATTTGTCTTGTGTGATTTCAGTGTGTTTAAAGTTGGCTGACCTTCACTGGGCTCCTGCCACTCATCACTGTCTTCAGTGTCAGATTCAGAACAGTGTGAAGAGAGGAGCTGGTCGTCACTAGTTGGTTGTGATGTTCCACAGTCCTCTACATCAGCTTGTGTTTTCATGTGTTGTTGAGTTGAGGTGCCGGCTACAGGCTCTGTCTCTCTGTTTTCATCATCATGAACATCTTCACTTTTCACTGCTAGTAATGTCAACGTTGACCCATCAGCCTCCACTGGTCTTTGAAGTATCTCCTCTTGTTCCTCTTTAATCTGTGGTGGTTGTGGTTCGTCTTTACACACAGGGAGGTGCGAGGCGGCTAGAGAAAGAGACACAAAGAGAGAAAAACATTTAATGTTTGAACTTTGCATTTTTGGAGGAACATCATCTTCTCCATTTCTAATCAAAGACCGTTTTCAGGGCTTGACATTACATTTTTGAGCCACTTGTTATTTGGACAAGAACATTTACTTACTTGTCCAAGTAAAGATTTTATAAGACATCTTGTGTTTGTATTGGTTATAATGTTGCATTTGAATAATGTTCAACAGAAGGTTATGACAAAATGACACTACAAGAAAAAAGTCACACACGTGTGAACTGAGTGGTGCATCCCCCCCCCCCCCTCTCTCTCATTAGTAGGCAACAGAGCAGCCACTATCCCTCTCTGTTTCTGGCGCCCCCTACTGGTACTAATAAGTAATACACTCGTGCTCACACATGAGACATAGGTAGACACATAGGTAGACACGGACATTGCTGGTTGTAGGAGTGGTTGCACCACTAAAAAAACAAAGAAAACTGGGTAGCACTTTACAATAATGACCCGTTATAAAGCATTTATAAACGTTTATAAGCAGTTTTAACAAATTATTAACAACCTCTTTGTTGACATTCGTAAATGATTACTAAAACTGTTATAACTATGGTTACAAATCATTTATAAGGTGTTAGTAAGTAGTAAACTATTCATTAATAAGCCATTTATATACATCTGTAAATGATTATTAAATCATTTGTAATGACCCATTATAAAGTATTTATAAACGTTTATAAGCAGTTTGTAGACTATTAACAAATCATTAACAACCTGTTTGTTTACATTTGTATATGATTACTAAAACCTTTATAACAAATTTACAATTCATTTATAAGGTATTAGTAAGTAGTAAAACTTTTCATGAATAAGCCATGTATAATACATCTGTAAATTATTATTAAATCATTTGTAACTTATGTTATATAATATATACAAGCTATTTGTATATTTGGGAAATGTGTTTGTTCGTGTTTAACATATACTTTGTACAAACAAGGAGGTTGGAGCGCACACCAGTAGTAAAGAGGTGCTGACCGCGGGAGATAAAATTGACTGGAAAGAGGAGAGGTCGCACAGCTCGTAGTCACGATGCAAGTTTTTATTTCCAACGTTTCGGCAAACAGAGTTGCCTTATTCAGGGAATAACATACAAAAGGTGTACACCAGATATTTATAAAAATTGGGACAAAGGGTTAGGGAGTGTCCTCAATCAGGCCAACACCCAAAGTGGGTGATTGGTTGCTGGCAACAATAACTTTATTTGTACATTAAATAAAACAAAAGGCAAAAAAAAAGGCAATGGGTCAGTTAATAGAAAAATATATGTAATTATGTATAGGAGCCTGCATTGAAAGCATATAGGGTATATAATACAATAATCTTATAGACAGAGATTATGTAGCCCGGATCCTGTTCCATGGTTGCATGACCAATAAAAGGAGGGGTAAGTACACCAGCAAGATATTAAACATATTATGTTAAACATTAAAAACACAAACACAAGGCAAGGAGACTGAAGTGTGAAGTGTTCCTGTGGATACAATCTTACACAGAAAAGGGACTCATGGGTATTATTTGGTGATAAGGTAAAAATATCCAAAAAGAAAAGTTTCTCAAAACATTATTAGGGCATGGGTTTAGAGTACCCTTTCAAATAGGAAACATATATAAAGGAGTAGCATGATAGATTGTAAACATGAAAAGCCATCAACAGATCGGGGGGAGGAGAGGGGAATAAGTCCAGGCAATATAGGCTGCTGGACGTGTAGCTCTACCCACCATCACAGAAAAGGTCTTAGATCAAATTCAAAGTTGAGGCCATTGGGGGTTAAAGTGTTCAAGTAGTGAATCCAGAATGCTTCTCTTTTTAAAAGAGCATTGTCAAAGTCTCCTCATCTTCTGGGGACAGGCAACTTCTCTATGCCTAGATAACGGAGAGAGGAGATAGAGTGACCAGCTTCAAGAAAATGTGCTGCAACAGGGTATAACAGGTTTTTGCATCTAATGGAACTGCGGTGCTCCGCTATACGTGTCTTGAGAGCACGAATGGTCTTACCAATGTAATATTTACCACAGGGGCAATAGATCAGATGAATTTCTGTTCTGTTCTTTAGCTACATAGAAATGTCTATTTGAATGTCTCTAAATGGTTGTATGTCTTTAAATGTTTTGATGAATTGAACAATGTGGACCCTGTTGTAAACAAGTGTAATGCTTAATTGGGTCGTCCACTCACAGTTGACAGTCTTTGTATTGAGTTTGTGCTTAAAATGTACTGTACATTCTACAAACTGTTAATAAATATTTCAATCAATCAATCAATCAAGTAAATTACACCTTTGGTGTTACAGGAAATTTTGCCCCTGATGGGAATTGTTTTACCTGAATGGGGGAGTTTAAAAGAAGTGGCTTTGATAGTGCTGTTGCATTGTGCACAAGCACCACATTTATAATTCCCGTCTGGTATCGGGCTGAGGATGCGTTGTGAGTTAGTGTCTGGAGGGGGGAGGTCAGAATGAACCAACGAATCTGGTGGGTCAGGAAAAATATTGTGAAGCTGTGGGTCAGATTTCAAAATGTGCCAGTGCTTGTTGAGAATGGGTTTAAAACATTCAGCGGCTTTAGAGTATTTTGTGATAAACAAAGGGACTGCTTTTTTGTTGTTATTCTTTTTAGGGACCCGTTTAAGAAGGTCAGCTCTGGGTCTGCTCGATTGCTCGATTCTATCAACAGCAACAGAGAGTTGCTTTTCTGTGTAGCCTCGTTCTCTGAATTTATTAACCATTGTGCTGGAGTGTTTGGTAAAATCATTTGGGTCTTTGCAGATGCGTTTAAGCCTGCAAAGCTGACTGTACGGGAGGCTGTTTTTCAAAGGGAGTGGATGGCAACTGTCTGCTCTGAGAAGGCTATTCCGGTCAGTAGGTTTGGTATATAAATCTGTGTGTAAGGCATCATCTTTACGGATTATCCAGGTGTCCGTGAACGGCCTTCATCACCTGATGAAGGCCGTTCACGGCCGAAACGTTGTGTATTAATTATGGTGTTTTGAATAAAAAGCAAACACCTTGGAGCAAATCTGTGTGCGGACTCTCCTCTCTTCATTATATTTGAGCCCATAGCCACACCTTTCCTCTGTAGGAAAAATTCATCCTGAAACATAAAATAGTTATGGGTCAGTACCAACTCAGCAAGGGTAGTGATAGTGTGATTTGATGGCATGGAAATAGCACTGCGTGACTGTAGAAAATGCTCAAGGGCATGAATGCCGCCATCATGTGGCACATTTGTATACAACGCTTCCACATCAAAAGTAACTAATATGCAGTCTGAGGGTAGTGGGGCAAGGGACTCCAACATTACAATTAATTGACCAGTGTCTTTCACAAAAGAAGGGAGCTCTTCGGCTATAGGCCTAATAAAATAATCTACAAAAGTAGACATGTTTGAGGTGAGGGAACCGATGCCTGATACTATAGGGCGCCCAGGGGGGTGTGTAGGGTTCTTGTGGACCTTGGGAATGGTGTAAAAAACCGGAATGCTGGGATTTTGCACAAATAGAAATTCAAACTATTTTTTGGTTATTTCTCCTGAAAGAGAGAACCGTGATAAAACCTCAGAGATAATTGTATTGAATTGAAGGGTAGGATCACCTGGTAGACTGCTATAGAAGTTGGTGTCCAGTAACTGTCTTTTACACTCAAATATAATCAGCCTTGTTGAGGATAACCATCGGCTGAGCGAATAATGACTGAAGAATCAGATTGGAGATCAGAAAAAGCCTCAGATTCTGCTTTATCAAGATTAGAAGGTGCTTTAAAGTTATGCTTATTGTGCATTGCTTGTTCAATGTCACTTTCCACTAATCTGCAAAAAGTTTCTATAGAAGCATTCCGATTTGGAGGGGGGACAAAAAGACTCTTGCCTCTAAAGGGCGTTTTGGAGGAAACTGATTCTTGCTCTGAATCTAGGTTAATAGGTAAAACAGAAACATTCTCATTACAATTGGAAAATAATTCTCTTAGTCTAATGCTTCTGAAGAAACGGAAGCAATCAACCTTAACATTAAAGTCATTTGATTGGTTTGTGGGGACAAAATTCAGTCCTTTGTTTAGCACACTAATGTGGCTGGAAGTAAGCACCTTATTTGAAAGGTTTTATATACTTAGTTGCGCTGGTTCCTGGATCGGGACCGCGTTCGTGGGTACCAGCCGTCTCTTCCTCCTCCCCCGCCGCGGGGGAGGAGGAAAGAGTTTGAATTTCTATTCGTGCAAAATCCCAGCATTCCGGTTTTTTACACCATTCCCAAGGTCCACAAGAACCCTACACACCCCCCTGGGCGCCCCATAGTATCAGGCATCGGTTCCCTCACCTCTAACATGTCTACTTTTGTAGATTATTTTATTAGGCCTATAGCCGAAGAGCTCCCTTCTTTTGTGAAAGACACTGGTCAATTAATTGTAATGTTGGGAGTCCCTTGCCCCACTACCCTCAGACTGCATATTAGTTACTTTTGATGTGGAAGCGTTCATGGCGGCATTTATGCCCTTGAGCATTTTCTACAGTCACGCAGTGCTATTTCCATACCATCAAATCACAGTATCACTACCCTTGCTGAGTTGGTACTGACCCATAACTATTTTATGTTTTAGGATGAATTTTTCCTACAGAGGAAAGGTGTGGCTATGGGCTCAAATATGTCTTGCAATTTTGCTAGTCTTTATGTGGGTTACTTGGAAAAAACCAAAATCCTCAACAATGTGGTCAACCCTTTCTTTCCAAACCTACTGATGTACAAGAGGTATGTTGATGATATACTCTGCCTCTTCAAAGGCTCTGTTGACCTTCTACATGCATTTTGTAACTTCCTTAACTCTTCATCAGAGCACCTAAAGTTTACTGTAAATTATGATTTGCATAGAGTTAGTTTTTTGAACACCTGGATAATCCGTAAAGATGATGCCTTACACACATATTTATGTACCAAACCTACTGACTGGAATAGCCTTCTCAGAGCAGACAGTTGCCATCCACTCCCTTTGAAAAACAGCCTCCCGAGACCCAGAGCTGACCTTCTTAAACAGGTCCCTAAAAAGAATAACAACAAAAAAACAGTCCCTTTGTTTATCACAAAATACTCTAAAGCCGCTGAATGTTTTAAACCCATTCTCAACAAGCACTGGCACATTTTTAAATCTGACCCACAGCTTCACAATATTTTTCCTGAGCCACCTAGAGTGGTCTTCTCTAGGGGTAGAAATCTTAGAGATTCGTTGGTTCATTCTGACCTCCCCCCTCCAGAAATAACTCACAACGCATCCTCAGCCCGATACCAGACGGGAATTATAAATGTGGTGCTTGTGCACAATGCAACAACACTATCAAAGCCACTTCTTTTAAACACCCCCATTCAGGTAAAACAATTCCCATCAGGGGCAAAATGTCCTGTAACACCAAATGTGTAATTTACTTGATCTATTTTTACCTTATCACCAAATAATACCCATGAGTCCCTTTTCTGTGTAAGATTGTATCCACAGGAACACTTCACACTTCAGTCTCCTTGCCTTGTGTTTGTGTTTTTAATGTTTAACATAATATGTTTAATATCTTGCTGGTGTACTTACCCCTCCTTTTATTGGTCATGCAACCATGGAACAGGATCAGGACTACATAATCTCTGTCTATAAGATTATTGTATTATATACCCTATATGTTTTTAATGCAGGCTCCTATACATAATTACATATATTTTTCTATTAACTGACCTATTGCATTTTGATGTCGCTTTTTGCCTTTTGTTTTATTTAATGTACAAATAAAGTTATTGTTGCCAGCAACCAATCACCCACTTTGGGTGTTGGCCTGATTGAGGACACTCCCTAACCCTTTGTCCCAATTTTTATAAATAGCTGGTGTACACCTTTTGTATGTTATTCCCTGAAGAAGGCAACTCTGTTTGCCGAAACGTTGGAAATAAAAACTTGCATCGTGACTACGAGCTGTGCGACCTCTCCTCTTAACATATGTGACCAGTGCCAGCAGAATATGCCTCATGTCGCCAGAATGAACATGCCTTAAATCAATAAATAAACTCGTTTTTTTTTTTTATGTGATTTTCTTTTTTTTTCATATTAATACAGTTTGAATGTTGAAGAAGGTTTTCATTCAAACAGATTGTTCATTTGGGCAAATGAAATGTATACATTTATACGTCAAAGTGGGCTTGTTTTTTAACAAGTTTCTGGAGGCAGAAGAGCGCAGTTCCGAGATTTGCATGTTGGTTACGATTGGTCCTGTAATCTCTTTGTCCTCAGGTTTCACGCTCTGATCACCGCCCATTAGCGTGCTTGTGTTTGTAAACACAGAAGTATTCTGGGCATTTGGGTTAGACTTTACAGAAAATAAACAAAACCACGTATAGCTACTCGCTGAAATACACTTCCCAGCTTGGAGTCTTTCACCAACAAACAACAGGCTAGAAGCTAGCTAGCCTAGTTAGCCGTTTGTGTCGTGTGTTAAAGAGCAAAGAGATCACACGTCTTTTCTTTTAATCACAACTCGCTCATTTCTTGCTCATTTAAAAAAAGGTTATATACTATGTAAACTATGAAATGCAGGCTTTCATTTGGTATATAGAACGTTTGTGTAGGCCGTCTCTAAGAAACGGTATCAATTGAAAAGGAAATGTCGGAAAATTGCTTAATTTTTTTCCTCGCGCACCCAGCAAAGAGCTACGTCTTTTCAAATACGGCCGTTAGTACTGTTAATTCAACATCCGGTGAGGGGAGGATACGGATCGTGTATGTATTGTGTATATAAATCAGGGCATACAGTGGGTGGGCTTTAGACCGGATGTAAGCCTTGCACACTAAATAGACACCCGATGTAGTATGAATCCACCCATCGAATGCACAGGAATTACTATAAATGAAACCAGGCATTGTGACTGCATGTGGACAGATCTGTTTATTAAAATAGCAAATCTACAAGCGCACAACATCATAGCCTGATGCGTCGATTTTATTTATTTAAAATACTGGGTCAATTGTCTGACTTTGATTGCTTAAAGTAGACCTGCATAAAATGGTGTACTGCAGCTATTTACAACCAGGTAGTGTATAAGTTAAATTGAACACTTAACTTAATATTTAATACTTGAATACTTATACTTAGTATTTAATACTTAGTACTTTCAAAAGGGTTTATTGGGGCACCTTACAAATTGCATTGTTTGTTCTACTGGCTTAAACATGTCAGTGTTTCTAGTGTTGCACTGTTGACAGCTAAAACGTCCTATTGTCCCTTGTCCCTCCCATTGTCACACCCACTTCTGTCCAGCTCTAAGGTGATAAAATGTTGTGAATATTGAAAAGGGCTTTTCTCAGCTTTGGGTGAAAGGCCCCAGTCATTTTAAAATGGTTATATCTCCTTCAATTATTGTCCAATTTCATTGAATGATACATCATATGAAAGCTTACATTCTGTACTTTAATAATCTGTAAAAATCTGAAAAATGGAAAAGGCGACATGAGGCATGTTTTGTTGGCACTGGTCACATATACTTTGTAAAACATTCCTAAAATATCTATAAATACTTAGTACATGTTATTAAGTGCCCTAAAGTAAAGTGACGACAGTTCATCATTTACAACTGTCTGTTAATGTTTGTTCATGTTTAACATATGCTTTGTAAAACATTCCTAAAATATCTATAAATCCTTAGTACATGTTATTAAGTGCCCTAAAGTAAAGTAACGACAGTTCATCATTTACAACTGTCTGTTAATGTGTTTGTTCACGTTTAACCCTACATTTTATGTTGAAGATGTGTTGCATTGTGGGTAATCCTCAGTACAGAGGAACTCCATACTGAGGGTAAGATGGTCTCCTGTTTGCTCAGGCACAAACAAATTAATTACAAACATCTAAGCTTCATATAAGTGGCCAGATATGCACTCATGTTTACATAGTGTTATTCAGTAACATTCATTTTTGTATGACATGGTATCATATGACATTATTTATTTAATTGTTTGAAAAACGGTTAGCATGTTAGCTAGCTGTTAGCCTGTGTTGCATGAGAATTGAGGACACACTCCATGTCAGTAAATTATCATGTAACACAGGCTACACAGAACAGCTAACAGCTGTTCTAACAGCTAGCTAACATACTAACCGTTTTTCAAACAATTAAATAAACAATGATACCATGTCATACAAAAACTAATGTTACTGAATAACACTGTAAACATGAGTGCATATCTGGCCACTTAGAAGCTTAGATGTTTGTAATTAATTTGTTTGTGCCTGAGCAAACAGGAGACCATCTTACCCTCAGTATGGAGTTCCTCTGTACTGAGGATTACCCACAATGCAACACAACATCTTTAACATAAAATGTAGGGTTAAATGTGAACAAACACATTAACAGACAGTTGTAAATGATGAACTGTCGTCACTTTACTTTAGGGCACTTAATAACATGTACTAAGGATTTATAGATAATTTAGGAATGTTTTACAACGCATATGTTAAACATGAACAAACATTAACAGACAGTTGTAAATTATGAACGGTCGTCACTTTACTTTAGGGCACTTAATAACATGTACTAAGGATTTATAGATATTTTAGGAATGTTTTACAAAGCATAATATGTTAAACATGAACAAACATTAACAGACAGTTGTAAATGATGAACTGTCGTCACTTTACTTTATTTATAGATATTTTAGGAATGTTTTACAAAGTACATGTTAAACATGAACAAATACATTTCCCAAATATACAAATAGCTTGTATATATTATATAACATCAGTTACAAATGATTTAATAATAATTTACAGATGTATTATACATGGCTTATTCATGAATAGTTTTACTACTTACTAATACCTTATAAATGATTTGTAAATGTGTTATAAAGGTTTTAGTAATCATTTACACATGTAAACAAACAGGTTGTTAATGATTTGTTAATAGTCTACAAACAGCTTATAAATGCTTTATAATGGGTCATTACAAATGATTTAATAATCATTCACAGATGTATTATACATGGCTTATTCATGAATAGTTGTACTACTTACTAATACCTTATAAATGATTTGTAAGTTTGTTCTAAAGGTTTTAGTAATCATTTACAAATGTAAACAAACAGGTTGTTAATGATTTGTTAATAGTCTACAAACTGCTTATAAACGTTTATAAATACTTTATAATGGGTCATTACAAATTATTTAATAATCATTTACAGATGTATATAAATGGCTTATTAATGAATAGTTTACTACTTACTAATACCTTATAAATGATTTGTAACCATAGTTATAACGGTTTTAGTAATAATTTACAAATGTCAACAAACAGGTTGTTAATGATTTGTTAATAGTCTACAAACTGCTTATAAACATTTATAAATGCTTTATAACGGGTCATTATTGTAAAGTGCTACCGAAAACGGTAAACAATTGACACAAACTCAAACTGGTTGTTGGAAGTTTCAACAAACATGTTCTAATAATACAATGATGTTTGAGTGTGTCATACATATAGTGTGTAATGGTGACTCCAGGTCTTAATCTTTAGTTGATGCATGATTTGTATAAATGAAATAATATCAAACAATTACAATTTCTAAAACATAACCTAACCTAACATCACTGTTGTACATTCCGTTTCCTAGACGGGCTCTAGTCTCTACCCATTCAGCTATGGCTGTCCCTCTCTAAGGAAGGACAATATCACTAGAACCAGGGATGTGTGTTTTCTGTGTATCTACGATGGTTAAAATGGAGTTTGAAGTTACAATGGGCTGGTCTGATATATTCACAAAAAGCCAGAGTAGACGATAACATTACCCACAGTTATTTTGAAAGTGAAACATCCCTTTATGTAAGTAAGTAAACAAAACAGCACATAGCCTACCTATAAGGTACAACATTACTACAGGTTGCATCTTTGCATCAAACAGTCCAAGTCTCTGGTTCATCTCTGGCTGTTCCTCTGACAACGTTGAATGTCTTTTGGAGGCCATCTCTCTAGATACTGTAGACCTCTCCCTGTGGTGCTCTGTGGAAATCACCAGTAGAAACAACTTGTACAGTACTTGTACTCATTCAATAAGGGTTTACTGAACAGTACTCATTCAATAAGGGTTTACTGAACAACTGAACAACCAGGAATAGTCTGGTGACCACCGGAGAGACGCGTGACAGCCGGAATGTAGACGGCACCCGGGAGAAGTATGTTGGTTGGCGCCCTAGCCTGTGTCTTCCGTGAGGAGGGAAATTGGCGATTTTAATTTGTTATCAATATGTAGCGGTTTGAAATGGTACCTATACATTGGTTGCTGGGATGCCAGTCAGGGAAGGCCTGACAATAATATAGTATTAAATAAAAACAATCAAACGCTACAAAGGCTGCATGAACGCTCACATAAACCCGTACAGCAGAATACCATTCCACTCCACTCCCACCCTGTCCGGATTTTGACGTTTGCTCAGTAGCAACACACACAGACAGTACTGGTGTGTGGTGCACAAAGTGTGTTGCGCTTGTTCTGAACAAACGCTGTCCTCCTGAACAAGTTGTTCAGTTGATCAGGAGAACAAGTTGTTCAGGAGGACATTGGAATGAAAGCAGCCGATCCTCCTGGCG
Source organism: Protomyctophum parallelum (assembly GCF_964188405.1). Taxonomy (NCBI): domain Eukaryota; kingdom Metazoa; phylum Chordata; class Actinopteri; order Myctophiformes; family Myctophidae; genus Protomyctophum; species Protomyctophum parallelum. The sequence goes on from NC_139705.1 coordinate 1,191,333, forward strand.
AACACTTAACACTAGAGCTAATACTGAAGCTAACTAAACACAACGCCGTTCTGCAGCGTGACTCCCCGACACTTCCTGCTCCTTCTCTCCTCCTCCACACACGGTGCTCTGTGCGTCGCTTGCCGTGGGTGCGCGACCGTTTCTCAGTGGTCGAGTCAACGCAACGGAGGTGTGTGAAGTTTGAGTGACAGGTTCTAGGTTGCTCTTGAGTCTTAAAATGACGGTGGCTCCTAACGGATCGCCACCGTTTTGGTCATTATCTCTGGAACGCAAGGTCCAATCTGCTCAGTTTAAAGCTTGTTGGATACATGAAATTGAGGACATTTGATTGGCGGGCCAGTCAAAATTGCTCCGCGGGCCGGAAGTGGCCCACGGGCCGGAGTTTGAGTATCACTGCGCTACTGTATGCCGAATTGAAGTGGACTCTGCCCCAACCTTGTTTTTCTCCCTGGAAATAAAAACGTCTGGGTTTCCGAGGCTACCCTCGATCAGACCCACTAGGGAAAGACCAGGTGGAGGGACTAGGCTCTGTGGGTTGCCTCCAGTCCGGGCCCCTCCTACGTCTCACCAGGTCCACTCCTGCTCTCACCACGAGTACAGCCAGGACCTGTGCGTTGGACCAGACTCCCAGCACCAGACACTTCATTCAGGAGTAGTGGATTCTGAGAATAATACTAATAAAAATATTTTATATTATTATTATGTGGCCGAAGTATTTTTTATCATCATTAATGTAACCTACACATGTAAAATGACGCACCCTTATGAAACATTCTCTTTTGGTTTGATAAAAATTCATTTCTAACAGCTGCAGAGAATGGAATGCACTGTGCACGCGCGTCGTGCCTGTGACTCTGGAGCCTAGGCTGCAGCAGAAGTCCAGCTGTCATTCCGGACCCCTCGCCCTCAGAAAATGTCGTTTGTGTACACGCCCGTGAAAATATATGAGAGATGATTGAAAAGATGAGACATATTTGAATAAACAAGCATTTTCTGACAGAACTTTTACATGGATAACTAGAGGTCAATATCTCACAATATCTCTCTTTGGATATATTTATTAAAATGTATTGAAAAGATGTCCTGCACAGGATGAAATCCTCTACGCCAGACTCATAAACAGAGATAATATACATCAATTGAGTGTAAAATCTGACCCAAATTCGATTGTTGGTTTTGTAGTACACTAACGTCGCCATAGCATTTATAAAGTGATCGCAAACAGCTGATCCTTCCTTAATTTCGTTCCGACATTAATAAATGTGACGGCTGAAATCTATCTGGCACGCCCTATGAAATCAAGCCTCGCCTTCATTTTTGCGACATGAACAACTGCAATACGACCTGGAAACCATGGTTACAGGGGGGGAAAAAGGTTTCCTTGCTGCCCACCTCACCCTTCTTACACACACACACACACACACACACACACACACACACACACACACACACCTTGCAAGCCCAACTTTGTATCTTAAATAAATAAAGAACGAACACCTGCATGAATTAAATAAAGCTGTAGGCCTACCCTGTCTGTTTCCCTCTCACCTCGCTTGCCTTGCTGTCATGTCCACGCACACATGCACGCATGCACGCACACACCTCAAGGCTACATGACACATTGCATCGCCATGAATGGAATGCGTTTGTAGGCTAGGCCTATATTCATTTTACCCATCCGTGCGCAGTGCACGGCGAAGGCGATCAGTGAGACTGCGCACTGCTGTGTTGTGGGTGAGTGATGCCTGCATGAGAGATGGCTACTACAATGTCGCCAAGGCAGTTATAATCAACGTTTATGGAGTGATTTGATCATTGATGAACGAATCATAAACATATGGATGAAGGCTTGCATGTTTGCTGGTATGTGCTGGCGATGCACACCGCGGTCCCGACCTCCCAACTCCCGCTTTTATCTGAACTGTCAAAGCACTTATTTAAATGGTGAATGATTAAGCGCTTTACACCTATAGCCTACAATTGCAAATAGGCAAGCTGTATGCTTGTCATTGTCACTTGGAAATAAAGACGTGCAGTCCATTTATGCCTAATTTTTTTCTTTTAATCAGTGATTATATAGGCATCTGATGTCACGCTCATGCGCTCCCAAATCATCTCACCAGTGCGCTCGCATAACAAGGCCAGCAAAGCACTGTTTGATTAACCCATTTTGACCCGAGATCAGATTCTAAAAATGTCTTCTACATCCTGACAGTTTTCTGAAAAAGCTGTTTCTATGTCAGTCGTTTCTATGTCAGTCGTCTACAGAGCTTGTAGATCTGCTATTTTTCAATAGCTAAAGCATAACATAATGCTAACACCAAAAGGGGTTCCCGCCCAAAATGGGTTAAGCACAAACTAATACATTGTAAACATGTTATATTGTTTTTAATTATTGCGTGATTTTAATTGCTTGTAAAGTTGGATTTGTTTTTCCATGCATATACAGTTATATATTAACATTTTAGGAGGGAATACACTGTAACGGCGGACGCCGTTACTATACCTAATGCAGATTCTAACACAATTCTACATGTATGGTATAATGTAAATAAGGACACAAATTGTAACAAGTGCATTTATTGAAGTAAAGGGGGGGCAGCTCAGGGTTATGCATGGGGGACACTGAGTTGTCGGTGATTCGTCGAAGTGGTGGATCTCCTCATACACCTACAAATGAACAGATATAAGCAATGTTCCCTCTAATTTTTTTTCGGTCTGAGCAAACACTCAACCCTCCTGAGCAGACATCAGCAACTACTGAGCAACATACGTCACCTGCCTGCCGTGAGCCCGGGTCGTGACGGTTAGTTTATAAGCGGCGGTTTGTAAAAAATCAGAGAATCTTAATTTCCCTCAATGTCTAACATAAAAATCTATACATTTAGCTGATACACAGAAATAATACAAAAAGGCATATTATATTGCTTAACCAAATGTTTATTTGACCATTGAATTGACGATACAGAGCAAAGTCATCCCTCTTCTCTCTCTATCCCACTCTCTCCCCCTCTCTCTCTCTCTCTCTCTCCCCGTCTCTCTCCCTCCCTCCATCCCTCTCTCCCTAAACCTCTCACCTTCCCCTCTGCTTCATTCCTCCTTTCTCTGTTAGTCAGATACACATCAGAAAAAAGTCACTTGTTTCCAGACTCCTCTGGTCTGGTCTTCTCTTAGCTCTTACTTAGTCCTTTCTGTTAGTCTGTGAGAACACTGCACATCAGAATGCATAACACCAGCACATCAGAACACTGCACATGAGAACACTGCACATCAGAACACTGCACATGAGAACACTGCACATGAGAAAACGTACTGCACATCAGAATTCACAACACCTGCACATGAGAACACTGCACATCAGAAAAGAGTCACTTGTTTACTCCTCTGTTAAAATAAATAAAATAATCCAAAGGCAGCTCACACCTCTGGTCTGGTTTTAGGCTCTTAGTCCTGTTAGTCTGTGTGCACACTGCACATCAGAAAAGAGTCACTTGTTTAGAGTTTACTCCTCTGTTCCCCAAAGAATAAATAAAATAATAAAATAATAAATAAAATAATCCAATAATCCTCTGGTCTGGTCACACTGCACATCAGAAAAGAGTCACTTGGGTTTACTCTGCTCCTCAAAAAAAAAGGGAAAAAAAGTTATCTAAAGTCAGCAGAAGCCACTTCTCTGGTCTGGTCCGCTTCTGGGAAACAGAGTAGAATAGAATAGAGTAATTAGTAATTAATCTTCTAACATAAGATTTTTGCAAAACACACATGTTTGTGTTACTGTTAATAAACTTAATACTGTAGTCTTGAAACTGTCTTGGTCTGGAAAATACAAACATGACTAAACAAAATGTTAAAATAAAACAAGCTCTTAATGATTCAGATGATAATTCCTAATGAGTGACAGACAGTATAACACACACATATCTGATCAGGAACAAATGTTACCTTAGTTTTGCCGTCTGTCCTTCTCAGTTCTCCAGTGGTTGTACACCTTGTCCAGGCTGATGGTGGTGGCACCGTCTTTGTCTGCTTGCAGCCTTGACTTGATTCGCATCAACTCGTCTAGATGTTCCACTTGAAGACGATTTCTTGATGTTGTTTTGATACGATTCATCAAGCTAAACCCTCTTTCACAGTCTGCACTGGATGCTTGAAATGTCCCACAAATGTCCACAAGCTGTGAGACGTTCCTCAGCTCCTCACATCTAAGTGTTGCAGCCACCATATGTGAGAATGTGCTGATTGTATTTTGTTTCAGTTTCTGTCTCACAATGTACTTTAAATCAGCATATTCACTTTTGATGGCATCCAGAGACTCTGGGTGGAGAATGGCCTGGTATTTCTTTGCCAGCACAGCAACATCTGATGCTCCGTAGTCAAACGTGATGTTGGCTGGACTCAATGCTGCAATGTCAAATGCAGACCACTCTTTTAAACCCTCCACTGGAAAACGAGCATCTAGGTGATCACACAGGCTGTGAATAAACAGGATAATATCCCTGGTAATATCCCCATCCGCTTCTGAGGCCCTTATCACCTCTTTGGCTCTGTCACTCCACTGAGGCCCCTGTGCATCATTCAGGTACTGTGAACGCAGCTTCTCGATCTTGGCTCTTGCAAGGCAATGCCCTTCCATCACTGTCAGGTTACATTTTTGGAGAGAAAGGCAGAGTTGTGCCAGCTCGCTCAATACATCTCCAAGAGCAGTGAGTGTAAACTTGTACTTTGGATCACGCAGCTTTTTGTAGCAGTATTTTGCCACTGGATCTCCTTCATCACTGACTCTTCTGCAGTATTCTTCAAGAACAGTGTAGTTTCTGAGAACAGCATTTACAGCTTGGTTGCGTGACAGCCATCGCACTTCATTCAAAGGCCTGAATGACAGTGTATCCTCATCAAGGACCTCTGCTAGTTCCTCAAACCTGCCCTTCTTTACTGCTGACCGGGAGAACATGTTGTCAACACTTCTAAGAAGAGTTTCCACTTCTCGCATCAAAGGCACATGTTTCCAAGCATCATCAATGCCCAAGTCCTCTTTGTGGGCCACACAGTGTTGTTCTGTGAGATGTGGTATTTGGCGTCTCAATATAGCTGCAACTCCATTGTGCTTTCCTAGCATTACTGAGGCACCATCAGAGGTCAGCATCACCATTCTCTGCATGTCTAATTGATTGAAGTGTGGAGTAAAACTGTGTGATGGCCTCAACAATAGCTGGAGCAGTGCATGACGTTAACTGAATGATGCCACCAAACTCAGTTTTGTAGTTGACATCTTTTTCCTCCCTGTATTTTATATACAGAACTAGCATTTTGTGCACTGTGATGTCTGTGCTCTCATCTACAATCAAGGTATGAAACGGGGCATTTCGAATTTCGCACATGTTCTCATTCTGTACAACTGCATTGATTGACTTCACAAACTCAAAGGCATAGTTCTTGCTCCGCCAGTTTTCTGGGATACTCACATATTTTGCAACATGATCATGGATCTGTTGAACAGACAGCATCGATGCGTTCATTTGTATGCCCAGTAGCACATTGTCAATGAGCACATGAACTTGCTGGCTGTCAGATCTGTTCTTTTCCAAGTGCTCATTCCTGTAGCGTCTTTCCTCTTCATTCTGCAGCAGCAACGCACCGATTCCAACCCCCTTAGGCCTACGTCTCCGTAAAATTCCAGCCGCATTCTGGTGCGTTTTGTGCAGAAGGTGGCGCTTGAGGTAGTCCATTTTCCACTCGTCCCATTTTTTCCCTTCAGAAAAGTCACTTAAAACTTTCGCCTCGCAACATGTTTTGCAGATAACTCCTTTCTCATCCGAAAAAGAAAAAACATCTCCCAGTTGCACAGGTTGTCCGTCTATTCGCACAGACTGCGCCAGCCATTCAGTCTTAAAAGAGAGCACTTTCCTCCTTACTTTGGCTGGGTTAGCGGCGGCGGTGTGAGTCGTGTCACTTGTCTTTTTAGGAGGCTGACTGGTCATTATTTTATTAAGTGAATTATCATGCGAGTACGTGCATCGAAGCTAACTGCTATCTGTGTTTGTTTGTGCTCTGCTCAGCTGTAACGAAGGTCACGTGAGCATGTGGCTGAGAGACGCACGTACGCATGCACACACACACACACACACACACACACACACACAGGAGGGACCTCGGTCCTGTCTGTGTGTGACCTGTCTGTTTGTGGACAAAATTAATGTCGGGCTAGGTATTACTGTAGACTAATACATGAGACGTGGAGGCGGCGACTTTTTATTTTTATTTTTATTTTTATAAAAACTTTATTTATTTTTACACACAAACGTTTCTGTGCGCGACAGATTTCAGATGTGCGCGGGAGCATTTGGCCATGTGCGCGAGCGCGCACGGGCGCACGTTAGAGGGAACATTGGATATAAGGCACATTAGTTTAGGAATAAAGAGGACAGCATACTTTCTAATTGACCAGTATAATGAGAAGACTTGTGAAGAAGGAATGTAAATCTGATGTCTAAACTTACCTCTGTTTACTCTCATCCTCCTCTCAGGGTGGTGTTCGGGCAAATTAGTTCCCTCCGGGTATAGGCACCCTTTTTATAGTTCCGGGAGAGACCAAGTGGGAAATGGACAGCAGGGGGGATTGAGATGGACTATAATGAATGTAATCCTGTATGTGTTGTGTATATATTTCTATGCTAACTACTAACTGTGAATAGGTATTGAGGGTGCATATACATGGAGTAAGTTTATATAAAATGGCATTGTGTGATTCTAAGGGTGGGGAATATTGTTATTGGTACCTGGGGAATGGTAGGTGCTAACCAGGTAATGGACTGCCCTATAAAAGGCAGGCAGTTGTCTTTAACCCGAGATATGACAGGTTGTCTTGTATATGACTGTCAAAGTGATTGAGAAACAATGGAGAAATAAAGCCTTATTGAAGGTGCCTTGGACTGGTCTCTGTTCATTTGTTGCCTTGGCCGCTCGACACTCTCACATACACATATGCTTAGATGCCTGTGACAGCATGTGAGCAGTTCAGACAATGCTGCTTTGCTTGTGTACGACAGAAAAAAAGGTGAGGACAAAGCGTACGACAGCTCCCGACCCAACATGATTTTTGTCCTGGCACACGTTCAAGTTAAGGATTTTGCGGAAATGGTAAATGCCTGAGAGAGTATTGCACCACATCTTCCTACGTAGTAATGTCAAAGTTGACTCACCAGTCTCCTCTTCCTGTTCCTCTTTAATCTGTGGAGGTTGTGGTTCCTCCTGGACCAGACTGGATCTCCTCTCCTCATATTCAGATGAAACCTCTTTACACACAGACAGGAGGAGGGGAGAGAAGGTAGCATCAGCAGAGCAACTCAAAGTGAGTTTATTCTCCTATTCGTTTTGTCAGGATAACCATCGTTTAAAAAATGTCTCGAGTCTCTTCACAACGCCTCGCAGAGCAAGGTGTTGCGAGTAGAGCCCGACATTGGTCTCACCGATGTATCCGACATTTGTGGCACTGATGCAGACATTATTTCACCGCTGCGTTTATCATTAATGTAACCTACACATGTCTTGTAGAATGTAATATGCCCTTATGAAAAGCGCTCTTTTGTTTTAATATTAATTTCTTACAGCTGCGGAGAATGGATTAAAAAAGGCTCTGCGCGCCGTGCCTGTGACTCTGGAGCCTAGGCTGCAGCAGAAAACCCTGCACTGCGAGTGACTGCCATAAATGGAAGTCCAGCTGTCATTCCGGACCCCTTGCCCTGAGAACTTTTACATGGATGTGAAACTATCTCACTATGACAATATCTCACTCCACGTCTTTGGAATTATTTATTGGGAGTGTACAAACTGAGCGCGGAGCACATTTATGCTGCCCATGTCTCCTTGGTCACTGGGAGTGGAGGCATCCGATCTATGGCTGTGTATACAGGAATATATGTAATTTATGTAGCCACAATTTGCAACTCTAGATTTTTTTTATAATGGGATGAATCTAGAGTTGCAACAAGCTCAATCCACTTCCTATTCATCATTTTTGGTTTGTGATCTGCTTGTCTTAAATGACGTTAAACTCACCAACATTGCAGCTGCAGTCCAAGCTTGAATTATCCTCTTTCAATCTGCTGAGCTTGTTTTTCATAAAAATCCACCGTAGAGATGTTATGAGCTACTTTCTGTCAAGACAACCTCTGCAAATGATTATTTTTTTAAGTGTTGCAGTTTGGAAGCACTCATTTCTGTTAACGGGTCGTGCTGCTGCCTCCTGCATTATGTGCAAATTCGAAACAGGTTGAACGCAGGGCCAATCAGTGACGTACGACGAGTGCTTCCAAACTCCAGCACTTAGAAAAATAATCACTTGCAGAGGATGTCTTGACAGAAAGTAGCTCATAACATCTCTATGGTGGATTTTTATGAAAAACAAGCTTGGCAGATTGAAAGAGGATAATTCAAGCTTGGACTACAGCTGCAATGTTGGTGAGTTTAACGTTGTTTAAGACAAGCAGATCGCAAAACAAAAATGATAAATAGGAAGTGGATGGAGCTTGTTGCAACTCTAGATTCAACCCATTGTAAAAAAATCTAGAGTTGCAAATTGAGGCTAGTAATTTATGTATGATCACAGACATGCTAGGGCTAGTACAACTACTGGGATTCCGTTCAGCTAGCTTAATGATACGTGTAGCTAAGCTGGTGTTGTTCAGAATCTACTAACCTGCAGTGTGTAGATCGATGTCCATATCAAAATCAATGTCCAGCAGTTTGTTTTGTGTCTCCAGCAGAGTTTGTAGTGTCTCCATCTCTCTCTGGAAGAGCTTGACCATGAACTCTCCCACCGCGCTGAGGCGCTCCAACACAAACACTCTGACGCTAAGCTCCACACTACAAACATCAGCAGCGCCACGCTGCTGTTTGTCCACAACAAACAATATCTCCTCTCCCACCGACGCTAGCTGTTCATTTATCTTCAGCCGTACAGACTCCATTTGACGCTTTCACCTCCTTTAGGAGACATTTCCACCAAGCTTTATGTTCCTACTGTAATATAGAATGTGTAATAAAGGTACAAACATCAACAATTCCCGAGAGACACGACAACATGTTTGGACTTGTTCAACAGCGGCCATCGCCGTAATGGAAAACTAGACGCAGACGCAGTCAGCCAGTCATGTGACGGCTTGCAAACAAGCACTTCAGGGTCAAAGGTTTTCCACGCATGCACAACAAAATAATCCAGGCACTGTTGCCTTAATGCCTTTCGCCTCCTGTTGGTGGGGGGGTGTAACCGAGAGAGAGAGAGAGAGAGAGAGAGAGAGAGAGAGAGAGAGAGAGAGAGAGAGAGAGAGAGAGATAGATAGATAGATAGACAGACTTTTTTAAACTGCCTTTGAATCTTAAAATATCTACAACCTTGTGTTGCGGTGTGACACGCTTTGAGCTTGTAGATCAGCTTTTTGCACATTTGACATTTTAAATCCGTGACAGACAATAACTTATTTGACCATTTAAATAATACATGTTGCTACTACACCGATGAACAGCACAATGACTTGAATGTTAAGCTAGATCATGGAATATCCATGATTCACTTCAATAGTAGTAGACTACTTAAATAAATTCAAAAAGCCATTTGATATCATTGCATTATCTGAAACCTGGCTCTGCCCAGAGAAGGGAATTGATTTTGAAATGAATGGATATGAGCTCAACTATATTAACAGAAGGGGGAAAAGAGGAGGGGGTGTGGCCCTATACATTGAAAATAGCCTAAATTACAAGGTTGTTGAGAGCATGACAAAAACTATTGACGACCTGATGGAATGTATTACAGTAGAGATTAATATGGAAAAACAAAAAAACATAATCTGCAGTTGTGTGTACAGAGCACCGGATTCAAGTGTTGAGAAATTCAAGGACAGCATGGAAGTGTTATTCGCCAACACCAATCATAAGGTTACATTCATCTGCGGAGATCACAATATAAATCTATTAAATCCCAATAAAAATGGAATGACAGATGAATTCATTAACACAATGTACAGCCTGAGTCTATATCCATTGATCACCAAACCAAGTAGGATAACAGTGCAAAGTGAAACATTAATATATAATATATTTACAAATTATATGGAGAACAGTTTAGTGAGTGGGCTGCTTATGAATGACATCAGTGACCATCTGCCAGTTTTTGTGATCTATGACTGTGACTATGTGAAAGGAAAAGAAGACCAGACGATTAAATACAAGAGAATAAGAACAGAACAAAACATGAATGCATTTAGAAATGATTTACTAGCACAGAATTGGAATAACCTTTATGAAGAAGGCGACACTGACAAAGCCTACGAAATATTTCTTGAAATATTCAAGTCATTATATAACACCAACTGTCCAATAAAGAAAATCAATGGCAGGCTAAACCAAAACCACACTAACAGACCATGGATCACAAAAGGACTGCATAATGCTTGTAAAAAAAAAAATAACACTCTCTATAAGCAGGCAGAGCATAAATATAAGAAATAAATTAACTAATATTATTGTTTTCTGTATCTTTGTATTGTCATTTGTGTGTAAAAAAAGGAAAATAAAAAAATATATATTATGAGGACATGCAAGAAAGAATATTATAGTAAACTATTAGAGAATAACAAGAACAATATTTCAGGTATATGGAAAATATTAAATGGTATTATCAGAAATGGTTCAAACAATAGAAACTACCCTGAATACTTTATTGGCAATGAGAGATCCTTAAACAACATGAATGACGTGGCTAGTGGCTTTAACAACTTCTTTGTAAATATAGGGACAAACCTAGCTGAGAAAATAAAGGTCACAGGTGATTGTAGGAATGCAGAGGCGAACATTACTAGAAACATCAACTCAATGTACCTGAAAGCCGTAGAAGAAAAATAAATCATTGATATTGTCAGTAAGTGTAAGAATAAGTAATCTACCGATTGGAATGGAATTGACATGATATTAATCAAGAAGGTAATTTACTGTATTATTGACTGTATTATAGTCCCACTAACCTACATCTGTAATCTGGCTCATTTCCACAAAAAATGTAAGTTGCCAAAGTTATTCAGATATTTAAAGCCGGGGATAAACATCACTTCACAAATTATAGGCCAATTGCCTTGCTTTGTCAATTCTCCAAAATATTAGAAAATTTGTTTATTTTAAGGTTAGATAATTACATTGAAAAAAAATTAATCCTGACAGACAGCCAGTACGGTTTCAGAGCGAACAGGTCAACAGCAATGGCCTTAATGGAGCTAACAGAGGAGATCACCAGCAGTATTGATAGCCAGAAATACGTCTTAGGGGTATTTATAGATTTGAAAAAAGCATTTGATTGCATTAATCATGAAATATTATTTTTAAAAATTGAAAGGTATGGTATAAGGGGCGTGACGCTAAACTGGCTGAAAAGCCACATGCAACACAGGCAACAGTTTGTACAGATGGGTGACTATAAATCACCATGGGCTGACATTACTTGTGGAGTCCCACAGGGGTCAGTGTTAGGACCATTATTGTTTATTTTATACATCAATGATATATGTAGTGTGTCAAAAGTGTTGAAATTAGTTTTATTTTCTGACGACACAAATGCCTTCTGTTCAGGGGAAAATCTGCAGCAGCTTTTGCAGGTCACCTCAGCAGAATTGAGAAAATTAAAACACTGGTTTGATATAAATAAATTATCACTAAACTTGAGCAAAACTAAGCTTATGTTATAAGCAAGTACATACACAAGTACAGTTGTCTATAGAAAATGTTAACATTGAAAGAGTATTTGAAAATACATTTCTGGGTGTTTTGTTGAACCACCAGATCTGCTGGAAACCCCATATAAACTATGTGAGAACAAAGCTTGCACGAAGCATTGCAGTTCTAGGGAAAACTAAACACATTTTGGATCATAAATCACTACATTTACTATATTGCTCGCTTGTCCTACCATATCTCAATTACTGTGTAGAAATGTGTGGAAACACCTATAAAAGTAATCTAAAACCACTATGCATACTGCAAAAAAAAGCAATCAGAATAGTCAACAATGCAGGATATCTGGATCACACCAATTTACTATTTTTACAATCACACATCATGAAGCTAATGGACCTTGTTGAATATAAGACTGCACTAATTATGTTTAGAGCAAGGAAAAATATTTTACCAGGTAACCTACAAAACATGTTCAGTGATAGAGAGGGGGGTTATAATTTAAGACGAGAACTCAACTTCAAAGTACACTATGTTAAATTAAAATCGAAGAGTATATGTGCATCTCAGTTTGTGGAGTCCAATTGTGGAACGGACTAAGTAAGGAGGTGCAACTCAGCCCTAACATTAACCACTTTAAGAGGTCATATAAAATGATTATATTTAGGAGGTATTTAGACGAGGAGGGGCGGTGTTGACGCATTGAGTCAACACAACTGGTTGTCTGTCCTAGCACCTTTGTGGTAATTCAGCCCGTTGTGGGCCTCTGGAAATATATATCTTTTATTTTTATTTTGTATTTAGTTAAAGTACTGTTTTACCAGTTGTATCGACTTTATTTCTGTTATTTCCGAGAATTCTTTTTGCTCTATTTTCATGTCTTCCTTTAAGCAACGACAAACCGTGTTGTTATAAATGTATATATACTATTAAGTTATAAGGGTAAAAACCCAGGGGGGTAGGGGCCTAATAAGTTTAACACTTCACCCTACTCCTTTTCGGACATTGTTAAGAGTATTTTCTATGTTTTTTTTAATGTATTTGACTTCAAATAATGTTCGAAATAAACTCATTCATTCATTCATTCATTCATTCATTGATATTAATAGGAAAAGGTACTTTGAATTTTTTTCATTTTGAATACTTGAGTATGCGTAGGCTACTTTTTCCACCACTGATGACTGGAATCAAACATCAGGGACTCAGGGAGTCTAAATTAGTACCTATGTAATAGACAGTAATTACCTAGTAATTATTACTGGCGGTTCATGAGCTGGCAGTTCATGATCTATGCCTGTTTTTCAATGGAGTGCTATAGTGCCACCCTTTGGTCAATGGTTGTGGTCGTTGTCTCTAAGCAGGGTGACATAGCCATATTGCCACATTTTGTGAAAAACAACTGCATGGTTTGACCTGGAGCGCTGTGTATGTATAATTCAAAATAATGGGAGATCTTCACTGATCTAATGCATTCAACATTCACATGGAATCAGGCAAGCGGTAGATGGCAAACAGCAAAACCTGCTGGACGGCACGGTAAAAAGTAGTAGTAGTATGTTCAGAGCTACTTCCTCATTACAAATTATGGACAGACAGACAGACACACCATACATTGACAATACTACACAGCTCCTCTTACAGAGAGCATGATGGAATAGGCTACCAGCCACAGTTCAAGAGTCATCACATTACACATGTTATGCACAGAACTGAGATGTGGCCTGTTTGTTCACATCTTGTGTGGACAAATCACATTGACATGCTTTTTCAGGATTTCTCACTGACAGTATAGTGACCATTGCCAACCATTACTTTAAGTGACATTCACATAAATCACTAGTCGTTTCCACTCACTTTTATGTTAAGACTATACTTTCAGGGATCATTTCTATAGTTTCCAACTTGAGAGATGAGTTTCTAAAGTGTTTGGTCTCGCTAACCACGATGAAGAGTTGTGATATTCCCTTCTGAGCGTGAAGCTGGCAGTGAAAAATGATTTATTTCATATGTTTGCTGCCATTGATGACTGTTCTTAGCTTCCCAGTGGAGCCTTGAGGAAGGCAATGTTGTCAGAGTGGATCTCTAAAGACATGTCAAACATGAAAGCCGTGCAGGATCAGTTCATCTATGTTTGTAAAGTAATCTGGGCTGCTGTCATGAAACATGCTATAGCATACACATAAAGTGTATAATTATTATCAAATTAAATTCAAATGAGCTTCATTGGCATGAGAAAGCATATGTTTGCAATGCCAAAGAAAGTGTGAAAATATAACTAAATACAGTTGACAATGGGGTAAGTTGGAGGGGGAACAGTGACCCATCATGATGGTAGAAGCTTACTGTAAAGTCGGGCCCTATGTCCCATGATGATGGTACTTAAAAGTAGACGGCCTAACAGATAGTGAATTTATTGATCTTGTGGTTGACATTGTACAAATGTAATTTACCCATTGTGCAACGTGAAAGGTTTTAACCCTGTTTTAAACATAGAATGGATGAGCTGTGTAATGTGGTTAAACATGATATATTAATCGTAGCCTTTGAGAGTAGTCATACGGTAATAATGCACAATGAATTAACTGATTGCTAGTAGTATGTTCAGAGCTACTTCCTCATTACAAATTGTGGACAGACAGACAGACAGACAGACAGACAGACTGAATTAATAAATGAATTCAGGATACAAAGAAATCACAGCACAATAAATACACAATACATAGAGAGATCACACCATACATTGACAATATTACACAGCTCCTCTTACAGAGAGCATGATGGAATAGGCTACCAGCCACAGTTCAAGAGTCATCACATTACACATGTTATGCACAGAACTGAGATGTGGCCTGTTTGTTCACATCTTGTGTGGACAAATCACATTGAAATGCTTTTTCAGGATTTCTCACTGACAGTATAGTGACCATTGCCAACCATTACTTTAAGTGACATTCACATGAATCACTAGTCGTTTCCACTCACTTTCATGTTAAGACTATACTTTCAGGGATCATTTCTATAGTTTTCAACTTGAGAGATGAGTTTCTAAAGTGTTTGGTCTCGCTAACCATGATGAAGAGTTGTGATATTCCCTTCTGAGCGTGAAGCTGGCAGTGAAAAATGATTTATTTCATATGTTTGCTGCCATTGATGACTGTTCTTAGCTTCCCAGTGGAGCCTTGAGGAAGGGAATGTTGTCAGAGTGGATCTCTAAAGACATGTCAAACATGAAAGCCGTGCAGGATCAGTTCATCTATGTTTTAATGTAAAGTAATCTGGGCTGCTGTCATGAAACATGCTATAGCATACACATAAAGTGTATAATTATTATCAAATTAAATTCAAATGAGCTTCATTGGCATGAGAAAGCATATGTTTGCAATGCCAAAGAAAGTGTGAAAATATAACTAAATACAGTTGGCAATGGGGTAAGTTGGAGGGGGAACAGTGACCCATCATGATGGTAGAAGCTTACTGTAAAGTCGGGCCCTATGTCCCATGATGATGGTACTTAAAAGTAGACGGCCTAACAGATAGTGAATTTATTGATCTTCTGGTTGACATTGTACAAATGTAATTTACCCATTGTGCAACGTGAAAGGTTTTAACCCTGTTTTAAACATAGAATGGATGAGCTGTGTAATGTGGTTAAACATGATATATTAATCGTAGCCTTTGAGAGTAGTCATACGGTAATAATGCACAATGAATTAACTGATTGCTAGTAGTATGTTCAGAGCTACTTCCTCATTACAAATTGTGGACAGACAGACAGACAGACAGACTGAATGAATTAATGAATTCAGGATACAAAGAAATCACAGCACAATAAATACACAATACATAGAGAGATCACACCATACATTGACAATATTACACAGCTCCTCTTACAGAGAGCATGATGGAATAGGCTACCAGCCACAGTTCAAGAGTCATCACATTACACATGTTATGCACAGAACTGAGATGTGGCCTGTTTGTTCACATCTTGTGTGGACAAATCACATTGAAATGCTTTTTCAGGATTTCTCACTGACAGTATAGTGACCATTGCCAACCATTACTTTAAGTGACATTCACATAAATCACTAGTCGTTTCCACTCACTTTCATGTTAAGACTATACTTTCAGGGATCATTTCTATAGTTTTCAACTTGAGAGATGAGTTTCTAAAGTGTTTGGTCTCGCTAACCACGATGAAGAGTTGTGATATTCCCTTCTGAGCGTGAAGCTGGCAGTGAAAAATGATTTATTTCATATGTTTGCTGCCATTGATGACTGTTCTTAGCTTCCCAGTGGAGCCTTGAGGAAGGGAATGTTGTCAGAGTGGATCTCTAAAGACATGTCAAACATGAAAGCTGTGCAGGATCAGTTCATCTATGTTTTAATGTAAAGTAATCTGGGCTGCTGTCATGAAACATGCTATAGCATACACATAAAGTGTATAATTATTATCAAATTAAATTCAAATGAGCTTCATTGGCATGAGAAAGCATATGTTTGC
The DNA here is from genome assembly GCF_964188405.1 of Protomyctophum parallelum. Lineage (NCBI taxonomy): Eukaryota > Metazoa > Chordata > Actinopteri > Myctophiformes > Myctophidae > Protomyctophum > Protomyctophum parallelum. The sequence continues at coordinate 1,207,555 of NC_139705.1, forward strand.
AATGCCAAAGAAAGTGTGAAAATATAACTAAATACAGTTGACAATGGGGTAAGTTGGAGGGGGAACAGTGACCCATCATGATGGTAGAAGCTTACTGTAAAGTCGGGCCCTATGTCCCATGATGATGGTACTTAAAAGTAGACGGCCTAACAGATAGTGAATTTATTGATCTTGTGGTTGACATTGTACAAATGTAATTTACCCATTGTGCAACGTGAAAGGTTTTAACCCTGTTTTAAACATAGAATGGATGAGCTGTGTAATGTGGTTAAACATGATATATTAATCGTAGCCTTTGAGAGTAGTCATACGGTAATAATGCACAATGAATTAACTGATTGCTAGTAGTATGTTCAGAGCTACTTCCTCATTACAAATTGTGGACAGACAGACAGACAGACAGACAGACAGACTGAATTAATTAATGAATTCAGGATACAAAGAAATCACAGCACAATAAATACACAATACATAGAGATCACACCATACATTGACAATATTACACAGCTCCTCTTACAGAGAGCATGATGGAATAGGCTACCAGCCACAGTTCAAGAGTCATCACATTACACATGTTATGCACAGAACTGAGATGTGGCCTGTTTGTTCACATCTTGTGTGGACAAATCACATTGAAATGCTTTTTCAGGATTTCTCACTGACAGTATAGTGACCATTGCCAACCATTACTTTAAGTGACATTCACATAAATCACTAGTCGTTTCCACTCAGTTTCATGTTAAGACTATACTTTCAGGGATCATTTCTATAGTTTCCAACTTGAGAGATGAGTTTCTAAAGTGTTTGGTCTCGCTAACCACGATGAAGAGTTGTGATATTCCCTTCTGAGCGTGAAGCTGGCAGTGAAAAATGATTTATTTCATATGTTTGCTGCCATTGATGACTGTTCTTAGCTTCCCAGTGGAGCCTTGAGGAAGGGAATGTTGTCAGAGTGGATCTCTAAAGACATGTCAAACATGAAAGCCGTGCAGGATCAGTTCATCTATGTTTTAATGTAAAGTAATCTGGGCTGCTGTCATGAAACATGCTATAGCATACACATAAAGTGTATAATTATTATCAAATTAAATTCAAATGAGCTTCATTGGCATGAGAAAGCATATGTTTGCAATGCCAAAGAAAGTGTGAAAATATAACTAAATACAGTTGACAATGGGGTAAGTTGGAGGGGGAACAGTGACCCATCATGATGGTAGAAGCTTACTGTAAAGTCGGGCCCTATGTCCCATGATGATGGTACTTAAAAGTAGACGGCCTAACAGATAGTGAATTTATTGATCTTCTGGTTGACATTGTACAAATGTAATTTACCCATTGTGCAACGTGAAAGGTTTTAACCCTGTTTTAAACATAGAATGGATGAGCTGTGTAATGTGGTTAAACATGATATATTAATCGTAGCCTTTGAGAGTAGTCATACGGTAATAATGCACAATGAATTAACTGATTGCTAGTAGTATGTTCAGAGCTACTTCCTCATTACAAATTGTGGACAGAAAGACAGACAGACAGACTGAATTAATTAATGAATTCAGGATACAAAGAAATCACAGCACAATAAATACACAATACATAGAGAGATCACACCATACATTGACAATATTACACAGCTCCTCTTACAGAGAGCATGATGGAATAGGCTACCAGCCACAGTTCAAGAGTCATCACATTACACATGTTATGCACAGAACTGAGATGTGGCCTGTTTGTTCACATCTTGTGTGGACAAATCACATTGAAATGCTTTTTCAGGATTTCTCACTGACAGTATAGTGACCATTGCCAACCATTACTTTAAGTGACATTCACATAAATCACTAGTCGTTTACACTCACTTTCATGTTAAGACTATACTTTCAGGGATCATTTCTATAGTTTTCAACTTGAGAGATGAGTTTCTAAAGTGTTTGGTCTCGCTAACCACGATGAAGAGTTGTGATATTCCCTTCTGAGCGTGAAGCTGCCAGTGAAAAATGATTTATTTCATATGTTTGCTGCCATTGATGACTGTTCTTAGCTTCCCAGTGGAGCCTTGAGGAAGGGAATGTTGTCAGAGTGGATCTCTAAAGACATGTCAAACATGAAAGCCGTGCAGGATCAGTTCATCTATGTTTTAATGTAAAGTAATCTGGGCTGCTGTCATGAAACATGCTATAGCATACACATAAAGTGTATAATTATTATCAAATTAAATTCAAATGAGCTTCATTGGCATGAGAAAGCATATGTTTGCAATGCCAAAGAAAGTGTGAAAATATAACTAAATACAGTTGACAATGGGGTAAGTTGGAGGGGGAACAGTGACCCATCATGATGGTAGAAGCTTACTGTAAAGTCGGGCCCTATGTCCCATGATGATGGTACTTAAAAGTAGACGGCCTAACAGATAGTGAATTTATTGATCTTCTGCTTGACATTGTACAAATGTAATTTACCAATTGTGCAACGTGAAAGGTTTTAACCCTGTTTTAAACATAGAATGGATGAGCTGTGTAATGTGGTTAAACATGATATATTAATCGTAGCCTTTGAGAGTAGTCATACGGTAATAATGCACAATTAATTAACTGATTGCTAGTAGTATGTTCAGAGCTACTTCCTCATTGCAAATTATGGACAGACAGACAGACAGACAGACAGACAGACAGACAGACAGACAGACAGACAGACAGAATTCATTAATTAATTCAGGATACAAAGAAATCACAGCACAATAAATACACAATACATAGAGAGATCACACCATACATTGACAATACTACACATCTCCTCTTACAGAGAGCATGATGGAATAGGCTACCAGACACAGTTCAAGAGTCATCACATTACATATGTTATGCACAGAACTGAGATGTGGCCTGTTTGTTCACATCTTGTGTGGACAAATCACATTGAAATGCTTTTTCAGGATTTCTCACTGACAGTATAGTGACCATTGCCAACCATTACTTTAAGTGACATTCACATGAATCACTAGTCGTTTCCACCCACTTTCATGTTAAGACTATACTTTCAGGGATAATTTCTATAGTTTTCAACTTGAGAGATGAGTTTCTATAGCTATTCGCTAACCACGATGAAGAGTTGTGATATTTCCTTCTGAGCGTGAAGCGGGCTGTGAATAATTCATTTAATTATGTTTGCTGCCATTGATGACTGTTCTTCGCTTCCCAGTGGAGCATTGAGGAAGGGAATGTTGTCAGTCTTTTTGACAAATTATAAAAAAAAAACCTGAATGGCTGGAAAATGTAAATTAAGAGTTTACATAGTACGTGGTGCATGCATACACTTTCCTTAATGATTCTATCTAGTTTCAGTATTTATTTATGATAATTATTTTGTGTGAAAGTGTGAAAATATAACAAAATACAGTTGAAAATGGGGTAACTTGGAGGGGGAACAACAGAGCTATGTCACATTGTGTCGTTTAACAAAACTTTTATACCGTTTATATAATTATACATTTTTAATACAGGTTATAAAAGAGGCTTTGTGGTTAAACTCCCTGTCGGTGAATTATCTCCCGACAATGACCACCCAGCCAGATATTACCCCTTACGTAACTGCCTGTAGTAATAATAATGGCCTACAGAGCAGTGAGAGCACTAATCCAAGGAGCAGTGCCCTGTAGGCCATGGGTGTAGCTAGCCAGTTAATGGTATACACCCAAAAAATGGCCGCACCCAGGGCACCATTCTGTGGATTTGTCTATAGGTTCTTGGTTTATAATTTATTGATACAGACACACTGTGCATACATATACTTACATACATACAGTAACAGTACATACTGTAGCCTCACTTTGATAGTCTTAACAATCTGTTCGTGGTTTGTAACCGACTTAACCCTTTGATTGCCAGCCCTAATAGCAGCTGATTGTAGCTTTGGCCAGCTGAGGTCTATTCCTAATGTCCAGCAATATATGAATGTCTCATTTTAAAGCTGCAAGTCTCTATTTTACACAGAAAAAATAATTATGTTTCTAGCATCTACCGTTGTTTACATTACACATTTGCCGGGATTTGATCAACCCCGGCTGGGTCGCCTGAGTGAGGGGTTTGATGTAGGTAGATCCGAAACCCCGTTGACCTCAGCAAACATCACTGAGGATACGTCCCAGTAGCATCGATGCAATGTATTTTTAGTTATTGTTTGAGTGAAAAGGGCCCTTTTTTCACATAACACTGTGTGATATGACTACAGTGACATGCAATAGCTCAAAATGAGGCACAGAACCGTGTCGAGTGGAAGTGTCAGGTTCCACACAGGAACAAGAGGTCAGGGTTCTTGGGTCGCACAGTCAGAAGTCCTCCCGGTTGCTCCTGGAGTCTCGGAGGTGTGTGAGCGCTCCCAGCACCTCCTCCCTGCTCCTCCTGCCCAGATGCTGACCTCCTCGGCACCTAACGCTCAGTGTGTCACTCGCACGCTCCTTCTCCCCGACCACCAGTATGTAGTTGTACTGGGCCAACTGGGCTGAGCGGATCTTCCTGTTTAAGGTGGCGTGATCTTCATTCACACTGACCATGAAGCCGGCTTCACGGAAGTCCCGGACCACCTGCTGGGCATAAGGCTCACTGTCACCCCCTACAGGAAGAACCATCACCTGCGCTGGAGATAACCACAGCGGCCATTTCCCTCCAAAGTGTTCGGCCAGTATGGCGATCATCCTCTCCACTGATCCCAGTACGGCTCTGTGGATCATCACCGGTCTGTGGTTCTGTCCATCTGGTCCAACATACTGTAGATCAAATCTGATTGGCAGCTGGAAGTCCAATTGGATGGTGGCACACTGATGCTGTCGACCAATGGCGTCGCTGATCTGGATGTCAATCTTTGGCCCATAGAAGGCTCCGCCTCCTGGATTCAACTCCCAGTGTTCCCCAAACGCCTGGAGACTCCTCTCCAACTGCCGTTCGGCAGTGTTCCAGAGCTCCTCCTCCCCTAGACAGGGTGTAGGTCGGGTGGACAGCAGACAGTGGAAGGAGAACCCAAACGTCTGGTACACACTCCTCACAAAGTCCAGGCAGCCAGACATCTCCTCTTCTAGCTGCTCTGGCGTGCAGAAGATGTGTGCGTCGTCCTGACAGAACCTGCGGACCCGAGTGAGGCCGGTCAGCGCTCCAGACAGCTCGTTCCTGTGGAGAACTCCGAAGTCCGCCCAGCGGAGAGGAAGCTCCCTCCACGACCTCACGTCCTGCTCAAACATCACACAGTGTGCAGGACAGTTCATAGGCTTCAGGGCGTATGTGTGACTGTCCTGGCTTGCCACGGTGAACATGTCGTCGCAGTAATGCTCCCAGTGACCTGAACGCTCCCACAATGCCTTGCTGTACAGGGTCGGGGTCACGACCTCCTGGAAGCCCCGCCTCTTATATTCACTCTTCATCAGGTCAGTCAGTTTATTGTAAATATGAGCTCCTTTGGGCAGAAAGAAGCAGCTTCCAGGACTGACGTCGTTGAAGAAGAACAGATCCTGGTCCTTGCCGATGCGCCTGTGGTCCCTCCTCCTCGCCTCCTCCTTCTGCTCCTCCCACTCCTTCATCTCCCAATCGCCCGGAAACGCCACGCCCAGCAGGCGCATCACACCCGACGTCTGTGGCTGATTGGCTAAGGTCACGGGAGACACCTGTAACATTTTGAAGACCTTGACGAGGCCGGTGTGAGGAAGAAGAGGTCCATTACACACTCCTACACTGTCTCCACATCTGTACACTGTCACACTGGGCCCAATCATCTGCTCTCCAATGAGCTGAAGTCTCAGCTTGTTGCTCGGGAACAGCTGCTTGACGTCGTGCGTCTGGAGCTCCACAGTGGAGAGGACAGGTCTGAGAGACGCAGCCTCCTTACATCTGTCCTCCAGCTCCGCCAGAGAGACAGTGCTGTTGTCCAGCATATGGTCACAGTAGAGGCCGGACTCCGTCACTCCCGCCCTGCACAGCTGGGCACCCAGCGACGCCTCCAGCACGCCTCCCAGCACGCACCCCGCCGTCCTCCACAACGCCTGTTTGCCCTCAATTGTGGTGAAGTCCAGAAGCTGCAGTTCGCAGTCTCCCTCTAGGGGATGCAGGAGTCCACACAGTTCGCCGTTCACTCTGCTCACCAGTGCTCCTTTCACCCGCATGCTCTGTGCCACGAGGAGAGGCGTGGTCACGCCAGCTCGGCCCTCTACCGTCCTGCCATCAGCCAATCGGATGCTGAGGGGCCTCTCGGTAGCTCCGCCTCTCGTCTTGTCGGCCCGTTTCTCCCTGAGAGACTCGAAGAGCCGCAGGCGATCAGACACAACAGAAGACACCTGCAACTGGCTGTAGGCTCTGTGCACGTGCAGCAGCGCCCCGCTCGCTTTACATCTGAACAGAACGGTCACGAGCATCCTAACAGGACCGGTTACCATGGCAACCATCCTGCAATAACATTATCATTAATAATAATAATAGCATAATAACATCATCATATCATCACTGTCTCTCCTTCACTGCGACGCGCCATAATGCCGGAACCAGACTGACTGACTGACTCAATCCCCACATCTACCAATCACACTAAGTAATAATTAGTAACTAACTCAATAATGACATCATTAATCATCATTACATTGTATATGCTTCTCAGCTTTACGCAAACACATTACAAAATTAAAGCACCAGTGAATGCCACAAAATAAAACACAGTTGGACAAATATTTACCCATATATGGACATGCCTGACATCACACCACTGACATCATAGTATTGATGTCATACTGTAGTACTGATGTCATAGACTAGCCTCCAAGCCCTGTGACGAGTGCCGACAAACAGTTGGTGCATCACTACACAAACGTCACCGAGAGCATGTTCCGCATGGCATATTTAAACACGGCAGTGAGCCCAGTGTCTCTGATGTCATGGACACTGGGCTCACTTACTTCCTGGACTACAGTCTCAGTAAGACAGCCCTCCCCTATCTACAAGGAGGAGCAGTGCACCAAATCATTATGGGAATTGTAGTCCATTGAAGAACAGGTGACACTTACTGTTCTCCTCTGTGGCAAAGAGGTCTGCCACTGGGGCCCCGAACCTGTCCCATAGTTGCGGGTGAAGAGACCAGTCCGTGTACTGGAGTGGCCCCCTGCCTTGATCAAGAGGTGCTCGTCGCACCACAGCACCAGTTGCTTTGCCAGAGCATGCAAGGTTGGGGACCGTAGCCCGCCCTGCTTGTTGATATAACATACCGTCGTTGTGTTGTCTGATCTTACAAGAACGTGGCAACCTTTGACGTAGCATTTGAAGTGGTGTAGCGCCAGCAGCTCCAGGTAGTTGATGTGGAAAGACACGTGAGTGACTCTGGTCCCACACTCTGCTGGCCGCCATACCCTGAAGCGTGGCACCCCAGCTTGACGTCGTGGGACCCCCACCACTCAGCTCTGCACTTATTTTTTTAGTTCTACTGTATCTCACTACTAGAACTTTCTATGAACTATAACCCTGCACTTATTTCCCTGCACGGTGTCTTATGTCTGTTGGTATTCGTGAACAAACAATTGAATGCACTCATGTTATGTCAAAGCAAATTCCTATGTGTGTATACACAAATGGCAAATAAAGGTATCAGAATCTGAATATGCCTGAATGGCAGTGATATCACTAATAGACAAGTTTGGAGCAACCGGTGCAGAAGAGTAAAATGATTAGTTTTTAAATGAGGCATATTACAAGGTTAAAATGTTGGAATGGTCCATTAATTATGTTTCCCTATTAAACTTCTCTAGAAGGTGAAACACCAAGATCCGGACAAGGGCACATCCCTGGGATGTGGTGATATGTCTCGTCAAGGTCCCTCACAACCGGCTGTCCGTCTGGGAACGTTGTAAGAATCTGACGGACATCCTTGTGTTGTGAGCTTGTTGAGCACCATTTTCTTTTTCATGCAAAGCAGCCAAATTTATAAGGCTTAAAGGGTAATAAAGCGGAACTTACAAACGTAGGAATTATGTGTATTGTCTGAATCAGCATAAGGGGTTGGTGTTCAGGTGGAGCCAGGGGTTCAGGTGGGGTTAGGGCATCAGGTGCGGCCGATACCTCCATGGGGGTTTCGGGAGTGGCAGGAGGTGTGGCATCAGAGGCTGTAGCTTGTGCATCAGGTGCAGGCACCGGTCCAATCTATACAGAAGACCAAGGTTAATATAATAAATGTAGGACAAAGAATAGAGCACCAAAGTCTTATGTAAATGACGCATCCTACCTGGTTCACGTTGTTCTCTACCCCCCCCCCCCCCCCTTAATTAGCTACATTTTTGCCAGAAACAGACTATCAAATATAACTGACTGACTATCTAAACGACTATTCTACATAGATACAAACTTCTACAAACCAGGGGATGAGAGAGTGACGTCAGGACTTCAGTACTCTATTGGAATCCCCAATAGAGGATATTACGACCTTTGACCCTATATGGGGTCTTGGCTCCAAAGGAGTAATATATGTTGTGGCTGTCAAGGATCACAAACCAGTTCAGGCAAAAAGGTGTACATTTATTGAAAATCTTCACAAAATTCACAATAACAGGGCAAGCATGTATATGTAGCTTCAGGGTGGCCAACGCTAAAAATAACAAACAAAACACCCCCCAACCCTACCTAGAAAAGAAACAATCCTAAACTACACCAAAAAGAAAATTACAATCTAGGCTCCCTGACTAAACATTAAACAATGGGTCAAAACTGGGGCACCAAAATAAATAGCCTTACCATACAGCTTCCCTGGGGTTTGGGATACTTGGACAGTGGTTATGAGTTGAGTTGATTACTAGTAACTGTGGCTAACAACCTTGTCAGACTAACAACTTTGTCAGACTAGTAACTTTGTCAGACTAGTAACTTTATCTGACTAATTATGCTTTCATTGGGAAAACAAAAGAACAGGGTCTCAGCAGCAGTGTTTGCATGAGGTGTTGATACAATGGCAGAAGAGGGCTTGTGGGCTGTTCTCTCTCTCCTTTTATAGTGGGTGGTGACGAGGCCCAGGTGTGTACCAATCTCCACGACACGCCTCCAATCCCTACGGCCACTCCCACCATCCATCATCAACACTGGAAAACACTAAGAGTGTATTATGCACAGACCAGAACAACACTAGGGCCACATAGGACCGTAACAGAGGACCCTTTTGAAGACAACCAAATGATATGTGGACAAGGGCTTCACCTTATACAAACATTAAGTGATTAAACAAAAAAAGTACTTACAGTACAACTTATCACTCATTGAAAGAATGCCAGTAGTCCCAGTAATCACGTCATCCCAGTAGTCACGGCATCCCATCATTCCAGTAGTACCTTCAATCTATCCCAGAAGTCAAGTGGTTCTTCCTACCCGGTAAATACTGATAATTTTCAATCGATGGACACTTTAAGCAGCAAAACTAAACTAATATGGGGGTAATGTCAAAATAGGCCTTTTCAACATACAAGCCAGTCAAAATACTATTTACAGTCACACACAAAACTACACACACACACACACACCTGGTGGCAGTTAGGTGATTCTAAAAATGTCTGTAGCGCAACGAAAATGTATAAACTGTCATCCTCTACATCCTCTCTGTACGACTTGGCTGCATGGAGGGGATGGTGATCAAGCAGATATCTTACATCTACCGCTACCAACACCTGAGTGGGAATGACACTGTATGCATATAAATGCCTATCAAACCACTGTGTATCCCACTTCTTTACAACAAGTTTTATTGTTGGTGTGGGTGACATTTGCTCCAGTAGTAGAACTGATTCTATGACACCAAATTGAGGCTCTCCATCTGGATCATAGGACAGGAATACACTCATGCCTGCTCTATAGTCAATTCCCTTAAATGTAACCCAGGCTGGCACATACACTTCACTGAAAAGGGGAATACCTTCTAGCCCACTTTGGATCCTGTCATTAATGTTGACCAGAACTGTACTTTGCCCTGGACCAACTTCTGTATTGTGACACAGGATAGTTCCGAAATGCCATGGTTTTACAAATGTTTCTAAAGTTGCAGGTTACATTGCTAACCTGTTTGTCGCGCTTCAAATCTCATTGCCCAGAACTGCTTCAACGGTCCAAGTTTTTGAATGATTCGTGGGTAGTGGACCATAAAATGTTGCTTTGGCCGTAAATGTAGATGAGGATATAGCTCTAGGAAGAGGGAGTGATGGTCTTCTATGATTTTGCCCAAGTGCAGTGTTGCTGCTACTGTAATTGAAGGGGAAAAGATAAACTCCATGCAATGGAGTAGGAGGAGTAGAAGTTCACAATGCTTGCTATCTAAGGGGACAAGATCACCTATCATGGTTGGTAGTAGTCTATTTAGGCACCACATTTGAGATGCTGACTGATGCATGGAGCCTTCAGGATTTTTGAGATCATTCCTGCTTATGACAGAAGGCTTGTTAGACTTATCACTAAATCCATAGTCAAAGCTTGTGATTCTGTTATTCAGCTGTTGTAGTGTGAGATGCTTTTGGTCGATTAGTGAATTCAACACAAGTTTGACTTCGTACGGCCCTGCCCCCTCCAGTAAATCATGCATTATGTCCACTGACACATTGTCTGACACATGATAAAAAGACAACATGTTCAAGACACTGTCCATTTTCAGGCCTGTCTGGGAGGCGTTGGCTGTAAGTAAATCTGCCTCATAACTATTGCGACCACGCAAAAGTCCAGGATCTTCAAGCGTCAGAGAATGTTTGCTTTGCAAAACCGACATGCATAATTGGCAACGAAGGATACAACGTAGCCAAGAACACTATGGACGCCCAAATTGTCTCCAACTACTTGGAGCACTGCGAACTTGACAACACCTTGATAGTTGGGGGTATTAACAAGGATGCCATCCCTCTCTAAATCCATGATCTCTTCTACAATAGGGCGTAGGATTGCATCAATGGTATGGTGTGCTGCGTCATCAGATTTGTACACAGCTAAAAGGAACTGTGACTGCAAGGTAATAGCAACTCTGGAGGCAAGCTCTTCAAAATTAAATAAATAAGTCCCAACTTTTGAATCCCAGTTTTAGCACCAAGGGGATTTACTACCTCCACAACATCCTGGTAAATCAAAATTGGGATTGAAACCGTTTGAGTCATTCCGAAATAAGGAATGCGTTTTACAGAACTCCCCATCAAAAACATCCTGAATCACATCACCCTCCCTGCGCTGCCAATCCAGCATAGACTGTAGAATCTTGGTCATAAGGCTCTTTAACGGTATACGATAAAATTAATCATGAACACCAATTTGCTGGACGATGCTGTTGATTGAACATAGGTAACCCCTCACAATATCTCCTCAACTGGCTGAACAACGTTTCCAGTTGTAGCAAACTATTTCATCTGTTAATAATGTATAATCGGACTGCATCCCTCTGAAAGGATCAGCTAATTCTGTGAACTCCACCTCAAGCTCTTGTACCTCGTTGCTTTGATCAAGACCAAACGTACGAAATACAGACATGGTCTTTGATTGCAGTCAGCTGACAATATCTAATATAATATAATTAAATTAGAGGTATGCTGAACCACAAAGTTTAGGTTTGAGAATGTCATAGAAGATTTAGATCTAAGATGGGCTAAAAAGAGGGCCACTCGATTAGTAATGGACTCTGGTTCTAGTTCATCCCAATCCTCACCAACTTCCTCATCTCCCTGTTCTGGCTCCATGTCAGCATTTCAACAGGTGGGGCTGGACCTACAGGTGGGGGCCGTGGGGCTGGGCCTTCAAGGGGGTCATCAAGAGTATTTCTATCTCCATGCTCCTTTTCCAAGTGTCTTCTATAAGACCATATGTAACCAAATGTCCGACCACAACCACTTTCACTACACTGAAAATGTGTTGATACAGAGTTGACATGGTGTACAGACCGTAAATGCACGAGAAGACCCTTGATACCCCCTGAAATTAGCTTTTGGCATTTGAAGCAAGTGTATGCCATCTTCCCGAAATAAACTATTTACTTACAAGTTCTCTAAAGAAAATTAGAAACCTAGGGCCTGCTCTCGGGATCAGCTAGCTGTTTGATGGTGGAATCATCTAACAGAAAGAAACTGTCCTGATCAATCCCCTCGTCTGAAAAAACAGACAAATTATTCTTCCAACAGAGGAACAGAAATAAAAATAGAGCTCATGGGTTTAATCTGTAGTAATCTACCTGCAATGATGAGGACCAACACAGATGATTGAAATTAATTAATTACTTCTACTGCAAATGATTACCCTCAGCAAAGCTAATCAGACACATTCCATCACCTGGTTTTGGTCCTCAACATGACAGGTTAGAGCAGTGGTTCTCAACCTGTGGGTCGGGACCCCCCACATATTGTGAAACTGTTGCGAGGCGTTGTGAGCTATAGTCTATTTTCACAATATGTATCCGTAAAGAAGTCAAACAAATGGGGGGGTCCACACTCCATTTGGGGGGGGGGGGGGGGGGGGGGATCTCATCGATCTGTCCGTCACCCCCGGCCCCTCCTCTCCCCCCTAGTGCAGCGCTACGTCACATCATTTAGAGCGACGCCCACCCGAAAGGGTTGACTCCCATTTTTAGACCAGAGCGGCCAATGCGTTCCTCCAGGCTTTCAATTTTTGCACCAACAAAGTGAAAGCCTGGTACCGAGGCTATGTGTTATTAACAAACAGACCAAATTTGAATGATGGATGAAATACAATGCAATATTTTCTGGCCTCTCTGGCAAGGACTGTAGGGGCGTGTCCATTGTACAGTTCGCGGGAAATATCTCTCCCCGTTTCGTCCAAACGTTCTGTCAACAAGCTTTCCTCACGGACTGTACTCGTTTCAATGAAGTTGCTCTCTGGTCGCTAGTGTGCCACGTGCAGTGTTGGGGAAGTTACTTTGAAAGCGTAGCTTGTAAAGCTACAAGTAGCTCACCATGGCAGTAGCTTGATCAAGCTACATAGCTACCCCTGGAGAAATGTAGCTTGTAAAGCTACAGCTACATAGGAAAAAGTAGCTCAGCTACTTTTTATTTTTCAGCGTTAAATTGAGAATGTACATGCGGGAGACCCCTCCTCCCCTCTGGGAGACCCCTCCTCCCCTCTACCCCTGCTCCCCCCCTGCTCCCCTCTGGGAGACCCCTCCCACCCTGCTCCCCTCTGGGAGACCCCTCCTCCCCTCTGGGAGACCCCTCCTCCCCCTGCTCCCCTCTGGGAGACCCCTCCCACCCTGCTCCCCTCTGGGATACCCCTCCCACACTGCTCCTCACCCTGCTCCCCTCTGGGAGACCCCTCCACCTCCCCATATGTGCCCTCTCCCTACGCTCATTCTGTAGCTCCGAGATGAGGTCACACACTGGGCCCCTCCCACCACGTTTCAGAAACGGCGCAAGTTTCCGCAAACATCGTTTCTTATCCTTACTAGACCATTAATCCAAAACGTGTAGGGCCGATGCAGGTTTACACTAATTCAAACTTAGGATCGGCCCAGAAAATCCAACTCGCCATTTGAACTGAGCCTTTACGTCCCGTCTTTTGTCAGTTGCTTCCATGTTTATCAAGGAAGTGTGCGTGTGCATGTCGAGTGAACTGAAGTCGGTTGGAAATATTCGACCAGGGGAGGCACTAAAGCTTTTAAACTTCCTTGATAAACATGGAAGCGACTGACAAAAGACGGGACGTAAGGGCTCAGTTCAAATGGCGAGTTGGATTTTCTGGGCCGATCCTAAGTTTGAATTAGTGTAAACCTGCATCGGCCCTACACGTTTTGGATTAATGGTCTGGTAAGGATAAGAAACGATGTTTGCGGAAACACCGGAAACGCGGTGGGAGGGGCCCAGTGTGTGACCTCATCTCGGAGCTACAGAATGAGCGTAGGGAGAGGACACATATGGGGCTAGCCACGTGTGTGTGTTGACAGTGTGTGAGTGTGTGTGTGTGTGTGTGCGTGCGTGCGCGTGTCTAAGCCACGCCCATTCGCGTAAGACAACAAGCTATTCTCGTTTCGCCCGGTCTTTTGAAAAAGAGAAACATGTATCATGTGCCAAATAGTTCCATCGGCAATTTACAGCCATACATGTTTGAGCCACCAGAACCAGAGGAACCAGAGGAACCTCAAACTCAACCTCAAGGAGAATGGTGGGTTATTTCCCCCCATACTCTACTCTAATATTCTACCACTGTCAACGAATTGAACAAGCACTGGTCCGGAGTGCATACCCTATGGCTATGCTATTTATAAGTAGCATTGAACAAAAAACATTGTCATTTTAACAGTTAATTTTTTTTGTATAAATCAAACTGGCAGCCAGCCATCATGTTTTTAGTTCTGTTGCTATAGCCTAGCAGAACATTTTGCAACAAAATATTATGCTCTGAACTGTAACTTTACTGTATGACTCCAAGTTTAGTTCAATGGTTGACAAAATATATAATCCAACTGAAGGGCAATCCACACCAATGCAACTGCCATTTCATTTCATTTTTTTCATTGTTTGTAATAGTATACCGACATGATGCTAGGTTGAGAGACAGCGAAATTCCTTCACGACGGACGACGTACGTCGCGACGTATATTTTTCCGTCGCAACGTATATTCGAGTACGTCCTGGCGTAAATATCAATTCGTCCCGGCAGAACGGACTCGTCGCGGCTATATCTACCCGTTTGCGACGTAATATGTTGGCTATTATTTTCCGTCGCGACATAACGGGACTCGTCACGGCTATATCTACCCGTTGTGGCGTGAGCTGGACTCGTCGCGACAGAACGTGACTCGTCGCGGCTATATCTACCCGTTTGCGACGTAGCCTAATAGGTTGACTTTGTTATATGCCCGGTGCGCGGTGCCCTGCGCGGTGCCCTGCGCTGCCCTACGCCCACCGCGTGCACCTTGCCGGTCCGCCCTGCGCCCTGTGGCCTGGCACGTGTGCACGTGTGCCAGGCCACCGCGTGCACCTTGCCGGTCCGTGGAGCCCTTCGCCGTCCCCAGGCGACCCTGCGTTCCAGAGCTGTCACCCATGCCCACCGAAAATAGCTGATCTACCAGCTCCTATACGGGATGGCCCGACCCGCGTCTGTGGACCCCTGGGGATCACGGTAGTCCACGGGGGTCCGTCTGTGTGTGTGTGTGTGTGTGTGTGTGTGTGTGTGTGTGTGTGTGTGTGTGTGTGTGTGTGTGTGTGTGTGTGTGTGTGTTCTGCGCAGCCCCGTGCGCCTTGTGGATCAGAGCGCACGGGGGTTAATGATAATACCCCCGGGCGGTACGGGTCCCCGTGGACCCTTGGGGATCAAGGGGGGCCACGGGTGTCCACGTTTGCGGAGACGCTGCCTTCATATTAGCCTATACTTTAATAACAAGCAGCTGATCTACAATTGACAATTTGACATGTCATTGCGTCGTATTCTGTCTGTCTTTCACGCACGCACGCAGACATGTCACAGACCACCACATAACCATATTTGTATGGCCATATCGTTTATAGGCCTTATAGCTGAATAGCGCCGGCCGTCGGGGGTTCATTTGGTTCCACTTCCAACCGTCCCATTATGGTCAACACTTATGATATGCTATTGCATTCTTCCAACTAAAGATTTAAATATTAATCTGGCAGCTCCGAAAATAGCAGAAGATGTAATGCAGTAAATGACATGGCACGGACTGGCTCAGAAAATCTCCCTGCATCATTATAAACCAGGCCTATACTGAAGGCAATTGAATTCCATTACGTTTGTTTCAATCAACTGAACTAGACCAATAAAATAGTAGGCTAGTATTTATGTTTTTCGTTAATAATAATACTGCTAATTATTATTGAACGGTAAGTACGCTGGTATGTACGCTATGGTACACTATAAGCTTGTATATCTGTTTATTTTAAGCATGCCGCCGCATTCTGTCAGAATCTTGTGTGTGTGTGTGTGTGTGTGTGTGTGTGTGTGTGTGTGTGTGTGTGTGTGTGTGTGTGTGTGTGTGTGTGTGTGTGTGTGTGTGTCGCACGCGTGCGTGCGTGCGAACTTCATGACAGTGGTGCAGCATTACATTGTATTTTGATTTGAAATAAATAATGATGAATAGATGTCTATACTGTTGCTTGTGTGTGTGTGTTATGCTATAGGGTTAGCTGGAACACACGCCCTGTATGATCTGTGGTGCGCATCTACAAGCTCCAAGTGTTGCGTCCACATGCAGCGCGTTGTGAGCTTGCAGATCGTCGGTGCCCCACTATAGAGAGATGGTAGGGTAGTGCCCAAGCATATTCGTATTCCTATATGATCTGTGGCTATATTAAAGGCCTTTTATATGTGATCTCACATAATGTGCGAGTCAGAGCTAACGTTACTCAATCATCATTTGCCGACTGATTTATATCACAGCACAGCTATAACATATAGCACACATGTGTGCACATGTGTGCTTGTAATAAAAGTGGGTTTCCTATGTTTGCTATAAATTGTAGCTATGTCAGAACCTGGACGGACCACAGACAAGGGATTTAAATATATAACAGAGCAATCTTTATTAAAGGTAATACTCAGTGGGTTATAGCACAACAATAATAGAATGAGGCAAAAAGGTAATAAACTATAACAGGACATTTCATATATGCACAGCACTTAATGATAAAACCACTCTATAAAATACCAGCCTATTTACATGTACACATAGTGACATAATACAACAGTGTTTGGTCATGTACTTAACTAGCCGCCAGGGCGGGACCCCCCAGGGTCTGAGCTGTGACGCCGTCCAACTCCCCAGGGGATGCTTAGCTGGCCGGCGTGCCGCGCTGACAATACAGTCTCTTTAAACTTGGTCAGCTGTCATCGTAGGTCGCGGAGCGAGGCGGCCGATCACCCTGCTACTTGCCCAGCCCTGTCTATGGAGACCGTAAGTGTAGTCTCCCCTCCTGCTTCATTCAAAGCTAACTCCCCCTCGCTGTCTGTCTTCGCTGTCGGCTGGACTAAAACCAGCGAACGGCCCCTCCCGTCCCCAGAGTGCCGTGCCGCAAGACGTATGCTCCGACCTGTACAAACACCCAAGTGTCCCTTTTATACTGGCGTCCACCACCTGAATTCACTGCCGTCAATCAGTGCGTCTCTGCTCATCAATCACTGAGCTCCTCCTCTGCTGCACACATCACAATATGTTATAGCTCTAGAGACGCAGAGACAGAGACATATTTATTTAAAATAATCCTGTCTCGCACGGCCTATATAGAGCCAATAAACGGAGCACCCCCCCCCCCCCCCTCTCTCTCTCTCTCTCTCTCTCACTCTCTCTCTCTCTCTCTCTCTCTCTCAGCACACGCTGTGCTGTGATATAAATCAGTCGGCAAATGATCATTGAGTAACGTTAGCTCTGCCTCTGACTCGCACATTATGTGAGATCACATATAAAAGGCCTTTAATATAGCCACAGATATAGTACAATAATCCAACATTAATGGTCGATCTTTTTTCCAGGCGAGACGAAGAAGTGGAAGAAGAGGTACAGTTATCTTTTACTATTCATGAACATATGAAAATAACAAACATGCTTGTGAGAATGTACAACGATTTAAGTAATGTAATTTCTTTTGTTTATTCCACAGACTGACAGTGAGGACTAAAGGAAAAAGAAATCTGCGTTTTTTCAATGTTTTTAGGCGGTGATTCCGGAGGAAAATCTGTGGGATTCTGCGGAGTGTATTATAATTTTTTCTTTTGATCCATGCATCAATGTGTTTAGAGAGCAAAAATAACTCTAAATATGCTAAATAAACATTAAAGTACAAACCTTTAAAAAAATTAAAAACATCTCCTTAATCCTTGGGAAGTACAAATATCTTACTGCCTTGACAACATCACTTTTAGGTATAAAATAACAGCAAATATAGCACATCTCGGGGAATTTAATGTTGTAATAACATATCCAACAGGCTGTGTACTGATAACAGGTACTTGTACGTGAATATGCAATGTACTTATATATGTGCAGCCGCGTCACGTTCCTATAACGGCGGTGGGTGCCAAAAAAATAATAATAAAAAAAGCCCAAACTGGTACACCCGATACTATTTAATATTTCCCTTATTTTCCCTACATTTTCTTATCACATCTATGGTATGAAAGCAATGCTAAGGAGTTGCTTCAATGAAATATAATTGCTTTAAGCTGAAAACGATATGTTTAATGATGTTTTTTAGCGTTGTTACATTTATCATGCATGCCAATTAATCCGACATGCGCAGCAATTGTAACACTGGAACAGCGTCCACGTTCGGTTTAATAACTCCCGACCTGTTTTATAAAAAAAATAACTTGAAGTGGTTTATGGTAGCTGACATGTGTAGGTCCGTTGCCTGAAAATATTACATGTGTAGATAAACGGATCTCTGAGTAAAAAAATGAAACGTGCAAAGTGTTACATCGTTGGCGGCTGTCCGAACCATGGAAATGTCAACCGGGTCGTCACACACCAGAACCAGACGAGGGTCCGAGTACTTAGATAAGAATCATAAAGTGTTTATCATAACATTTAATACAACAGTAAATTGAATGAAAGAATGAATGAATGCATTGATGAATGAACGAATAGTTTATTTCGGTGCTAAGACAATGTAAGTGAATGTTAGTCAATAAAATGAGAAAGACAGGCTGTTATAGAAGTAAGAAAACAATCACTATATATTGTGCGTGCTCTGCGCTGGCTGGCTGGCTGGCTGGCTGGCTGGCTGGCTGACTGACTGACTGACTGACTGACTGACTGACTGACTGACAGACAGAAATGACGCTATGAGCGTGGTGAGCTTTGATGATCGGCTAAAGTATAGGCTAATATAGCCTTGTATAGAAATGCATATGACCCCCCCCCCCCCGGCCCCCTCAAAGGGTCCACATGGGGTGGGGGGGGGGGCACGGATAGGAGCACAAGCGCTCAAACTATAGGTGCATGCGAGAATAGGCCCTATAGTTGCACACATGGCTATGTGCACAAGCCACGCATTATCACAGTTTCTCTGTAAAGGTTGCTCACACACACACACACACACACACACACACACACACACACACACACACACACCCTCACACACACACACACACACACACACACACACACACACACACACACACACACACACACACACACACACACACACACACACACACACACAGACGGACCCCCGTGGACTACCGTGATCCCCAGGGGTCCACAGACGCGGGTCGGGCCATCCCGTATAGGAGCTGGTAGATCAGCTATTTTCGGTGGGCATGGGTGACAGCTCTGGAACGCAGGGTCGCCTGGGGACGGCGAAGGGCTCCACGGACCGGCAAGGTGCACGCGGTGGCCTGGCACACGTGCACACGTGCCAGGCCACAGGGCGCAGGGCGGACCGGCAAGGTGCACGCGGTGGGCGTAGGGCAGCGCAGGGCACCGCGCAGGGCACCGCGCACCGGGCATATAACAAAGTCAACCTATTAGGCTACGTCGCAAACGGGTAGATATAGCCGCGACGAGTTCCGTTCTGTTGCGACGAGTCCACACACGCCACAACGAATTACCTTTTACGTCGAGAAGGGTAGATATAGCCGTGACGTGTCCCGTTCTGTCGCGACGTAAAAGAATAGTCAACCTACTAGGTCGCAAACGGGTAGATATAGCCGCGACGAGTCCGTTCTGACGGGACGAATTGATATTATACGTTGCGACTGAAAATAATAGGTCGCAACGCAAAAAAAAATCAGTCACAACGTCGTCGTAGGTCGCGTCTGGATTTCGCTCCACCTGGCTAGGTTATTGATTTACCTGGGATAGTAGGTTATTGAGGCACTAGTGTCTCTCTGCTGTCTATGTACGGTATAGTGGAGATGAGGGTCTGCTAAATGCATTGTAAATTGTACAAGTCACTGTGAATTGTAATCGTACAGGTGCACCTGTGGGAAATGCAGACCAATGACCGATGTGAATCACAATATCTGCTGCAAGAGCATTAATGTGGTATGTAAAGAAAAACATCTTCAACAATGATCACCATTCACCACAGAACCAGTAAAGTACTAAAATATCTCATACTCAGCAACAGCTTCAGAATATGTTTAGCGAGCTTCCAGAGGACCTGGAGTGCATGAGTCTTCATCCAGGACTAGAACCTGTCTGCCTGAACCTCTGGTCCCTGCAGAATGCCCTCAGACATGAGGCAGACCATGGCAGACTGATGCCGAAGAAGAGAGCTGAGTATGTTAGACCATCAAATATTTATTTGGAATGTATATAGATTGCTTTTTTCAAATGGCACACATGCCCATGCCCTTCAAAAACTGGTAAAGATGTAGGACAAGAAAAATATGTTATATAATCATTATACAAAAAAAAACTATGGTCACAGACATTCAATTTTATTGAAATGTTATTTCAAGAACCTCCAATTGTATATGCATTAGGCCCATAGACTGTAAAAAATATGGACAAAGCGTTCCCCGGGTCTAACATGAACGTAAAATGAAGCCTGAAATCCCTTGCATTCTAATGCACTGTAAATCGCCATCTTTCTAGATCCGTTTTGGACCAGCTGGCCATTGGCTGGCTCTGTTTGGGTCCAGCTGGCCATTGGCTGCCCAGACAACGAGGCGGGACTTCCCCCCTTCTTCTCCGTTGGTTTTTATTTTGACTCGAGTGGGAGGAGAAGACTCTTGAGTGGGAGGGGAATCCCGATCATAGACGGTAACGGTAGCTACGCCCCTCAGAACATACGCAACTTTATGGTCATTATTTTAATTAATGGGACCATAATTTTCCAAAAAGAATATTATGACATTAGAAAGGAGACTTTAAACTAGTGACTGGAAGAAGAAAGTATTCATGACCATGTTTATTAAGGTAATACAGTCTAGGTGAAGTTGGGCCAAAATTCATGGGCCTCTATGGAGCTATGGGGCTTTTTGGGTCCAGTCCAGCGCCACAACAGGCCATTATATGAACTACCGATTTCAAATGAGGCTTCACGAAATATCTGGCTGACTGCCCCCCTGATTAGGCCACAGACCCATTTGATTCAATATGTATCTCTGGGACACTGATCAAGATGACAATTGTCAAGTGTTTTGTACACAAATGCGCACAGTACTTGTCTGACCAGTAGGTTCAAGGTTATACTTTGTTACATCTTGTGTACCAGGTACATAAGAGTAAAACGTATTTGTTTGGCTTCCTTACAGACTGCAGCAGCATATAGATAGCATAACATTCAAACAACAAAACACAGCAAACAAAGGGATAGCCTAGAATATTGAGTGCAAGAGCATTCAAAGAGTACAAATAAAATAAGTACATGTTTTCCCTATAGTAGCCAAAGTTAGGTAAACTTTGTGAACAGCTTCTCTGTCCCCGCCCACCTGAGAGCCCCACAGTCTGTAGACGCTTTTAAGAGAGGACTCTCCTTTTAACCAAAGCATTTTTATAGCCTTGCCCTTATGTTTTAAATGTTTTAGATGTTTTTCATGGTGCGCTGTTTCTTTTGCTTTTATTCACTGCTGTAGCACTTTGAGATGTAAAGTGTAAAGTGAATGTAAAGTGCGTTATAAATAAAATCCATTATTATTTATTATTCATGCTATAGCATTGGTCATCATTCTATATCATATGGTCATCATTCTATAGCATTGGTCATCATTCTATAGTGTTATAGTGTTTGTATAGTGTTATAGGCCCTCATTTATCAATCGAGTGTAAAATCTGCCACAGATTCGAGTGCAGGTTTTGTAGTACACCCACGTCGCCACAGCATTTATAAAGTGATCGCAAACAGCTGATCCTTCCTTAATTTTGTTCTCACGTTAATAAATGTCACGGCTGAATTTGATCTGGCACGCCCTAAGAAATCAAGCCTCGCCCTCGTTTTTGCGACCTGAACCACTGCTATACGATCTGGAAACCATGGTTACCGTGCCTTTCTGCCCGCCTCACCCCCCTCTCTCATACACACACACACACACAGACGCACACACGCTGCACGCACACGCAACTTGCAAGTCCAACTAACTGGTGTGTTGTTAAATAAATAAACAACGAACACCTGCATGAATTAAATAAAGTTGTAGGCCTACCCTGTCTCTGTCTGTTTCCCTCTCACCTCGCTTGCCTTGCTGTCATGCACGCACGCACCTACATGACACATTAAATAAAGCTGTCTGTTTCTCCTCTCGCTTGCTGCCCGCCTCACCCCCCGCACGCACGCACGCACATATCGCTATTTGCAACTTTCACTGTGTGTTGTTAGTTGTATATTAAATTATTAAATAATAATTAATATACAACAAGATATATTATTGAACGAAAACCTGAACCTGTGAACCATAATTAAATAACAAATAGGCACACACACGCTGCTGTTTTGCAGGTGCTCCTCCTGTCCTGTCTGTCTGTCTGTCTGTCTCTCTCTATCACAGTGGTCCGTCCGTGACCAACTGACCATGCACGTTCCGACGTTCGACAGTCTATTTAGATTGCCTCGCAGTCGTTAGTCACTGCAGTGGCCGGGCTGTCAACTGTCATTATATGAATGTGCAGCCAAAATCGTATATAGCCTCATGTGGCTGGTGCATGGGCTGGCTGGGTAATATACCTATATCTCCGATGCAGTTCCCACTTGCGCTGGGAGCCTGGCACGGTACATTTGGCATTTGAGCGACGCGTCGGGTTTATTATATTGCACATACCGTAAGAAAGACATCAGCCTTCATGCTGTAGATTAGGCTACAGTAGGCTATACCTGCACGTTGGGACTCTCCGCAGCTGAGCTGCAGCACTGCTGCACTATACTCTCCAACGTCCCGTCATGGAAATATTTCAGCACAGACAGCCCAAATCCTCGCATGTATGCGCTCATGCAAAACACTGTTTAAATGGCTTAAGCATCTCTTGCAACATTGTTTTTAATTGCGCGATTTTATCTCCTACTAATTTCATATGACACATGTATTTTTATTATTATTATTATTTTTTTTACATGTAGCCCATATACATTATACATACCTTTTATATAAACATTTTAGGAGTGAATACATTGATTGATTGATTGAAATATGTATTAACAGAATTTACAGTACATTTTAAGCACAAACTCAATACAAAGACTGTTAACTGTGAGTGGACGACCCAATTAAGCATTACACTTGTTTACAACAGGGTCCACATTGTTCAATTCATCAAAACATTTAGAGACATACAAACATTTAGAGACATACAAATAGACATTTTTATGTAGCTAAAGAACAGAACAGGAATTCATCATATAGGAAGCAAAAAAGGGAAAAGATACATTATACAGTGAGGGGAAATGGGGGGGGGGGGGTGGGGGGGGGGGGGGATTCTGATTTTACAGAGGCCAGTTTCGAATTGCAGCCATCCGTAGGTGCCCTTTGAGAGCGGTTTTGAAGGAGTCAAGGGATTCACATGTCTTAATGACTGTTGGTAGGGCGTTCCACATTTTGGTGGCATAGGAGCGAAAATAATTTATAATAATTTGTGGGTGTGGACTTCGTTTACATTAAGGAAGTATTTAGACAGGTACATGGGTATCTTGGTGGTGTATCGAATCTTGTGGACCAGACCCATTGCAAGATGCTGTACTCTGTCGTCGACCCTAAGCCATCCCAGCCTGTCAAAATGGGCAGGGGTGAGGTGGGTTTGGGGGGTGAGGCCAAGTAGGAGCCTGACCAGTTTGTTTTGGGAGGTCTGGAGCCTTGTTTTAAGGGCCTTTGAGGTGCTGTGGTACCAAGAGGTGGATGCATAGTCAAAGAAACCTTGTACGAGGGCTCCTGTTAAGGTCTTCAAGGTGTTTTTGCTGACCAGTGAGGAGATCCTGTAAAGGAATCTTGTTCTTTGATTGACTTTTTTGATTACGTTGGTGGCCATTTTATCACCGGAAAGATTGGCCTCCAGGATGGAACCTAGGTAGGTAATTTGATCTTTTTGTGTGATAATATTGTCACCCACTCTAACCAAGAAGCCATCTGCCTTGCTGAGATTACTATTTGATCCGAAGAGGATGGATTCAGTTTTTCCCAGGTGTAAGGATAGTTTGTTATCAGCGAGCCAGGTGCAGATTCTACCGAGTTCAGAGCTGAGGGTCTTTTCAACCTGCAGTTTGTTCCTGTCCGAGACCAGCAGTGCTGAGTCATCTGCGAACAGGAACAAGTTGCAGTCACAAGCTGAAGTCATGTCGTTAACATATATTAGGAACATAGTAAAGGCCCTAGTATGCTTCCTTGTGGGACGCCACAGCTCACTGGGAGGGGAGGGGACAGTGTTACGTTCACCTCCACCATCTGTTCTCTCCCCTCCAGGTAGGATTGCATCCAGCTCACTGATGTGCTATCAAAACCAATAGCTTTAAGCTTGTTAACCAGTATGGAGTGGTTCACGGTGTCAAAAGCCTTTTGGAGGTCCAGCATGACCATGCCGCAGTATTTTCCAGCGTCCACCTCGTGTTTGATGTGGTCGCTCAAATAGAGGAGGCATGTGTCAGTGGAGTGGGATGTTCTGAACCCAGATTGGAACTCGTACAACAATTTATTAGTGGCAAGATACTTTTCAACCTGTTCATAGACTATTTTTTCCATCACTTTCGAGATGGAGCTTAGAATAGAAATAGGGCGGTAGTTGCCGGGTTCTAATTTACTCCCTTTTTTGTACAGGGGGGTTACTTTGGCCAGTTTAAAATCTTGGGGGACCTGTCCCTGTTTGATTGGGATGGTTTACGTGGGTGATGACGGGAGCAATGGAAATGGCTGAGTCTCTGAGAAATTTGGAGGGAATATTGTCATGGCCAGTGGCCTTGTGGGGTTGGAGGACACTCAGTTTTTTAAGTACCTCCTCAGTTGTTACCATTGCCATTTTAAAATCATCTTTACAAACACCTAGGTTTTTGTAGAAGGCTTTGATGTGCTCTACACCAAAACGCCCAGAGTGGGAGGGCAGTTTGTTAACCAGCATTGTTGCAATGTTTGTAAAGAAGATGTTCAAGTGGTTTGCTACGTCAAGCTTGTCAGTGATGAGGGTGTTATTCGATTTGATAGTTTCTGACCACAGCCTAGTTGGTTGTTTAGTAGCTTCCAAAGCTCCCGAGGGTTGTTTTTAATTTCCTCTGCTTTATCATTGATAAAGTTACTTTTTGCTGATTTGGTCATGGCAATAACACTGTTTCTTAGCTTGTTACATTGGGTTTTTAGGATGTACAGTTTAGTTTGGAGATCACTGTCGAAGCGCTTGGCTAGCATGGACTTGCATTTAAGAAGTTCAGAGCATTTGTTGTCTCTGGTTTTCATTGCAGTCAGTATGTCCGAATTCATCCATGGCTCCGAGCGGGTTTTGACCCTGACGGTTCTCAATATACATATATGTTTAGATGCCTGTGACAGCCTCTCAGCAGTTCAGACAAGGCTGCTCCGCTTGTGTAAGACAGAAAAAAAGCGTACGGCAGCTGCCGAGTAGACGTGACTTTTGATCGTTGTCACGTTCAATTTCAAACTTTGCCGGAAATGTTAAATGCCGAAAGTGTCGGTAATTTCGGCGTGGGCCCATATTTTGGCGTACGCACGGTTGATAAATGAGGGCCATAGTGTTTCTATAGTGTTTCTATAGTGTGACTATAGTGTTTCTATAGTGTTGTAGTGTTTATATAGTTGTTTATATAGTGTTATAGTGTTTCTATAGTGGTATAGTGTTTCTATAGTCTCTATAGTGTTTCTATAGTGTTATACAGTGTTAAAGTGTTTATATAGTGTTATTGCGAACGTAGTTAACTATGAGACCCTGCAGATCATGTCTGTCTGTGCGTGTGTCTGTCTGTCTGTCTGTCCCGCTGTGACACCACCCGCCCGCCACCAGAGGGCGCAGCTGTAGCACACACACACACACACACACACACACACACACACACACACACACACACACACACAACCAGACACACACACGAGCTGCGTTCGCTTCCCGCGTTTGCGTGTCTTACTTGTAGTGTTATAGTGTTTCTATAGTGTTTCTATAGTGTTATAGTTGAGAGTGTAGAATGAAACCAAGGGTCCATTTGGTTTCATTTTACACTCTCAAGGGTTAAAAAAGGGGTCCATTTGGTTACCAACTCTCCATCATTTTGATGCATGGGGACCACCTACAGTAGAAACCCCTTAAGACCACCAGTTGAAAAACGCCCAGAGTGGGAGGGCAGTTTGTTAACCAGCATTGTTGCAATGTTTGTAAAGAAGATGTTCAAGTGGTTTGCTACGTCAAGCTTGTCAGTGATGAGGGTGTTATTCCATTTGATAGTTTCTGACCACAGCCTAGTTGGTTGTTTAGTAGCTTCCAAAGCTCCCGAGGGTTGTTTTTAATTTCCTCGGCTTTATCATTGATAAAGTTACTTTTTACTGATTTGGTCATGGCAATAACACCGTTTCTTAGCTTGTTACATTGGGTTTTTAGGATGTACAGTTTAGTTTGGAGATCACTGTCGAAGCGCTTGGCTAGCATGGACTTGCATTTAAGAAGTTCAGAGCATTTGTTGTCTCTGGTTTTCATTGCAGTCAGTATGTCCGAATCCATCCATGGCTCCGAGCGGGTTTTGACCCTGACGGTTCTCAATATACATATGTTTAGATGCCTGTGACAGCCTCTCAGCAGTTCAGACAAGGCTGCTCCGCTTGTGTAAGACAGAAAAAAAGCGTACGGCAGCTGCCGAGTAGACGTGACTTTTGATCGTTGTCACGTTCAATTTCAAGCTTTGCCGGAAATGTTAAATGCCGAAAGTGTCGGTAATTTCGGCGTGCGCCCATATTTTGGCGTACGCACGGTTGATAAATGAGGGCCATAGTGTTTCTATAGTGTTTCTATAGTGTGACTATAGTGTTTCTATAGTGTTGTAGTGTTTATATAGTTGTTTATATAGTGTTATAGTGTTTCTATAGTGGTATAGTGTTTCTATAGTCTCTATAGTGTTTCTATAGTGTTATACAGTGTTAAAGTGTTTATATAGTGTTATTGCGAACGCAGTTAACTATGAGACCCTGCAGATCATGTCTGTCTGAGTGTGTCTGTCTGTCTGTACTGCTGTGACACCACCCGCCCGCCACCAGAGGGCGCAGCTGTAGCACACACACACACACACACACACACACACACACACACACACACACACACACACACACACACACACACACACACAGGGCGCAGCTGTAGCACACACACACACACACACACACACACACACACAAACACACACACACACACACACACACACACACACACACAAACAACCACACACACACACACGAGCTGCGTTCGCTTCCCGTGTTTGCGCGTCTTACTTGTAGTGTTATAGTGTTTCTATAGTGTTTCTATAGTGTTATAGTTGAGAGTGTAGAATGAAACCAAGGGTCCATTTGGTTTCATTTTACACTCTCAAGGGTTAAAAAAGGGGTCCATTTGGTTACCAACTCTCCATCATTTTGATGCATGGGGACCACCTACAGTAGAAACCCCTTAAGACCACCGGTTGAAAACCACTGGTGTAACAGATATGTATTTGCTATAGTATAATTCCTATGCTGCATAGTATTACGCTGTACCATGGCTCCCCCTAGCGACCGTTTATGCTACGTGCACGCTCCAGCCAGGGTTACCAAGTCTGCTTATTTCCCGCGACTTTTGGCATCTTCTTTTCCAGAGATCCTTTTCTTTTCTTTGAGCTAATTATTAGTATAATAAATTACTAAAACATTAATTATCATAGACATACATAGTGTATAATGATAAATGCATCAAATCATTTTTTTATTAGGATTATATGGGGATGTTATTGGGTTTGTTTTGGCTTGTTTTTGGAGGTGGGTTGGCTTATTTCTCTCACGAGAGTTGGCAACACTGGCTGTGTGCACAACAACCATTTGTGTTCGCCGGGTCCGTCCATTCCAAGTGAACAGACGTTTTGTAGCTAAAGTTGAACAAACTTGAACCAGTTGGACGTTTGAGGGACTGTCGGTCCTTTTCAACCCGAAGACACAACTGTAGAGGACAACCCAGAGCTTTGAGCAACCAGGGCTTAATTCACTCAAACGTCATATTTCTCTCACACTGCTCCAGTCACAACAACAACAGTTGTGCTAGTAGCTATACTAAGTCCCTCGTTGCTGTTTCTCTGATAAAGTAAGTTATACTATTTTTGTTTTGTTCATAGTAGCCTAAAACTAACGTAAGATCTGTTGAAATGCACACTGTCACGTGACAGTGGTCGCTAATTGTGTGGATTAGTCGTTTTGTATCAGTTATTGTGTCAGACTTTATAGTTTGACCGTTTCTTTTGTGACGCAGATCAATGTAATGTTTACATAGGCGTCTGAAAAGCCAGCGTAGAACACTGACTAGTAGAGGACCTGACTAAGATATGTATGCACTTCATTTAGGAGAGAATATCGCAACTGTTCTTGACTAATATGACCCCCGCGAACAACTTGGGAACTGTGAACAATTCTCTATCCGGGGCGAAATACCCGGAAATGACCACGCCCTTTTAAAAATGACCACTACTTCAAACATGGCTCTATTTTCTAAACCGTTGGAGCTACAGATTTTCTGAGGTGCTCAAAATGTTCAGAATGCTCATGTTTGTTGAATCCGTGCCCAAGCCAGCAACCAGAGCCGAAGAGTTTGATCAATCCTCAAGGCCCCCCCCCCCCCCTGCAGCCCCGCCTCCCCGCACCCCCCGTCCCCCGCCGCAGCGCGTAAAAAAATAAGTTGTTTTCGCTGGTACTTTTAAAGCAGCTTCTATAGGCCAATGTCCAAGCCAAGGTGAGGACTTTCAGGACTATATTATTATATGAGAGAGAGAGAGAGAGAGAGAGAGAGAGAGAGAGATCATAGGCGGCGGGTGCGTTTTACCTTTGGGTAGGCTACAGAATTGCGCTTTGGGGGGGACTGTCGCCGCCGCAGATTTATTTATTTATTTATTTCCCAAATGGTCTAAAAATGAGTTATTTTAGCATACTTTTACCAATGAATTAGCCTATACACAGACAACGACTGATCAGCCTATTTTGGACAAATCAAATATGGCCACCAGTCCGCCACCTGAAAAAGGTTTTGTCCAGAACTTTTGAACCACATCAGCTATGAATGCAAACTTGGTGTCTAAATCATGTTTTTTGACAATTATAAACATTTTGGAATGATCATCTTCATGATTGGGTGCGGCTGAACGTCTATTTTGCATATTTCAAAGATGGCGACTATCTGCCAATTTGTTTTACTTATAAACTTGGTGTCTATTTTGTGCTTTTTGAGCATTAGAAACACATTGGAATGCTCATATTTATGATTAAATCCATCTAGAGCACTCTTATTTGCTTATTACAAATACTGTATGGCCTATATCAAAAATGTTACGTTTCATCCATAATGTAATTTTAAGAAACAATAGAATAGCATAATAATATCATGATAAATTATGCTGAGCATTAGTCAAAGGTGTATCAAATTTTAACAGTAGACCTATGTTTACACACACACACACACGCTCCGTCCTTTTGATTCCTCATGGAAAATACTTTTTTTGTCCTGGTCATACAACTTCTATATATCGAGGTGCAAATGATTCCAGCTTTGCAGAATTTTCTTTTTGTCCACTAGGCCTTTCATGACTGTTGCAGCCTCAGTGGAGGAGGATGGTGCAAGCTTTACTGGCATATACAAAATGAGTCCAGTAAGGTTCCCAAGTCTTAGCCATGGAGTCAGTGACCAGCCCAATGTACTGAAACGTTGGGATGTAGTGGCCTTTAGACAAGCTGAATCAAGTACAATTGGGTAGGAGGAATGGACTTGCGACCATTTGTTTGACCAACCTCAGCCTTCCCTGACTATGGGAAAAGGAGTGCAGGAATCTCACATAAACCCTGGTCACTCCCACCTTGGAGCCTGAAAAGATCAACTCCGATTTCCATGTCCAAAGATTGTCCAGAATATGTAGGCAAGTGTATTTGTCTTATTATGTAATGTCATTGCCGCTATTCTAAAGCCCCCCCCAGGTACAAACACCCCTGTCATAGAGGGACTGAGAAAGCCACTGTGACCCCTTTTCCACCGGTTGGTTCCCAATGGGAACCGGTTCAGTTCTTTTTGGTTTTTAGTCCATGAGCCAGAGCTCCATAATTGGTGGGCAAACTATACCCTATATTAAATTGTTTATAGGATCAATACAAGTAAATTAATACATGATAACCCTTCCACAGTAGAAGCTTTTTCATATTTTTGAGTATTGCATATTTTCCTACATAAGGGACTGATCGTTATTTATCCACCAGGGGGGGGGGTGCAGATGTGATTTCATTTTTTTATTTTTCCTCATCTGAATTAATTAATGCTAAATAAATATGTCACGCAGTCGCATACTAATACTACAGCGTCATACTCCACAGAGAAAAGCACAATTTGCGCAACACCAACGTTCAACTGCCTGCTCGGCTCATTTAGCCAGCCAGGCACCACCGAATAGTGTAACTCTTTCTTTAATCTATTACAACCACATACGCAGACAAAAGTACATGGCACCGTGAACAAAACACAAGTAGGCTACTGTGACGCACACACCAACAATCCACCATTGCAATGCGAGTGCGCAAAGATGCACATGACAGCTGCATGCTTTTAGATCTACCGTCAAACTGCCTAAACTGACCATGGAGAAGTTCACTGGAGATGTGAGTCAATGGCAAAGCTTTTGGAAGCAATTTGAGACAGCAATAGACAAAAACACGAGTCTCAGTAAGTCTGATAAATTCATATATTTAAAGTGATTATTCTTAAGTGGCAGAGCGGCTATGTAGTCGCGGGATTGGCTTTATCAGACCAGAATTATGACAATGCCATTAAAATGCTAGGCAGGCTGCATGTCGCGCGTAATTGTAGAACGCAGGGCATTCACTCTGAAGAGTGCGGGCGCAGACACCACAAAACAGTTTGCAATCAAACAGCCAGTCAATATACAGCGCATGATAGACGCGCCGACCACGGCAACGACAGACAGGCTGACCACAGTGTTGCAGATGCAGTTAGTAGTGTAGCAAGCAACTCTGACAATAGTATTACTGCAGACAGCTACCATTAAGGATAGATGCACCAACGCAAAGCCAAGTAGCCAGGTGCCTATTAGATGGGGGTAGCACCCGCAGTTTCATTAAAGAGGATATTTCCAGAGCTGGGTTTCACGGAGACACCTCACACCACCGCAACCTCAACAGCGGTGCTGTCAACCTGCTGCTCCTCGCCTTCCTCCTCTCTGACCGACAACACTAGCTCTTGGCTCTTGCTGCTGGCCCGCAATTCAAACATTGCGGTTCATAGCTTGAAACATTTTTCACTTTTTCTACTGGAAATGTTATGAACGCAGAATCAATCTGTCCCGCGCTGTTTTGAAGTGGCTACAAGTCAGACGGGGCAAACTACATCAGCGGCCGGGGGAGGGACCTTTGGTGGTAGAACAGATCTACAAGCTAACAACGTGTCACCAAGCAACACGTTGTTAGCTTGTTGATCTGTTCTATTTGTATGCACAGTTGCGCACACATGGAAGATACCAAGTACACTCGCCACACAGGGTAAACTTTATATAGATATGAGTGAAAGTGAAACACTATGAAAAACAAAATAATCATTTTTTACATACATTTTACATACATTTTTTACATACAAACAATCATTTTTTAAATACAAAATTCAGCAAAATAAAGTTGTACAACCCCCCCCCCCAAGCCAAAATAAAAATAAACATATCCCCCCCTCAGGCTCAAAAAATAGTTTAATGACCCCCCCCCCCCCCCCCCCCCCTTTTTTGCAGACGTAGAATACGCACATCGACAGGCTGGGTGCTGGGCTTTTTTGCACCATACCAACCTTTGATAAATAACGATCAGTCCCTAATGCCTCATTTGCATATTTAAAAATTTAAAATTTGTAATACAATAAATCATTGTCTTCGTGTAAGTACTCAATTGGGGAAGTTTAATGGTGATAACAATCTAATATAGGTATGGTTTTGCCCACTCAATTCATAATTAATGTTTCAATTTTGGAGCTCTGGCTCGTGGACTAAGAACCAAAAAGAACTGAACCGGTTCCCATCGGGAACCAACCGGTGGAAAAGGGGCCTGTAAGGCTTCATCTACTTTGCTATGGCTACAACTCTTGCTGTATATGACGAAGACCATACGGCAATCTCTGGACATGGCAATCAGAGTTGATCTTTTCAGGCTCCAAGTCCAAGGTGAGAGTGAGATTCTGCACTCCTTTTCACATAGTCATGGAAGGCTGATGTTGGTCAAACAAATTGTAGCAAGTCCCTTGAGAACCTTCCTCCTACCCAAGCTACATTGATCCAGCTTGTCAAGGCCACTACATTCCAAATTTCAGTACATTGGGCTGGTCACTGACTCCATGACCCATCTTGTAGATGCCAGCCAGTAAAAGCTACTCCACTTAGGCTGCAACAGTCATGTAGGCCTATATTCGACACAGAAAATTATGCAAAGCTGGAATCCTTTGCGCCTCGATATATAGAAGTTGTATGATCAGGACCAAAAAAAAAAGTCTTCTCTGTGAGGACTCTAAAGGGCGGAGCGCATGGTGTGACGGAGCGCATGGTGTGTGTGTGTGTGTGTGCGCACGCACTCGCATTTCCAATTTAAACACTGTTAAAATGTGATACCTTTGACAAATGCTCAGCATAAATTATTAAGCTATTATTATTATGCTCTTATGCTATTATTCTATTGTGTCAATAAAAGTATATCTGTACACATGTATGTTTTAGAGACAGTCGCACTGAGGAAAAGACAGGAAGCAGAGCTGGAGGTAGCAGAGACTAAAATGTTGAGGTTCTCTCTGGGAGTAACAAGGATGGATCGGATCAGGAACGAGTACATCAGAGGGACAGCACATGTCAGATGTTTTGGAGATAAAGCCAGAGAGGTCAGACTGAGATGGTTTGGACACATAAAGAGGAGGGTAGTGTGTATATTGGTAGAGGGATGCTGAGGTTAGAACTGCCAGGCAGGAGGCCTAGAGGAAGAGCAAAGAGAAGATTTATGGATGTAGTGAAAGAGGACATGAAGTTAGTTGGTGTGAGAGAAGAGGAGGCAGGGGACAGCGTGAGATGGAGGCAGAGTATTTGCTGTGGCGACCCCTGAAGGGAAAAGCCCAAAGGAAAAGAAGACACAGGTTGCTTATTTTCTCCAGTTTGATCTTAACCTAATCCTACAACTCTACACTCAAACCCGTATGAAACTTCGTGTTACATAACATTTTTTATATAGGCCATATAGTATTTGTAATAAGCAAATCAGAGTGCTCTAGATGGATTTAATCATGAATATAAGCATTCCAATGTGTTTCTAATGCTCCGAAAGCACAAAATAGACACCAAGTTTACAAATTGTCAGATAGTCGCCTTTGAAATATGCAAAATAGAGGTTCAGCCACACCCAGTCATACAGATAAGCATTCCAAAATGTTTCTAATTGTCAAAAAACATGATTTAGACACCAAGTTTGCATTCATAGCTGATCTGGTTCAAAAGTTCTGGACAAAACCTTTTTCAGGTGGCGGACTGGTGGCCATATTGGATTTGGCCACTATGATAACCCGGAGGGTTGCTGGCTCAGGCACGGTTTCAACAAACATGAGCATTCTGAACATTTTGAGCACCTCCGAAAATCTGTAGCTCCAACGGTTTAGAAGATAGAGCCATGTTTGAAGTAGCGGTCATTTTTAAAAGGGCGTGGTCATTTTCGGGTATTTCGCCCCAGATAGAGAATTGTTCACAGTTCCCAAGTTGTTAGCGGGGGTCATATTAGTCAAGAACAGTTGCGATATTCTCTCCTAAATGAAGTGCATACATATCTTAGTCAGGTCCTAGATGTCTTTGGGCAGCTGTGGCCGAACGGTTTGCGGAGCGCGGTCTTGATATCGGAAGGTCGCTAGTTCGTATCCCCGGACCGGCATGTTTAAATTTGCCACCGCTGAAGTGCCCTTGAACAAGGCATTGAACCCCTACCATGAAATGTTCTATGAGCAGGGCCTGGCTGTAAACAAGTTCTTGAGCTTAGTCCAGTTACCCTGGGTAAACATAGTAGGCCTACCTTTCCTTTCCTTTGGGCATCTTTGTAATGTTAGTGAACAAAGCAGGTAAAAGAGTAACGCTTGGGATTTGTTTTAAACATTTGGGATTTGTTTTAAACATTTGGGATTTGTTTTAAACATTTGGGATTTGTTCATGAACATTTCTTTGGGGGGTGGGTTGCTTATACACATGTGGTATGTGTTTACAAACATTTTTGGGCTTGTTTATAAACATGTGATTAGCTTACAAATATTTACATTTGTTTACATATATTTGTGATTTGTTTACCACCATTTGGGATTTGTTTATACACATTTTGTAATTGTTTATAAACATTATGGGTTTGTTTACCTGGGTTTGAACCCCTACCATTAAATGTTCTATGAGCAGGGCCTGGCTGTAAACAAGTTCTTGAGCTTAGTCCAGTTACCCTGGGTAAACATAGTAACTTTCTTTCTTTCTTTTTTCCTGAACTTATCATTGCAGACGTCTATGTCTGGTCATTCAGTTTGTATTAATGCACTCTTAGATTTTTATATTGAGGGGATTGTTGGAGGAACTTTTAAGTGTAGGGCTCTATCATTTTTTTACATGCAATGTGAAATGCCACCGAATTCCTAAATATTGTCCTTGTCTATATGGGCACTGTTGGGAATGTTCTCAGAGCCTGCATCTCTCCGCATGATGAAAATAGCTGATCTACAAGCTCACAACGTGTTGCGTACGCAACACGTTGTGAGCTTGTATATCAGCTTTTTTCAGCACGGAACACATTGTACGACGAAGAATAAATCAGGCCTCACTGCGCTTCACTCACTGTGGAAGAGAGATGTCTTTTGTTGGCCGTTCGTGGCGATATTATGGACACGTACCTCCTCGACACGATAATAATCAACTAAGCTATTGGAAGCTATTTTTCGTGGCATATTATGTTTAATCAAACAACAAGTTTCCTCAGTGTTTGTGTTGGGAGTTGGGCTGTGTGCATGCAGCGTGAGTGCATGATCATCATGCAGTAGCTAGATGCGCGCTCCAGTGACGGCTCAGAAAGATTAGTTATTTGTTGTCGGATAAGGACTTATTGGTGGGTTTTTCGCTAGATATTAAAGGCCTATGCATATTCTGGATTTACGGTGGTGAGCTGACTGCCGGAGCTGAAATAATGTTGAGCGAGCGGTGGTGAGTAAAAACAGAGAGATGGGCTGGAGCGGTGGTCACCCCACCACCGAAAATCCAGACTATGTATGAGCCTTAAGCATGTTTAGGGTGTATGTTTTAGCGTCGGGGATTTAGCCTGGAAGGCTCCATGGAAACACTCACTCACTCTTGAAGTTGAACGTGCAAAAGTGACGTTCACACACGCCAGAAATGAACGCGTTCACGATGACGTTCATCAAGTAGAAATACAGTATGTTCCGTTCACTTTCACCCTGAATATGAACGAGTTGGTGAACGATGGTTATTTGAACGCGTTCGGGTACAACACTGCCTACAGTGACTAGCCCAGTGGGTGGGTTAGGGTTAATGATGAGCCTACATTGACTAGCCCAGTGGGTGGGTTAGGGTTAATGATGAGCCTACAGTGACTAGCCCAGTGGGTGGGTTAGGGTTAATGATGAGCCTACAGTGACTAGCCCAGCTGGTCCAGTGGTGCTGCAGAATACTTTCATATTTGGAATTTATAACAATGTCTCTTCAGTTTAACCACTTAAACCCTCTATACTTGGACCACCAAACCTAAAATATGGACTACCACACCTAAAATAGCTGATCTACAAGCCCACAATACGTCTCAACTTGATGCGTTGTTTGAGCTTGTGGATCTGCTATTGTTGGTGAATGTTTTTCACTTTAGCTCCAGTGGACACGTTGTTTAAACATCAAATTATCCCTAAGCAGTCGTACTGTTCATTCATAAACTCTCCTTTATGAACATGTATTCACGACTGTGTGTGTGTGTGTGTGTGTGTGTGTGTGTGTGTGTGTGTGCGCGCGCACACGATGGCCATGATGGAGACAGCATGTCAGGATGCTGTGATCATTCAGGTTGCTGAATGATCTAAACATTCTTTTCTGTTTGGTGATTTCCACAGAGCACCACAGGAGGAGATCTCACGCCATCAGGAGAGAGATGGCCTCCAAAAGTCATTCAGCACGGTCAGAGGAACAGCGGGATATGGACCGCCAGGGACATGGACTGTCTGATGCAACGCTGCAACCCGTAGTAAAGTTGTACAGGATGGGTAGGTACCGTTTTATTTACAGCTAGGTAAACATGTGCTCCTCTCTGACTGTCCTGTTGTACCTTGGATTCAAAAAGTGCTGAAATCTTTGCCACTGAGCCTGGCAACGTGACGTCAGCATTAAGGGGCACATGGCGTGTGATATGGTAGCTGTTGTGGAAATAAATAAAAAAGCTTCAGAACTCTCATCTCTCAAGCCAATGGGTTCCCAGAACTAGCGCGCCGCCTTCAGCACACCCCTGCTTGTAGATCTGCTATTTTCGACACATGGCCCATACATTCCGCTGTAATACACGTGCCAGTTTCAGGTTACTTACTGTGACTGCGTGACTGTCATGAAATGAACAGAGACGAGATGACAGACGTGTTTATACAACAAAGATTTGTAAAACATATGGGGGTAGTGCCTGCTATGCCACTGAACAAATTGGTATCATCACCTACCTTACATGTTTTCACACACTTCTTCATCACTGTTGGTAGGTCATTGCAAATGAGTTTGTTTGGATGAGGGCTAGGTGTACAGAAAAACGAAACATTTAGATTTGTTTTATTGTTCATGCAAGGAAGGTGTCCACTGTCCAAACATATACGGTTCAAGAAAAAGGAAAAAAGTAAACGTACATGCCTAATTCAAGCACAAGTCTAAAGCAGTACCTTTTGATGAGGGAACTGTCTAGAGCTGAATACATACGTAGCTAGCATAGGATGTAGCATTCAAAATGTTTGGTGTGGCTATAGAAAAAGGTAACGAGTAGAATGCATATGATAACCAGAAAATAGTAAATGTAATCATGAAAAAACAAATGCAATCATGAAAAAAACAAAATCATTGAACATGTGAGTTTAAAACATATTGTAAGGACCCTGCAAAAGACCTGGCCGTATCTTGCTCCTACAAAGGGAGCTAGCTCTGTTGGCGGGGCTTGTTTTAAAAAAGCAACGCAAAAAAAAAGCAACGATGCATATGGAGCGCTACAGACTATTTTATGTCAACTGCCATCCGACTATAATGCAAATGCATAACAACAGTCTCCCCTAATGCATACTGTCCTATGTTTGCCCTGGTCTTGTGTTGTTCTGTCCACCTGTGTCTGTTTCTTTTGTTTCTGTTTGTCCAGTAGCTTCAGTTGTATTTATGTGTCACATTATGCTGCTGTATCTCATCTACTAGCAACCGAGACGCTGATCACAGAGAGTGACAGAAAACACAATCTGTTTCTCTCTGCTGATGTTACCTCCCCTCTCCTCCTTCCAGATTTCGAGGAGGTTTCCCCTGAACAGCAGGAGAGGAGCCCATGTCTGGTTCAAGTGAAACTAGAACATCCACAGATTAAAGAGGAACAGCAGGAGAGGAGCTGCAGTCTGGTCCAGGTGAAACTAGAAGCTCCACTGATTAAAGAGGAACAGGAGATGCTATTTCAAAGACCAAAGGAGGGTGATGGGTCAATGTTCACATTAGTAGCTGTGAAAAATGAAGATGATGAAAACAGAATGATGCCTCTGGCCAGCACCTCAACTGAACACATGGTTGTGTGTAAAGAGGAAGTTTCTCCTGAACAGGAGAGGAGCTCCAGTCTGC
Source organism: Protomyctophum parallelum (assembly GCF_964188405.1). Lineage (NCBI taxonomy): Eukaryota > Metazoa > Chordata > Actinopteri > Myctophiformes > Myctophidae > Protomyctophum > Protomyctophum parallelum. Next base: position 1,245,512 of record NC_139705.1, read on the forward strand.
TCCAGGAGGAACCAGAGCCTCCACACGTTAAAGAGGAACAGGAGGAACTACTTCAAAGACCAGAGGAACCTGTTGGGTCAATGTTGACATTACTAGCAGTGAAAAGTGAAGTTGATGAAGTCATCTCTTCACACTGCCCTGAAGTTGAAGTTAAACTTGAATCTGACACTGAACTCACTGAAGCCAGTGATGATTGGGGGAAGACAAGTGGACGTGGCCACACTGGAGAAAAACCTTTCCATTGTCACCATTGTGACAAGAGTTTCAGATTATCAAGTAACCTGAAGACACACCAGCGTATCCACACTGGAGAAAAACCTTTTCAGTGTAAACATTGTGACAAGAGTTTCACTCAGTCAAGTGATCTGAAAAGACCCCAGCGTATCCACACTGGAGAAAAGCCTTTTCAGTGTAAACACTGTGACAGGAGTTTCACTCAGTCAAGTGTTCTGAAGAGACACCAGCATATCCACACTGGAGAAAAACCTTTTCAGTGTAAATATTGTGACAGGAGTTTCACTCAGTCAATTATTCTGAAGACACACCAGCGTATCCACACTGGAGAAAAACCTTTCCACTGTCACCATTGTGACAAGAGTTTCACTCAGTCAAATAACCTGAAGACACACCAGCGTATCCACACTGGAGAAAAGCCTTTCCAATGTAAACATTGTGACAAGAGGTTCAGTCGATCAAGTCACCTGATGACGCACCAGCGTATCCACACTGGAGTAAAACCTTTTCAGTGTAAACATTGTGACAAGAGTTTCGAAAATTCAAGTAATTTGAACAGACACCAGCGTAGCCACACTGGAGAAAAACCTTTTCAGTGTAAACATTGTGACAAAAGTTTCACTCAGTCAGTTGATCTGAAGACACACGAGCGTATCCACACTGGAGAAAAACCTTTTCAGTGTAAATATTGTGACAAGAGTTTCAGTCAGTCATGTCATCTGAAGAAACACCAGCGTATCCACACTGGAGAAAAACCTTTTCAGTGTAAACATTGTGACAAGAGTTTCAGTCGGTCAAGTATTCTGAAGACACACCAGCGTATCCACACTGGAGATAAAACATTGTGACAAAAGTTTAATTCAGTCAAATTATCTCAAGACACAACAGCGTGTCCACACTAGGGATGTAGCTTGATAACCGATACCCGTCGAAATCTGATAACAAGCTTATTGATTACCCGTTATCAATAAGCGTCAATAATACGTTTTTTTATGATTAATGTGCTTCATATTTATACGCGCACGGACAACAAAGAAAGTAACACCGATCGTCTCTAGGAAGGTCCGGTATGTGATCCGGGAGTTAAAAGCCCCCCCCTCCTGAAAAGAGGTCTGGTCTATGGCGGGCAAGCTCCCTCCAATGCCTCCATTACGACGTACTGGAGTCTGCACGGCAACGGCATAAACCAACGCAGATGTCGGGATCTAAAATGGAGTTACCCATACTCTAGTGTGTGTGAATACACTCGATTCCCCCTCCCCTCCTGTTTCTACATGGTTTCTCCCGAGGCAGCGATGGAGTGAGGGGCTCTTCCTCTCTCCGATCATCGCATTACAGTTTCATCCCCCCCCCCACTCACCATCCACACAGATCCACTGGCTGTGTGTGCCTCCATTCCAACGGCAACTCGCCGGTCCGCCACCTCGTCCTCTCATTCTCGGAAATATAAACCCGTATATAAACCAAGAATAATCTGCAACGGTCGATCGCCATTTCACGCACACGGACAGGTATACGCGAAACGAATGACGTATTCTCGAAGGACCGCCATAGGAGAAGCAGTATAGATATGATCAACTGTCTTTTTTTCCCCGTCGCGTCTTCACCGAGTGCAGTACTTTCATCCGACGGAGCATTGGTCCGAACGACAACCTACCTCCTCCCTCACCCTAACCCTAACCTCCCCCGGGGCAGACACCTAAACCTAACCGCAACCCTCGACCGACCCGCAGCGCACCTCGGAGCATTGCTCCTTCGGATGATAGTATGCCTCCCGTTTTCACCAGCCATGTTTGGACAAAGAAGCAGTATACTAGCAGATATCACAGCCGTGGAACCCCCCCCCCCCCCCCCCCACTGCGAGTTGCGATCGCTTTGCAGTTTGCATCTCTCTCATTCTCGGAAAAAAGATTCTCGGCAGTGGATCACCATAATCGCCATTAGCCATAGCGCCTTCGCCAGCCAATTGCAGTGATAAGACCGCAATGAAGGCGTCTGGGACGTAATGGACCCGTTTGTAATGTATAACGAATACGGCTCATCATAAACTGCGGAAGCCATCAAGTTGTTCTTTGCCCCAAGTTCCCCCAACATGCCCAGACATGTCTGTCAAACACTAAAGTGTCTCACCGTTATCGTTCTGAAACGATCTGAAGGTAGCCTACATTACAGTACTGATCAAGACATTTGTTGCCCCCCCCCTGTTACTGAGACAATGATCAGATATGTCTATAGTATGTACATGTCGCTATAGGCCTTATTTTGTGAATATTTAGTTGTCAGGTACCTTGTCTAAGATACTCTTTTTCAGAGAGGATTTCAGAGAATGAAGGACCTGAAGAACTATTATTCACAAAATAAGGCCTATAGCGACATGTACATACTATATACCGTATGAAACAGAAGACACTCTGCTTTCATAAGAAAAAAACTAATACTGTAATAATAATAAAAATCACACCCATGTGAAGTGAGCAGTGCAATGTTGTGAAGTGAGCAGTGCAACATTGCACTGCTCACTTCAAAGGGGTGTGATTTTTATTATTATTACAGTAGAAGTATTTTTCTTATGAAAGCAGAGAGTCTTATGTTTCATACGGTATATAGTATGTACATGTCGCTATAGGCCTTATTTTGTGAATATTTAGTTGTCGGGTCCATGTCTTGTCTAAAATACGAGAGGATTTCAGAAAATGCATGGACCTGAACTGCTCAATATTCACAATATCAGTGGTCCATATCCATTGTGTGACCTGCTTAACGAGCAACGGTAGGCAGCTTAGTAAATTAATAGTCTACTGTAGCTGTGTGTCAGATGTTCTGTCTGAAGTAGTCAAAGCCAAGGAGAATGTTACAATTTAATTCACAATCGAGCATCTTGCCCTGCATCGAATATCCCATGATAGAACAGCAGGATAAAAACGGATAGTCTGTCTATCATCCATGCATCCATGAGCTAAGCGTCAAGCCCTGTCTAGGACCCACTTCCTTCAAAACTGTGGCTTTCTTGTTCAATAGTTAGAATCTTCAACTCTCACTGCGTCATGTTTTGACAGCGGCACTACACATTTTGACACTTTGTCATAGTGATATTTATCCAGCCAGGTCGGTGATTACTTATCATTCATGCTGTGCAACACATGCTTTTGTAAGCGACGCTAAGGATTGTTTTGATCGATAATAATCTGTCATGTGTGTGCGCGAGTGCCGAGTGCACTCTTTATTTGTGCGTGCAGCCGTGCACAGTGTTTCTCCCACGTTTGGTTAAAAGTTGGCGTTCGAACTTTACAAATAAGTTTAGTATTCAACGTGTCAGGGACGCTATCATGCTGCGTTCACTCTGACGCTCTGTGCTGCCTGCGAGAGGGAACAACAGACACACAGGACACAGCACATGAGCACAGAGTGCTAAAAGGGGGAGGGCCGAGGGCGGTGCGGTGGAAGTAAGGGGAACAGATCTTCAAGCTAAAATGCATCGAGCCTCTACACGTTGTTAGCTTGTAGATCTGCTCTTTTTTGCGAACGACATTCTGCTGTGTATTGGCAGTGATGGCTGGCTGCCCGTCAGTCTGACACTTCGGGATCGACTTGAAAGGTTCCCGCGAGCTACTGGTAGCTCGCGAACCCCTGGTTGGTTACCCCTGCCCTAGAGTAAAAACTTTAGTTTCCCCCGCCTGAGGCCGACTCCAAAGGATAGGATGTCACGGAAGGTAATTTTAATATCTTTGGGATAGTATTTAGTTGTTTAAGCTATCAAATGTATCATGACATATATCCACCGACGACGTCGGAGAGTCACACCGGTGCATTCCTCCCCAACAGCGACCAGTCTGTTGTCATTCACCCGGACACAACAACCTGTTCTCGGACAGTCTTTTTCAAATGCCCCTCCTTGCTCCAACATGGTGGTTGTAGTAAAATAAACGTGACTGAGATGTTACGTCTCTAAATGTTGTGCTCGAACTGTTGTTCGACATGTCACGACGAGTCCTACTATAGTATTTGGTTTAAATGGTGTAGCCTACTCGGTAAGAGCCTAATTTGAGTTGGCTCAGCAGTACAAGACGAGCCAACTCAGGGCCAGGCAAGTGAGGCTTCCCAGTTCAATTGTGTGTGTGTGTGTGTGTGTGGGGGGGGGGGGGGGGGGTTTGGGGAAACACTGCTGTAAGACACCAATTGTAATTCAGACGTGCCGTGAATGAAAGTTATTTAGAGGGGTACAGTCAGTCTAATGTTTGAGAACTATTGCTATAGATGACTAGAAATTATGATTATAAATTACTGTAGAGCAGTGGTTGCCTAAGTGGGGTCCCCAGCTAAATGATATACCAAATGGACCCTTATGTGTCTGTAACTCAGAGATAGATTGTACAAATGGTACAATCTCTTAGTTGAACCCGGTTCCATTTGTTAAATTAACTTTGATTTTACAATATACATTGGGGTCCCAGAGATAGAAATGCCATTAAATGGGGGTTCATAGCCTAATTCAGGTCAAACTGGGGGTCCCTTGAAATGAAACCGTTTGAAAATCACTGCTAGAGCTGTAAATACATTCTTATGGGGGGTCTGTCCCTGGCATATCTTTTCTAATGTGGGTCCGCAGGATAATGAGTATCATTTTGGGGGTCCTTGACATGAAAACGTTTGGGAAGCACTGCTATAGATGGGTATACTATATTTATGTACTTTATTTTTAGGGACCACCTCTTCAAACAAGAGGTTCATCCAGCTGAGGAGGGACCATGAGGACCTGTTCACCGGCAAGAAATACACTGCAACTGCAGCTTGGACGTGAAAGAAAATGGCCCATTTGTAGTATGCTACTGTGATGCTCACTAAAGTGATTGTATTATTTGTAACCAGTGTCTTTCTTTTAAACTCAGTTTGTGTTTTCATGTCATTCTCCAACAAAACCACAGATAACCTGGTCAATAGGTGGCAGTGTAGGACCACAGGTAAAAACTGTCTTTCCAGAGTGTAGTGTCTTCAGCATGCGCCACTGTCTCCCTTCATAACTCAGAGGAGATGGTGAACAAATGCTACATCATGGTTTTGCTGTCTCCATTCTTTAACATCCTTATCCTGTTTTACAGGACACATATCTGTCGATAAGGTGTCACATTTGTGATACCTGTTACACTACCATAATGCCAACACTGGACTGTGATGATCCATTTTTGTGTAAAGATTACCTAAAACGGATATTTCAATTTATTTGGGTCATTTTAACATCTACTCTGGGTTTTTGTGAAAACCGTGGACAGTTGTTAAGTTGCTTGATTCAGTACTTAGATATTTGATATAAATATTATCAGACAGTTTCTTTTACAAACCCATTGTAAATTCAAACTCCATTTTAAACAACGTTATAGATTCATTAAAAACACCCGTGCATGGTTCTGGTGACTCAGTGCTGTTGTCCTATACGTGAGGGGGCCGTGTTCTTTGTATTGAAGTAGATTATAGTACATGGATTAAAGTTCTCAGTGCTATTGTCCTATAGGTGAGGGGGCCGTGTTTTTTGTATTGAAGTAGATTAAAGGGATTGTGACATTAAAAAAAAGGTTTTGGAATTGTTCTTGTTTTTTTTAGGTTTTCTAATCTCAATTGCACCCAAAAAACATGAACTTTTAACATCCAGTAGATTTTCTGTGATCTGGGGTTTTCTGGCTCAAACAGGTGCTCTGATTTGCCGGCAGTAAGTGCCATCACTTACTGCAAATCCCATATATGTCAATGGGATTTGCCAGCAGATGTCACTGTTTCACTGTGTTGCCTCTTTTCATTGTAGCTCAAAAGGCCCAAAAAACCCCAAAGAAAACTTCAGACCACAGAAAATCCACTGAATGTTCAAAGTTCAGGTTTTTTGGGTGTAATTGAGGTCATAAAACTTAAAAGAAAAATAAATTAAAATTAATGTCATAAAACCTTTAAAGTACATGGATTAAAGTTCTCAGTGCTATTGTCCTATAGGTCAGGGGGCCGTGTTCTTTGTATTGAAGTAGATTATAGTACATGGATTAAAGTTCTCAGTCGCCACAACTGACTATGCAGTCACCAGTGTGTCTGTGTGACCGACTCAGTCACAAGAAACTATTAAAGTGCACTGTTTTAAAGTGCATGTGCATGATACTCAATCATGTGTTTAAAGCCAACTACGCCACCCTTTGATTAAAACAACAGAGTAAAGGGAACTCTGACACTCGTCATTTAAGGTCAACACAGGTTCGAGTTTAAAACCAGGTAAAAGAGCATAAAATAGCTAAAACACATGGAAGGACTGAATACTGAAACAGGATGTTGGGGGGGTTATAAAAAGGATAAGGAACTTTATTGCGCCAATACAGGGGGCACTCTAAAATGGCCATAGAAAAATACAATGCTATATACTTAAAAACACCCTAATCCTAATTAACTAAACTAAACAACTTTAAAATACGGTTTCTCACAATGTCCAAATCTGCAATTGTGCAACAAAAGCAAGGAGCAGCGGGGACAGTCAAGGGTTGAAATCCATTCATCCGTTTCTTCTACTCTTCTGGTCACTGAAACACAAGAGCACTGCAGGGCACAGTTCATCTGTTTGACCATGTCCTACTTTAATGATGGAAGTACAGGTCACTCTAAAAGCCTGGGCACAGTTCATCCGTTTCACGATGTCCTACTTTAATGATGGAAGTACAGGTCGCTCTACACGTCGGCAACACTACAAATCGGGTACTTACAGACAAGCCCAGGTGTTAACCTGAGCCCTTCTGATTATGGCATGGTGGTGCTGCGGCCCATCTGCTGCCTTCCATATCTCGTCTCTGGGCAGCCCCTCCACGGCAAGGGCGCACACTGGGGGTCGTGGTCGTGGCACTTATCGTGTCGAGGACATGGCTACCACTGGCCCCCCATGTCCTGGGTGAAAAAGCTGCAGGTTGTTTGTCCAGCATCAAAGAGAGATTGCTCTGCTGTACCAGGTGTCAAGAGGATGGATTGAATCGAAAAATACAGACCATTTCAAATATTCATAGTATTGCCCATGGTATTACTGTGATAAAACTACTAGTAACTGGTGTCCTGACCATGGTATTACTGTGTTAAAACTACTAGTAACTGACCATGGTATTACTGTGTTAAAACTACTAGTAACTGGTGTACTGACCATGGTATTACTGTGATAAAACTACTAGTAACTGGTGTCCTGACCATGGTATTACTGTGTTAAAACTACTAGTAACTGGTGTACTGACCATGGTATTACTGTGATAAAACTACTAGTAACTGGTGTAGGCCTACTGACCATGGTATTACTGTGATAAAACTACTAGTAACTGGTGTACTGACCATGGTATTACTGTGATAAAACTACTAGTAACTGGTGTACTGACCATGGTATTACTGTGTTAAAACTACTAGTAACTGGTGTACTGACCATGGTATTACTGTTAAAACTACTAGTAACTGGTGTACTGACCATGGTATTACTGTGCTTAACTGACCAGCCAGCTGGCCTGACCTGAACCCGACAGAGAATCTAGGTTGTATTGTCAAGAGGAAGGTGTGAGACATGAGACTCAACAATGCAAATCTGTTATCGCTCATGTCCACCGGCTCCCTGGCTATCTGAAACTCTCAGATCTGAAGGGCAGCCGAAAGAAAGTGGCACAAGACAAAGCTACCAGATGACCTTTCCCACTTTCACTCACTCCTCTCTGCCTTCGCCCACTCACTAACTACTGCTAAAACCTCTTTTTACCACACCAAAATCCAATCCTGTACTTCTAACCCAAGGAAGCTCTTCTCCACTTTCTCCTCCCTCCTTAAACCCCCTCCCCCCACTCAACCTTCATCCCTCACTGCTGATGTTTTTGTCAACTACTTCGAGAAGAAGGTTGATGATATCAGCAGCTCCTTTCTTCCCCTCCCACATAAAGTGGCATCTGACTCAACCAACACTAACCCCAACATACCATGCATGTCCTCCTTCTCTCCTCTTTCCCCAGACGAGGTTCTACAACTAGTAAAATCCTCTAGACCTACCACTTGTCCTCTTGACCCTGTCCCGTCTCCAATCTTCCAGACCATCGCACCTGATCTGCTCCCCTTCATCACCTCCATCATCAACACCTCAGTAACCTCAGGCTGCGTCCCATCTGCCCTCAAGTCAGCCAGAGTAACACCACTCCTCAAGAAACCAACCCTTGACCCCTCAGATGTCAAGAACTACAGACCGGTATCACTCCTTTCATTTATTTCTAAAACCATTGAACGTGTTGTCTCCAACCAGCTCTCTCTCCATCTCTCACAGAACAATCTGCTGGATCCCAACCAGTCCGGATTCAAGAAGGCCCACTCCACAGAAACTGCCCTGCTGGCAGTCACAGAAGCACTACATGCTGCCCAAGCTGCTTCCCACTCTGCAGTACTGATTCTCCTAGACCTATCGGCAGCATTTGACACAGTGAACCACCAGCTGCTCCTAGACACCCTAATGGATCTAGGCATCGGTGGAACGGCACTAAAGTGGTTCTCCTCCTACCTCACCGACCGGACCTACCAGGTTTCCTGGAAAGGCCTGTTATCATCCCCCCGAACCCTCCAAACTGGGGTCCCACAGGGATCTGTACTTGGTCCTCTCCTTTTCTCACTGTACACTAAATCCCTTGGCACTATCATCTCTGCTCACAATATATCCTATCACTGCTACGCCGATGACACACAACTGTTTCTATCCTTCCCCCCCTCTGCCACTCAGGTGGAAGAGCGCATCACTGCATGCCTGGCTGACATCTCACAGTGGATGTCCTCCAATCACCTCAAACTGAACCCAGACAAGACTGAGCTTCTCTTCTTCCCAGCTAAGTCCTGCCCTATGCGGGAGCTAACTATCTCCGTAGACAACGCCCTGGTAATGTCTGTCCCAACAGCCAGGAACCTCAGTGGTGTCCTGGACAATCAGCTCTCGTTCAAAGCTCACATCACAGCTGTCACTCGATCCTGTAGGTTCACACTCTATAACATACGACGAATTAGACCGTTCCTCACCCAGGAATCAGCCCAGCTCCTAATCCAGACAACAGTCTTGTCAAAACTCGACTATTGTAACTCCCTCCTTACTGGCCTACCAGCATGTGCACTTAAGCCTCTCCAGCTGATCCAAAATGCCGCAGCTCGCTTGGTCTTCAACCAGCCAAAATTCTCCCCCTGCTCCGCTCCCTCCACTGGCTCCTGGTCGCTGCCTGCACAGAATACAAAACTCTGATGCTGGCATTCAAAGCAACCAAAGGTATGGCTCCCCCATATATTGCAAGTATGATTGAACCCTACAAACCCTCCCGCGCACTCAGATCAGCCAACGCAGGGAAGCTGGAAGTACCCTCACTAAAAACGCCGGGACAACGCTCCACACCTCCCAAACTCTTCTCCCTTCTGGCTCCAAAACTGTGGAATGCACTTCCCATTGCAGTCAGAACTGCAGCATCACTCCCAATCTTCCGCCGTAGTCTGAAAACCCACCTTTTCAGACTCCATCATGGCCCATAGCACTTACCCTACCCCCTTAGATAGCATTTCTGTAGACTTAGATAGCATCTGATACAAACTTATAGCATGTTATGTAGACAGCACTAAAATTGCATTGTATATAGTCATAGCACGCCATAGTACATATGTATAGCATAGTAGTATATATATATATAGTTTATATGTATAGTCTCATAATATAGATATTCCACTGTTACTTTCTTAGCTTACGCATGTTTTATGAGAAATGCTTTTTTTTCTGATGTATTCCCATGCTTTTTGTTCTTGCTTAATGTAAGTCGCTCTGGATTAAGAGCGTCTGCTAAATGCCTAAATTGTAAATTGTAATCAAAGAAAACCTGGGCTTCCATAACACCTCAACAGTGCCATAGCTGGCTGATCACCTCCATGCCAATAAGTACTTGTAGTATTTGTTCAAAAGTAGCATACATTAAACTTTTCAGATGGTCGACATTTCTGGATTAAAAAAAATATTTATTTCATGAGTTGTATTGTGACAAAAGCACATTATTAATGTCGTTCTGCTTTATTTTCTGTACATGTTATTTATTTTCAAAAAGTCGGACGGACGCGGTCTTTATTATTTGTTTAATTCGAATCGCAGTTGCGTTCCGCTGACTTTGGGACTGGTGGGGGGGGGGGGGGATGTAATTACTGACTGTTGGTTTAAGTTTGTTTCCTTGGTTTATTTTGTTTAGTAGGGAAAGATACAGGGAGAGACGTCATTGTGAAGTTTACTGTTTACCTGTGATTACGTCAATTACAACTTTTGAGCGTCCTACATAAAGTGTTCAGAGAAAACCCTACAGTCCTGCTGATTTATTCCTTAGTTAATAATTTGCCGTGCTATGAATAGGCCAGAGGGCGATTGTTACAGTATGCCTTATAATCATCAAGATGAAAATAAATTAGGTTTTAAATACTTTACTTTACGCGCAATGAATTGAGAATATATAAAAGCGTAACTTTTTGAATTATATTACGGGAGAACATGAACTTTTTGAGAAGGAGCTGTAGGCCTATGTGTTTTTCTCAGGGTAGAATCACATCGTATTTCTACTCAGATTTAAATGTGCAGTTGTAAGATTTTGTGTTGTATTTTCCATGGTTTGGGCATGTTTCTTTAGTGATATTATTGCTGTGATTTATGGTATTGATTAATTGTTTCTGAATGTTATTTGAATTGCATGATATTTTTATATCAACGAGGAGGAATAACATCCGCACGCACACCAGTTTGTAGATATCCAAGACTTACTTCATTTTTTTTTTTTCACTTAATTTTTATTGAAGGAAGAACAGACAAGAAAAACACAACTGACAAGACTATACGGAAAGAAAAAGAAAAAGACAAAAAGTAAACGAAAAAAAGGCTTCATTTCTCATATTACAAAAAACATTCAATGAAATCCTATTGCAATATTGCTAGGCTGAGAGAAGAGATTCCACTTTTCCCACTTTTTATAGAATTTATCTTCTTGTAGTCTAAGTATGAATGTTAGTTTTTCCATAGCATACAGTTCCTCAATAATGTCCATCCATTGATCTTTCGTTGGTGGGTCCTGCTGGCACCAGCGTCGTGTGATTGCTTTTTTACTTGCTGCTAAGAGGATCTTGATTAAATATTTATCATGTATTAGAAACTCTTCAGGGATATTTCCCAACAGTAGAAAAGAAACAGACAGAGGTATCTCAAAACACAGAATGGTCTCCAAGGTGGAATGAATGTCCTGCCAGTATTTCTGAATTTTAGGACAAGACCAGAAAATATGAGCGTGGCCCGCCCCCTTGTGGCCACACTGTCTCCAGCAAGGCTGATCTGTTTTCAGTTGTCTCGATTTAATTTTGGGTGTAATAAAAAATCTCATTAGGTTCTTCCAACGGAATTCTCTCCACATTCTTGAGTTGGTGGATGTAATTTGTGTATTGCACATGTTTGCCCATTCTTCTGATGTGATGGTAATCTCCAACTCTTTTTCCCAATTAGTTTTAATGTACTCTGTGGAGTTGACTTACTTTATTTTAAGGCAACAAATTGCAACGTTTCGACCGACTTCTTCATCAGGCAAAAAATATAAAGTAGCAGCATAAAATAAAGTAATTATCGTGGATGTTCTTCCTTGATGTTTGCCTTGATGCCTGACATCCGGCAGCTGGCCTGAATATAGGCATTGAGATGTGCACACAATCCTCTCTGTGGAATTATTTTGATAAGTACACACACACACACACACACACACACACACACACACACACACAAGCCAGCAGTCCATGATGTAAGGGGGGTGTAGGCCTACTGTCCATGCAGTTTCCACTATATTAGATTTTTTTATTGCAACATGTACTTCTAATTTTGCTTTGGCTGTTAAATATACATAATCAGGGATTGGGGATATTACATATAATTTGTGTAGGTACTGAGATCAGTATAGGGTCCCTTTCCTGTCACACTGGGGCCTTGGTGACCTGGAGGCCCATTTCAAGACCAAATATGAATAAATAATATGGAAACTTGATTTGGAGAATTGGACAACATCAACTGGTGTACTAGCAGAGAGATGTGCAGAGATGTCAGGACTTGTGTGACATATGTGAGAAGTGGGACCTTAGGACCTGGGAGCTCAGAGCAGGCGGCAGCAACAGCCTTTATATGGCAAGAGAAGCTCTCGTGAGAGCAGAGAGAGTCGCGTTTGTTCTCGTCTGTCAGGGTGTGGTTCAGGGTTGGCGTCATTCACCGGTGGCCAGCACCGTGCGCCCAAACTTTACTAAAAGAGGTATGTTACAATGCGGGTTATGCTTTATTTGTTTGTTTCATGAGTAGTTTTATATGCACAGGCAGCCAAGACATTGTTAACTAAGTACCAAGACGCATTCAGCCTCGCTGACGGGGAGTTGGGCTGTACCAACTTGATCCACCACGACATTCCAGTGACGGACGAGGCCCCAGTACGCCAGCGGTACCGCCGCCTCCCCCCCTCTCAGTTCTCACTGGTCAAGGCCCACATACAAGACCAGCTACAGCGAGGAATCGTGAGAGTGAGCTGCAGTCCCTACTCCTCCCCCATCGTGGTGGTCCAGAAGAAGTGTGGGGATATACGGCTGTGTGTCGATTACAGACAACTCAACGCCAAGACGAGAAAAGACGCCTATCCGCTGCCGCGCATTGAGGAGTCGCTGGATGCCCTTACAGGTGCCAAATGGTTCTCGACCCTCGACTTGGCTAGTGGTTACAATCAAGTACCAATGGCAGAGAAAGACAAAGAGAAGACAGCCTGATCTGTACCCCGTTTGGCCTCTTTGAATTCAACCGAATGCCATTTGGACTTTGCAACGCACCAGGCACCTTCCAACGCCTGATGGAGCGCATCTTAGGGGGCCAGAGTTTCCAATCACTCCTGCTGTACTTGGATGACATTGTCATCTTTTCCACAACCTTCAGTCAACACCTGCAGCGGTTGGAGATGGTCCTGAGTCGACTCCAGCAGCACAATCTGAAACTGAAGATGTCCAAATGCCACTTCTTTCAGAAGGAGGTTAAATTTCTGGGCCATGTCATCTCCTCTGCCGGTGTGGCCACTGACCCGGAGAAGACCAAGGCAGTAGCAGAGTGGAAGTACCCCTCCACTGTTACCGAGCTCCGTTCCTTCCTGGGATTCTGCTCCTATTATAGACGCTACGTGGAAGGATTTGCCAAGCATGCTGCTCCACTTCACCGGCTGGTCGGAGAGTTGGAAGGAGGCCCCAAGAAACCACGGTCAAGGGTCAGTGCCAAGTTGGAAGGACATTGGAGTGCACACTGTGAACAGGCATTCCAGACACTAAAGAACAAGTTGGTCACTGCCCCTGTCCTGGGATATGCCGATTTCAAACAGCCCTTCATTCTGGAAACTGATGCCAGCCACCAGGGCCTTGGTGCAGTACTCTCCCAAGAACAGGATGGCGTACGCAGGCCAATCGCTTTTGCCAGTCGGGGACTGAAGCCAACGGAGAGAAACATGTCAAACTACAGCTCCATGAAATTGGAATTCCTTGCCGTGAAGTGGGCAGTCACGGAGAAGTTCAGAGAATACCTCCTAGGAACGAACTTTACTATATACACAGACAACAACCCCCTGAGCTATCTCCAGACGGCGAAGTTGGCAGCGGTAGAACAACGCTGGGCATCCCAGTTGGCCAGTTTCACCTTTGACATTAAATACCGCCCCGGCAAAGCCAATGGCAATGCTGACGCCCTTTCCCGCCAACCAAACACCACAGTGCCCCCAGTCCCTACTGGCCATTGTGCCTGGCTTCTCCGTCACCCACAGGTGGCCAATAACCCTATACCGTGCCCGGTGGGGCAACCACGGCTTACTGTCAATACCATGGCCGTGGATGCAGCTCCAGTGCGGGAGAAGGCTGACCTGCAGGCCCTGCAAGCCACTGACCCAGCGATTAAACCATTCCTTACCTACTGGAGGAGAGGGCGCCCCCCAAACAAAGTGGAACGGACAAGGGAATCCGACCAGGTTCTGGAGCTCGCTCTGCAGTGGAAGAGAATAAGAGAGAAGGACGGTGTACTGTACCGAGAAGTACAGATGCCCCTAGGCCGAAAGGCCGTGCACCAGCTGCTATTACCAAAAGCGTTACACACTGCGGTACTGACCAGTCTACACGACAACCATGGCCACCAGGGGGCAGAGAGGACAACAGCCCTTGTCCGGGAGAGGTGTTACTGGCCCAACATGCGCCTGGACATTGACCAGTGGTGTAAGGAGTGTGAACGCTGTGTCATTGCCAAAGCAGTACGGCCATCAGTCAGAACCTTTATGGGACACCTAATGGCCTCCAAGCCATTGGAAGTGCTAGCCATTGACTTTACCACGTTGGAGAGAGCCAGTGATGGGAGAGAACACATCTTGGTCATGACCGACATCTTCTCTAAATTTACTCAAGCATATCCAACGCCAGATCAAAAGGCCCACACGGTAGTTAAAATTCTGACTGAGAAGTGGTTCTACAGTAGGACGACCTCTTACCACCCAGAAGGAAACGGACAATGTGAGAGGTTTAACCACACACTTCACGACCCGTTGCGCTCCCTCCCAGGTGAGAAGAAGCGAAAGTGGCCCCAAATGCTCCTACAGTTGTTGTTTGCCTACAACACCACGGTGGACCAGGACGACGGAAAATTCAAGACGTGTGGGAATCGACAGTGTACCAAGTGGTGCAATGCCTTGACGAGGTCGGTACAGTATACAAGATCCAGTCCCGCAACAACCCAGAACAGCAGAAGAACGTCAATCGCTCACACATAAGGCCGATCACGGAAAGAGGAGCCCTGGTGTCGGAACCACTGGCAGTGCCCACCCCACCCAGTCAAATGGATGACATTCCCCCCCTAGGAAGTGAAACTGAGGAGGACTACGACAGCAACAGCAGTTTTTCATCTGGTTTTGTGACCCCCCCAATTGTCATGGAGACAAATCCGACCGCAGAATGGGAGCCAGACCCCCCGCCCCCAGACTCACCGCCCCCAGACACTGGTGTGGTGTCCATTCCAGAACCCCCAGAACTCTTACAGAGCCGTCCACATCCCCCCGAAAGGTCTGAGACAACCCCGCAGCCTCTGGACCTAGAGCCGGTGGTTGTAAGGCGCACACACAGAACCACTGCTGGTCAACACTCTAACCCATTCAACTTACCCCCCTGCCCTTGGCCCAACCCACCCCACCCCACCCCCCTCAGTGCACTCCCAGCAAGTGACATTCAGGCCAGGGGACTAATGTCTGTTATGTTACCGGGACGGCAACCTTTTAAAGTGGGGGTATATGTGAGGGGTGGGACCTTAGGACCTGGGAGCTCAGAGCAGGCGGCAGCAACAGCCTTTATATGGCAAGAGAAGCTCTCGTGAGAGCAGAGAGAGTCGCGTTTGTTCTCGTCTGTCAGGGTGTGGTTCAGGGTTGGCGTCGCTCACCGGTGGCCAGCACAGTGCATCCAAACTTTACTAAGAGGTATGTTACAATGCGGGTTGTGTTTTATTTGTTTCATGAGTTGTTTTATTTGTACTTATTACTGTCACTGCACTCCACAGTTTCTGGTGGTGCTGTGCAGCAGGACTGCTGGGAACCGTATAAGTAAGTAACCTTGCCGAGCCATGAGGCCCATAGGGGCAGGAGCCTATCTCCTGTTTCTGTAGCGTGAGGCAGCTTGATGTACAAGTACACCCCCTGGACATGACGCTAGTATGTCGCAGGGACTTACCCCCAATCCAACCCTTGATGCTGAGTGCCAAGCAGGGAGGCACTGGGTCCCATTTTTAGAGTCTTTGGTATGACCCGGCCGGGGATTGAACCCCGACCTCCCAGTCACAGGGCAGACACTCTAACCACAAGGCCACTGAGTTGGTGTGGGAACCGTATAGCCTACTGTTTATGCACTTTAGCAAGAGTTGGAGGTAGGAGTTAACTTATATGTTGTGTAATAGCAACCAGAGATTCATGTACATAATATTGTTTATTGCATTCACCCAGCATGGGTTATGACTAAACCTACATTGTTTTGTGATGTGTAAATAATATGATTTTCTGTATTATATTGTAGAGTGCTAGACAGATCCAGACCCTGGTCAGCCCATGCTCCTGCCGTTTGGGTGTACATGCCTCGGGCCTATACGTAGGAAGATGGGCTTGCCAGTATATTGTATGTATTGTTTGTAATGATGATGGTGCTCAAGGAGTAATTATATTTTTGTATATTGTAGGCTGACACTGGTGACGCACGGGATCGTGGTCAGCAGGCAGCCGCTGCTCTTTTCCTCCTGTTTATTTTATTAATAGTTCATAGTTGCTACTCAAGTGCCTCAATAGGTCCAGTGTACTGTATATACAGAGTCAGATCAAGGTAACTTCACAATGATGACCGTACTGTTCCCTTCTCCCCTGGTTTTAAGTGTGCAGTGTAATTTCAGTGGTTTGTGCGCATATTAAGTCGCAGTGATTCTAACCTTTTGCAGTGTTCTAGTCTTATCAGTGTGCTGTGTTAGCATTATTATTAAAGTCTTATTGTCCCCGGTCATTGGAGGTGTGGTTACACAACCAGTACTCTTGATAAACCTTATGCTGATATGATATTTAAATAAAGTGTTCGATGGT
Source organism: Protomyctophum parallelum (assembly GCF_964188405.1). Classification (NCBI taxonomy): domain Eukaryota; kingdom Metazoa; phylum Chordata; class Actinopteri; order Myctophiformes; family Myctophidae; genus Protomyctophum; species Protomyctophum parallelum. The sequence goes on from NC_139705.1 coordinate 1,262,413, forward strand.
TGTACACACACAAGCCTCTGTCTGTCTTGTTAACCTGAGTTTGGTCACCACAGTAACAGTAAATGTATAGTTGGTTCAGGGTCTCTCCCCTTAAAGAGAGTGGCGTAGTCACATTGATTTATCCCAAAGTATTATCAGTGTCCATCTGGTCACATATATATATATATATATATATATATATATATATATACATATATATATCTGATCATCTATATAGTCGACAGACAGACAGACCGCAGTGCTATGAGCAGTGTGCTCTCATTGGCTGTAATACAGGCCTTATCGGGGCGCAGTCGCAACCCAGTTCATACTGTATGATATCCAGTCGGGGAGGCGTCGGCGAGCGCTTTTATCGGCGCTGGATCTTCTTGCAGCTCCTTTCACACACGGCGAGCAAAACCTTGCCGATCAAAGCCCAATTTTACGTAGGATCGGTGGTTTTGTCGGCGAGCGACAGCATAATCGGAGCAAATATTGAGCAGTGTGCCATTAGGAAGGTTTCAGACTCACACACATGGCAAGGTCTATGAAAGATTTTCATCTTAATATAAACATATTTTATTGTGACACTGCAGTCACATTGACATCATAAATTCAGTATACCATAATCATGACTTCTGTCTTATTTTTCCATCAAGCATAATGCTAAGATAACTTGGCAGATCTACAAGCTTAGCGCAGCACCAAGTGCTGCACTATGAGCTTGTAGATCTGCTAAATTATATTCCACCAACTCACAATCTCATATCGGCTACATTTACCATAGTCAAGGCATCATTTGAATGATAACGGTCTTAATTTATATATATGTTTCATTTCTCTTGTAGTTATGAGCCCAGAGGATGTGGTACATCGCTACAGAAGGTTCCTCAAATCCTTCAAGAAGACCCGCAGCATGGTGAGGACCTGTGAGGAGCTTGATGTGGACCGAAACACAATTGCGTGGACAGCGGTCATCGCGGATGTCCTCATTGCGGGAGAGGGTGGGGATTTTGGAGAGCTGCCAATAATTCAACAAAAGCAGAGTTTGGCAAGCTATGCCAAAATATGCAAAGCATTTTTAGATGCTAATGTAGGTCTTCAACAACAAGTGGAGAAGATGAGGAACACCACAGAGCTCCTCCGCATTACCTATAAGCTACGGAAATGTGGGGCATGTGCTCCAGGTAAACCATCTCGGTCACAGGAATTCACATTATCAAGTGTCTTCTGAGGATCTGTCTGGCCCGGGTGGGTGCCAGTACCGGTTGAGTGTTTTTCAGAAACCAAAAAGTGAAGAAAAAAAAAACATCTGCAAAACACTCATCCAGTGCTTGGGGCCAGACCCGTCTGCAGAAAACACATGATAATGTGAATTCCTGTGATCGAGATGGTTTACATTTTATTTTATACTTGTTTGCACTGAGGTCATCTCTCTTTTTTGTTGTTGTAAAGATGGCAGTTTAAGTTCAAAAGTGTAAAATAAAATTGTACTGTTCCTGTTCCATTATTTGCACTGAGGTTTTTGTAAAGATCTTTGACAGCTCACCTGTTTTGGTGTATTTGTCACAGGGTGGTGTGTGTGTGTGAGGAGGTGTAACTATAATGGAAATGTCACGTAAAGACGATGTAATTATCAGACTTATTGCCCATTGTTCAAATCTTTATAATTAGAAGCTACAATTACCGTAGTACAGGGTAATATTGTGGAAACAAAACACGCTTTCTTTTACAGTCCAGTTCCACCGTAATTACTGTGTAAATACTGAGAGAGTACCAGGTAATATAATGGAAACAAACCACGCTTTCTTTTACAGTCCAGTTCTACCGTAATTACTGTGTAAATACTGAAAGTACCAGGTAGTAATATGGAAACAAACCATGCTTTCTTTTACAGTCACAGTTCCACTTTAATTACTTAGTATATACTAGGTAAATGCTAGGGGTAATTACCAGGTAAAACATGGTAGTTATCAGGTTAATATCTGGTAATTACAATGTAAATAGTCATTAACAGCCGCACGGTCACTGCACCAGTTGATTGATAATGCATGAATCAATAATAAGTACTCATAATTACATGGTAATTCCCGGGTAGTAGTTAAGAAAATATGTGATAATTACCTAGTACTTACTGGGTATATTTCCCTGTAGTAATTGACTGGGTAATACATGGTAGTTATCAAGTTAATATCTGGTAATAATAATGTAAATACCGTCATTAACAGCCTCACGGTCAACTGCACCAATTGATTGATAACAAATGAATGAATAATTAATGGATAAATACCTGGTAGTCGTCAGTGAATTGTACAGTAAATACTAGGTAACTGCTAGGTAACTACATGGCCATTATACAGTATTTACAGTGTAATTAACTGGTAACTACCTAGTATATAGGTTATAATTTCCTGGTAGTTGGCAGGACAATACGTAAGGATCACCTAGTACTTACTGGGGGAAACTTTGTATTTTCATTATTGGTTTCAATTACTGGTATTGTAATTACTGGTCACATTACCTTGTAGTTACCTGGTAAATACTCATACTTACATGGTAATTACTGGGTAGTAGTCAAGAATACTAGTAATACTAGTAGTCAATACTTTATAATTATATGTAATTGTATGGTTATTACTGTAAAATAAAGGGTTACAGAATTTTCAATAAATCATTCAAAAACGCATTTCTCCCATAGAGAATTCTAACAACTATATTGATTTGACTTGAAACTCTCAAAGAGTTAATGAATACATTTCAAACACCATATATTCCACATTGCGACAACAAATAATTGATATAGGCCAGTGGTTCTCAAACATTTTTGGCACAGGTCACCCCTGTAAATTACTTTTTCATCCACGGTACCCATTAACCACTCTCTTACTTTATAGCACCCTTTATCATATTACATAACTGTACGTAAATATGTTATCCTTTCTCCTTTCTGTGAAGTGATGTCTGTGAAGTCTTGACATAAACTTTGACTTCATTGTAATGAAGGGACAGTTTTTACAAAACAAACATTGAACTAAAGGCAGACATTAAACCTGTGTATAGGAGGGGCTAGCGTCCCTTAAAAAACTGCTTTAATATAAAGACTGTGCCGTTTGCAGGTGGAGCGAAATCCAGACCCGACGTACGACGGACGTTGTGACTGATTTTTTTTGCGTCGCGACCTATTATTTTCAGTCGCAACGTATAATATCAATTCGTCCCGTCAGAACGGACTCGTCGCGGCTATATCTACCCGTTTGCGACGTAGTAGGTTTACTATTCTTTTACGTCGCGACAGAACGGGACACGTCACGGCTATATCTACCCTTCTCGACGTAAAAGGTAATTCGTTGTGGCGTGTGTGGACTCGTCGCAACAGAACGGAACTCGTCGCGGCTATATCTACCCTTCTCGACGTAAAAGGTAATTCGTTGTGGCGTGTGTGGACTCGTCGCAACAGAACGGAACTCGTCGCGGCTATATCTACCCGTTTGCGACGTAAAAGGTTGACTTTGTTATATGCCCGGTGCCCGGCTCTCTCTCCGCCGTCTCCAAGCGAGCCTGAGTGGTTCTCTGGGGTTCCAGCAGGCCTTTTTCCGCGCGCATCGTGCCCGGGGAAGGGCCATGCGCTGGGCCTGGCACCAGCGCGTGCACCTTGTCCATGGAGCCCTTCTCCGTCCCCAGGCGACCCTGCGTTCCAGAGCTGTCACCTTTTTTTGCCCACCGAAAATAGCAGATCTATACCAGCTCCTATACGGGATGGCCCGACCCGCGTCTGTGGACCCCTGGGGATCACGGTAGTCCACGGGGGTCCGTCTGTGTGTGTGTGTGTGTGTGTGTGTGTGTGTGTGTGTGTGTGTGTGTGTGTGTGTGTGTGTGTGTGTCCCCTTTGCACTTGCTGCGTATATAGCCTCATACTGGAAAAAAATACTATTTTACGCACAGCGCAACGGCTATATTCAAAGCTCACCGCGCTCGTATAGCGCATTGACTGTCTGTCTGTCTGTCTGTCTGTCTGTCGGCATCTGATCTACAAGCTCACGCATCGCAGCGGACAGCGGTTGATTATATCCCCTAATGTATCAGCGAATGAAAGCAAACGTGTGTGTGTGTGTGTGTGTGTGTGTGTGTGTGTGTGTGTGTGTGTGCAACGCCGTTTCTATATGTCAGAAACCATTTCAAATATTTATATTTCACTATAGAACTTATGCTCCATTTGATCTAGTCTGTCTGTCTGTCTGTCTGTCGGCATCTGATCTACAAGCTCACGCATCGCAGCGGACAGCGGTTGATTATATCCCCTAATGTATCAGCGAATGAAAGCAAACGTGTGTGTGTGTGTGTGTGTGTGTGTGTGTCGCGTGTGCGTGCGTGCGAACTTCATGACAGTGGTGCAGCATTACATTGTATTTTGATTTGAAATAAATAATGATGAATAGATGTCTATACTGTTGCTTGTGTGTGTGTGTGTTATGCTATAGGGTTAGCTGGAATGTGTGCACATGTGTGCTTGTAATAAAAGTGGGTTTCCTATGTTTGCTATAAATTGTAGCTATGTCAGAACCTGGACGGACCACAGACAAGGGATTTAAATATATAACAGAGCAATCTTTATTAAAGGTAATACTCAGTGGGTTATAGCACAACAATAATAGAATGAGGCAAAAAGGTAATAAACTATAACAGGACATTTCATATATGCACAGCACTTAATGATAAAACCACTCTATAAAATACCAGCCTATTTACATGTACACATAGTGACATAATACAACAGTGTTTGGTCATGTACTTAACTAGCCGCCAGGGCGGGACCCCCCAGGGTCTGAGCTGTGACGCCGTCCAACTCCCCAGGGGATGCTTAGCTGGCCGGCGTGCCGCGCTGACAATACAGTCTCTTTAAACTTGGTCAGCTGTCATCGTAGGTCGCGGAGCGAGGCGGCCGATCACCCTGCTACTTGCCCAGCCCTGTCTATCTACAGGAGACCGTAAGTGTAGTCTCCCCTCCTGCTTCATTCAAAGCTAACTCCCCCTCGCTGTCTGTCTTCGCTGTCGGCTGGACTAAAACCAGCGAACGGCCCCTCCCGTCCCCAGAGTGCCGTGCCGCAAGACGTATGCTCCGACCTGTACAAACACCCAAGTGTCCCTTTTATACTGGCGTCCACCACCTGAATTCACTGCCGTCAATCAGTGCGTCTCTGCTCATCAATCACTGAGCTCCTCCTCTGCTGCACACATCACAATATGTTATAGCTCTAGAGACGCAGAGACAGAGACATATTTATTTAAAATAATCCTGTCTCGCACGGCCTATATAGAGCCAATGAACGGAGCACCCCCCCCCCCTCTCTCTCTCTCTCTCTCTCTCTCTCTCTCTCTCTCTCTCTCTCTCTCTCTCAGCACACGCTGTGCTGTGATATAAATCAGTCTGCAAATGATCATTGAGTAACGTTAGCTCTGCCTCTGACTCGCACATTATGTGAGATCACATATAAAAGGCCTTTAATATAGCCACAGATCATATAGGAATAGGCTTGGGCACTACCCTACCATCTCTCTATAGTGGGGCACCGACTATCTGCAAGCTCACAACGCTGCATGTGCATGGACGCAACACTTGGAGCTTGTAGATGCGCACCACAGATCATACAGGGCGTGTGTTCCAGCTAACCCTATAGCAGTGGTTCTCAACCTTTTTACACCTAGTACCACCTCAGATTTTTTTTGTCACTCCAAGTACCACCACCGCCAAACGTGCCCGCACGCGCGGTTATTAGTGTTTATTGATGCTTTTTTGGCGGGTTTATGATGGATTTCGGGTACCTACCTATATATACACTGTTATCAAAATGATAATGACAATATGACCACCATTATAATGACAATATGACCACCATTATAACTTATGTTAAAAAAGAATATATATATGCACAGTTCACACAGGAGGCAAATGTATTCCTAATAAGAATATTTATTAATTTTCACAGACGTCAGCCAAAATCATGCTGTACAAAACAGGCACTTTAACTGTTACGAGGAGCCATACAGGCTTGATACAAAGATTACATTTCATTTTTCACACATTCTCTCTCTCACACACACACACACACACACACACACACACACACACACACACACACACACACACACACACACACACACACACACACAGTGAAAACAATAACTGTAGTAGGTACTGCAAACACACAGCAAGTGAAAACAATAACCAACCACACACACACACCCACACGCACACACACACACACACACACGAGAACACATGACACGGCTGTGCTTGTCTCTTCGCACACAGTGGTATGGGGTCTGCCACTGTCCCATATTTCCTCGCGTGTTTGCTCTTTTTGCTGCAGCGGGGACCGGTTTCATTGCTGCCGCTTGCGGGGCTCGCGGGGCTCGGTACCTGACGCTCCTGCTCGCCCTGGTCCACGTGTAGATCGCTGCTCAAATGCCCCTGTTCTCTTCTCTTCCTTAGCGTTCCCGTTTTTAGCCACGATTGCATCATTGTGACTGTTAGTTATATATATATGTGCTGTTTAATATCCCGCCAGGCGCCAGCTCCCCTTGTTTGTTTTGATCGTGGCTACTACCAGTACAGGCACATTAAAAGTAACAGCCAGGAAATGCGCTGTTCCCAGACTTCCCACGCTGACAAAGTGTTCAACAAAACATTTTTTAAATTAAATTTGAGTGATATTATGGTAATGTTATTTCCATTCAAAGTAGTATTTCAATAGTTTAATTATGTTTTTATTATATATATATATATTATTTTTTATTATTTATTCACCCGCCCGCCCTTTTTTCATTTTTGGGAAGATTTTCCGCGTACCACCTGGGGGGGGCTCAAGTACCACCGGTGGTACGCGTACCACAGGTTGAGAACCACTGCGGCCTATATAGCATAACACACACACAAGCAACAGTATAGACATCTATTCATCATTATTTATTTCAAATCAAAATACAATGTAATGCTGCACCACTGTCATGAAGTTCGCACGCACGCACGCACGCGTGCGACACACACACACACACACACACACACGAGATTCTGACAGAATGCGGCGGCATGCTTAAAATAAACAGATATACAAGCTTATAGTGTACCATAGCGTATACATACCAGCGTACTTACCGTTCAATAATAATTAGCATGCATTATTATTAACGAAAAACATAAATACTAGCCTACTATTTTATTGGTCTAGTTCAGTTGATTGAAACAAAAGTAATGGAATTAAATTGCCTACATTCATCTAGAGAAGTATGTGTAAATTGATTTGGTACAATAATCCAACATTAATGGTCGATTTTTTTCCAGGCGAGACGAAGAAGTGGAAGAAGAGGTACAGTTATCTTTTACTATTCATGAACATATGAAAATAACAAACATGCTTGTGAGAATGTACAACGATTTAAGTAATGTAATTTCTTTTGTTTATTCCACAGACTGACAGTGAGGACTAAAGGAAAAAGAAATCTGCGTTTTTTCAATGTTTTTAGGCGGTGATTCCGGAGGAAAATCTGTGGGATTCTGCGGAGTGTATTATAATTTTTTCTTTTGATCCATGCATCAATGTGTTTAGAGAGCAAAAATAACTCTAAATATGCTAAATAAACATTAAAGTACAAACCTTTAAAAAAATTAAAAACATCTCCTTAATCCTTGGGAAGTACAAATATCTTACTGCCTTGACAACATCACTTTTAGGTATAAAATAACAGCAAATATAGCACATCTCGGGGAATTTAATGTTGTAATAACATATCCAACAGGCTGTGTACTGATAACAGGTACTTGTACGTGAATATGCAATGTACTTATATATGTGCAGCCGCGTCACGTTCCTATAACGGCGGTGGGTGCCAAAAAAATAATAATAAAAAAAAGCCCAAACTGGTACACCCGATACTATTTAATATTTCCCTTATTTTTGATACATTTTCTTATCACATCTATGGTATGAAAACAATGCTAAGGAGTTGCTTCAATGAAATATAATTGCTTTAAGCTGAAAACGATATGTTTAATGATGTTTTTTAGCGTTGTTACATTTATCATGCATGCATGCCAATTAATCCGACATGCGCAGCAATTGTAACACTGGAACAGCGTCCACGTTCGGTTTAATAACTCCCGACCTGTTTTATAAAAAAAATAACTTGAAGTGGTTTATGGTAGCTGACATGTGTAGGTCCGTTGCCTGAAAATATTACATGTGTAGATAAACGGATCTCTGAGTAAAAAAATGAAACGTGCAAAGTGTTACATCGTTGGCGGCTGTCCGAACCATGGAAATGTCAACCGGGTCGTCACACACCAGAACCAGACGAGGGTCCGAGTACTTAGATAAGAATCATAAAGTGTTTATCATAACATTTAATACAACATTAAATTGAATGAAAGAATGAATGAATGCATTGATGAATGAACGAATAGTTTATTTCGGTGCTAAGACAATGTAAGTGAATGTTAGTCAATAAAATGAGAAAGACAGGCTGTTATAGAAGTAAGAAAACAATCACTATATATTTAGCGTGCTCTGCGCTGGCTGGCTGGCTGGCTGACTGACTGACTGACTGACTGACTGACTGACTGACTGACTGACTGACTGACAGAAATGACGCTATGAGCGTGGTGAGCTTTGATGATCGGCTAAAGTATAGGCTAATATAGCCTTGTATAGAAATGCATATGACCCCCCCCCCCGGCCCCCTCAAAGGGTCCACATGGGGTGGGGGCACGGATAGGAGCACAAGCGCTCAAACTATAGGTGCATGCGAGAATAGGCCCTATAGTATTTGCACATGGCTATGTGCACAAGCCACGCATTATCACAGTTTCTCTGTAAAGGTTGCTCACACACACACACACACACCCTCACACACCCACACACCCACACCCACACCCACACACACACACACACACACACACACACACACACACACACACACACACACACACACACACACACACACACACGTTTGCTTTCATTCGCTGATACATTAGGGGATATAATCAACCGCTGTCCGCTGCGATGCGTGAGCTTGTAGATCAGATGCCGACAGACAGACAGACAGACAGACAGACAGACAGACAGACAGGCAGACAGACAGTCAATGCGCTATACGAGCGCGGTGAGCTTTGAATATAGCCGTTGCGCTGTGCGTAAAATAGTATTTTTTTCCAGTATGAGGCTATATACGCAGCAAGTGCAAAGGGGACACACACACACACACACACACACACACACACACACACACACACACACACACACACACACACACACACACACACAGACGGACCCCCGTGGACTACCGTGATCCCCAGGGGTCCACAGACGCGGGTCGGGCCATCCCGTATAGGAGCTGGTATAGATCTGCTATTTTCGGTGGGCAAAAAAAGGTGACAGCTCTGGAACGCAGGGTCGCCTGGGGACGGAGAAGGGCTCCATGGACAAGGTGCACGCGCTGGTGCCAGGCCCAGCGCATGGGCCGTTCCCCGGGCACGATGCGCGCGGAAAAAGGCCTGCTGGAACCCCAGAGAACCACTCAGGCTCGCTTGGAGACGGCGGAGAGAGAACCGGGCACCGGGCATATAACAAAGTCAACCTTTTACGTCGCAAACGGGTAGATATAGCCGCGACGAGTTCCGTTCTGTTGCGACGAGTCCACACACGCCACAACGAATTACCTTTTACGTCGAGAAGGGTAGATATAGCCGTGACGTGTCCCGTTCTGTCGCGACGTAAAAGAATAGTCAACCTACTACGTCGCAAACGGGTAGATATAGCCGCGACGAGTCCGTTCTGACGGGACGAATTGATATTATACGTTGCGACTGAAAATAATAGGTCGCGACGCAAAAAAAATCTGTCACAACGTCCGTCGTACGTCGGGTCGGGATTTCGCTGTCTCTCGCCGTTTGAGCTGCTTTCAGTGTTTTGAGGAGGACCTAGTTCCCGGCATCAGAGGGGCAAACCCCTGTGCCAACAGCTCCCATGGCCTTGTGTTTATTTTGTTTTTAGAAGGCATCTGCAATATTATGTCAACATATTTTTATATGCTAGCATAGCCAGTATAGGCTACGTAATGCAGTTATGTAATGCTGGTAAGCCATTTGACTACCTGTGTGCATTAACATACTATATCTAACCGCAATTTGCAACACTATCAACACTAACATATTTACTATATAATATGCAGCAGCAACAACAACAACAACAACAACAACATCATATGCAACACCAACCACTGACAGCCCATAACCAACCAGATTGTATTAAACAACAGGAAGCTTGAATTATCATATTTCTATATTTAAAGTGTTACCACTACTACTATACTTTCTGTCCAAGTGTTGGCCAACCATAATAGGACTTTTCTGTTCGGATGTATGGGCTGGCAAATGTTGGTCAACATATTATTAAAAATAAATAGTGTTGCACTATATGTAATGTTTTATATGGTCAATATGTTTATTGGTGTGACTCCTTAAAATGTTGCAATGTTAATGTTGCAAATATAACACTAACAGCACCCTAAAAAACGCCTTAACGTTGCAATAACAGGACAGTGACAGGGAGTTCCAGGGGGTCCCCAGCTAAATGATAGTTTAGAACCAAATGGACCTTTATGGTCTTAACATAATATATATTTTCAAATGGTGGTCTGCGGGCTAATTAGTGTAAATTTGGGGGTCCTTTCCATGAATACGTTTGGGAACCACTGATCCACAGTATATAGGATCTATAAAATGTATTTACAACTAAAGCATTAACCCTCTGCATTATGGATCTTAACGACACCACTGTTAATGTTATTATTGTATGGTAATCATTTGCATGCAGAAGACGATAAACAATTGCATTACAAAAGTAATTGAAGAAGTCACGATACTTGCCTTTACTGTAAGATAATAACGACATCCATGTCAACAAGTGTCCATACATCAAAATAGATCTCAAAGTGGCATTTGTTTTGGTGTTCCACGTTAAAGCCGCATCAAAACAAAGTTGGTACATTCCCCTGCAGCGAGCTGGTTTGGTTTCCATTTGGTCCTCTGTGCGCTCAGATCCTGTCTAGAGCCCGTCAGCCCGCCTACCGTATCTGGTAATTTGTAAACACACATTATGCAAGCACCGTTTCATATCCGCTCTGGACACAGACCGGATCGACATTCGGCAACCCGCAAAAAGGATGAGGGAGGATCTGTTTACATCGGTGGAGGGAGGAGGGAAATGGAGAGCAGTAACACAATCGCGGACGGGTGATAGAGCGTTTTGATTGGAAAAAAATCGGACAGGGTGAGATATTAGATTGGAGAGAAATTATTTCGGTGGACGTTTACTGGCAAGTAGGAACGGGGCAGACGGGGGAGCTCAGCCATTGGATAGGAATGGATCTAGCGAGGTAAATGGCCGGTCGCTTTTAAGTGCCACCGTGTCCCCATAAAAGTGGATTTTATAAACTCAAAGTGGATCCTTGAGTTTATAAAAACACGTATAAAAAAACAAAACTATGTGGAATGTCCACTGTCTGTCTCTCTGGAATCTACCATATTTTGTACTATGATAATGTAACAATGTAAACAACACACATGTCAACACACAGTGAACAGCTACACAAACCCAGCAGCTTGTCAGCACTTTACTGCACCATTATTTACTGCATATCAATGAACATAATAATTATTGCATGAATATGAATGAATATGACTTGTTAAATCCTGACCAATGAGGACACGCTCATATTGTACTACCAGTAACCTATGAGCTGGAGGGAATAATGCAAGAGAAAATACAAATGAAATCCTATCATGTTGAATAGAAAATAAGGCCCATGCACAAGATAAAAACAAAAATACATCACAAGAAACTATTAATGTCCATTTTATTCAGTCATGTTGATATTTTCAGATGATGTATTCCTCTGCTTTTGTCACGTGTGGGTGAGGTAAGAACCCAAACACAAGACAGCCATGCATGGTAGTGTTCAAGACCCATGCATAGGTGTTTTAATACAGAAGACCATACAGTGAACATGAACAACTTAAAACAGACTGAAACAGGTGACAGGATACAATGACTCAACAAGGACTGACTGGGGAACAAGACTGATACACACATGAGGGTTGATTACAAAATGAGACACAGCTGGAGGAAACAAACATAGAACCATGAAAACTAGACCAGGGGATACATATGTAGTGGGTTGAGCTTCACGAGTTGCCCCTAGCAACGCAACGCCCACATCCTTGTCAGGCTAATTAATAGGAGCCGTGAGCGGCTGCCATGTAGCTGGCATTGTTTGTCTGTCTGTGCAGGGGTTGTATGCAAGAGCGTCTCGTGATTAAGGTATAGTACCTGCGCTTAGGTGTGCTCAATGTCGCTGCTAGCGTCCCTTTAAACTTACTATAGTACTACCCTAACTCTACAGGTGCTCTCTGCAAACCCCTGCTTACCGGTCTGTCTCGCCAACATTCAGTCCTCTCGAGCCGTGGGCACGTCTGCCCTAAGTGTATGTACTGTTAACTGAGGTAAGGCAAAGTTGTACCGTTATAATAGCGATTGGAGGTTATCCGCTAGTTATTTAATTATATTAATTGATCTTTTCTTTTTGCCGACGCATCCAGAGCTATGTGGTCCACGCCGGGTGTCCTCTGCCTAATGTACATGCGTGTGTAACCTTCGATAGAGGTAAGGCAGTTGCACTGCTGGATTAATGGGTTTGCATTGAGTGTCAAGTTATTATTAAGTTTTTGTCTTGTTAGGCGAAGCCCTGGTTTGCCTTGCTGCTGCTGTTTTTGTCCTCTTTAATTTGTTTATGATTTCGTTTTGTTTTGTTTTACTTTGTTGTTTGGTGCAAACCTATAGACTTGATGCTCCTTTGATAAATGCTTGAACATAACGGGTACTAATGTAATATTGGGCTCTGCCTATCAATCTATATAGTAGTGCCAGTTGATAAGGGTGCTGTAGCTGTAGTCCTGACAGGTGGTGGGTCACGTGGTCCTGTAGGCTGTCTTGGTTTAGTTATAGTGCATGCTATTTGTTTAATGTGAGATCAGTGCTGTGTGTGTAATTCTATTCTCTTTTTCTTGCAGTGTTTTGATGTGAAGTGTGCGCTATTTTGGTGGCGGTGACCTTTCCCCTCCTTCCCCTCACTCCCTGCCTTCCTGTCAGTAAGGACACCTTGGTACCCCCTGGCTACTAGTATATAGTTTTAAGCTTTGTAGGCTATTGCCAGTTTTAGATAATTTTAGATATCGACCCTTTTGATTAAAGTCATGTTTTAAATAACATTTTGTAGTAAACATAATAAAACAATATATTTCCACTGGAATTACATGTCTCTGCTCCCCTTCTTATCATTGCCCAGTGGGCTATTGTACATATATTCTCTGGGTGAAATTCCCATTGTGGCGTAGTCTGGTTCTGTTTCCGGGCCTTAGTGCCCAGGTTACACATAGAAATACAAGACCTAGACTGTACAATGAATGACAAAAGTCTGTGACTGTGACAGCTTTTGCATCATTGTCATCTTGGATTAGACTGACTGATCATATGAATTAAAATAATGGCTTTCCCCCTGTATGAGTCCTCATGTGTATGATGTATATTTCCTAGCAACTTAAGAGAGAAGAAAACTGACAGGCAATGAAAGTTTCCAAGTCCATTTTATTATCAGAGCTCAGTGTACAAAAACAGCGTCGCAGCCATGCAGGGGCTGGAGCCCCATGCATGCACCCAGCCAGCCTCACGGCTTGTGGGCCTAACACACAGTTACAGACATTTCAGTTAGGGCTGTCAAAAAAAATCGATTCGAGTTAGAATCGCGATTCTAATGCCGTCCGATTCAGAATTGATTCTCATTTTCCAAAAATCGAATCAAAAAAATGTTGTGCAAAAAAAAAGAAAAAATGCACAGGTACTACCTGTGCATGCAATGCATTATGGCCTGGGTTTCTGCATAGTGCATTTACTACCAGCTAAGCTAAGCCTGCCAATTGTATTTATTTTACACCTGTTTTAATACTAATGTATTGTTCTGGTATTGAGTGAGTGAGAAGAGATTTTGTAACTTTTGTACTGGTTCAAATTTGTGCAAGCTAAATAAATGAGACATGTTCTTACTCTTGGATTTAACCTTTGTGTGTTTAAATCATTCAGTTGATAAAACCTTTACAATTATACAAGCTTTTTACTAAATGTACTCTGCTTTCATGCCAGAAGACTGGAGTAGATCATGCTAAAATTCTATTTAATTGTTTTTAATAAAATAAAAAACTGCTTTAGAATCGGAATCGAGAATCGGAAAAATCGAAAAGATCGTTTTTGAATCGAATCGTCACCCCAAGAATCGGAATCGAATCGAATCGTGGGACACCTAAAGATTCGCAGCCCTAATTTCAGTGGAGTCTTATACAGGTCAGAACAAAGAGATCAAAGGGAAATGGCAAAAGGTGGTTCCCAAACCCCCCTGAAGTCTAAAGTGGTCCATGCATGTCCAAATAAGGTATGGTCACCAGGGAGCACAGTAGGTGTCCTACCTGCAGCTGCTATCAGCAACTGATCTATTTAGCATGTCCATGCATCCTGTCCAGACATGCCTGTCTCTCACTCATGAGAGAAACAAAGATCCACTTTAGTTTAAACATGGTTATTTAAGCTATATTTTTGTGAATTGTGATTTCCATATACATCATGTACTTTTAGATGAATCTTCTGAGTAAAGCCTGTACCAGAAAATGGGTTTAGTTTTCGCCTGTATGCGTCCTCATGTGTGTTTTTAGACTTCTCGTTTGACTAAAGCCTTTACCACATACTGTACAGGAAAATGGCCTTTCGCCTGTATGAGTCCTCATGTGTTTTTTTAGATCACCTGCACAAACAAAGCCTTTACCACAAACAGTACAAGAAAATGGCTTTTCGCCTGTATGAATCCTCATGTGGAATTTTAAACCAACTTTACTAACAATGCCTTTACCACATACTGTACAAGAACATGCCTTTTCGCCTGTATGAGTCATCATGTGTGTTTTTAGATGACTTGTGTTAAGACAGCCTTTACCACATACTGTACAAGAAAATGGCTTTTCAGCTGCATGCATCATCACAATGTGTCTCTTCAGATGTTGCTTGCGCTTAAACATTTTGCCACACTCTGTACAAGAAAATGGCTTTTCACCTGTGTGACTCGTCATGTGTTTTGTTAGATCACCTGCACAAACAAAGCCTGTACCACATACTGTACACAAAAAGGGCTTTTCACCTGTATGAATCCTCATGTGTATTTTTAGATAACCCATATTATTAAAGCCTTTACCACATACTGTACAAGAAAATGCCTTTTCACCTGTATGAGTCAGCATGTGTCTTTTTAGAAGACTTGTGTTAAGACAGCCTTTACCACATACTGTACAAGAAAATGGCTTTTCACCTGTATGCGTCACCATGTGATTCTTCAGAGTTTGCTTGAGCTTAAACATTTTGCCACACTCTGTACAAGAAAATGGCTTTTCAGCTGTATGAGTCATCATGTGAATTGTTAGATTTCCCTTGTGAATAAACATTTTGCCACACTCTGTACAGCTATGTTTCTTCCCTGTATGAATCCTCATGTGCATTGTTAGATTTCCCTTGTGATTAAACATTTTTCCACACTCTGTACAGCTAAAACTTTTCGGCCCTGTATGAATCCTCATGTGAATTGTTAGATTTCCCTTGTGATTAAACATTTTGCCACACTCGGTACAGCTAAAAGGTTTCTTCCCTATGTGAATCCCCATGTGTTTTTTTAGATTTGACTTTAGATTAAACATTTTGCCACATACTGTACAGATAAAAGGTTTCTCCCCTGTGTGAATCATTGCGTGTCTTTTTAGAGTTCCCTTTAGATTAAACATTTTGCCACACTCTGTACAGCTAAAAGGTTTCTTCCCTGTGTGACTCCTCATGGAGTCAGTTTGTTTTGATGATTTCAGGTCCTGGGACAGTCCTCCCACATTTTGTGTGTTTGAAGCTGACTGATCTCCCCTAGTCTCCTCCCACTCATCACTGTCTTCAGTGTCAGATTCAGAACAGTGTGAAGAGAGGAGCTGCTCATCACTAGTTGGTTGTGATCCTACCCAGTACTCTATATAAGCTTGTGTTTTCATATGTTCGGTTGAGGTGCCGGCTACAGGCTCTGTCTCTCTGTTTTCATCATCATCATCTTCACTTTGCACTGATGGCAATGTCAACATTGACCCACCAGCCTCTTCTGCTCTTTGAAGTAGCTCCTCTTGTACATCTTTAATGTGTGGAGGTTGAGGTTCCTCCTGGACCAGACTGGATCTCCTTTCCTGATGTTGAGGTTCCTCCTGGACCAGACTGGATCTCCTCTCCTGATGTTGAGGTTCCTCCTGGACCAGACTGGATCTCCTTTCCTGATGTTGAGGTTCCTCCTGGACCAGACTGGATCTCCTCTCCTGATGTTGAGGTTCCTCCTGGACCAGACTGGATCTCCTCTCCTGATGTTGAGGTTCCTCCTGGTCCAGACTGGAGCTCGTCTCCTGGATCTCCTGGACCAGACTGGAGCTCCTCTCCTGATGTTCACCAGGAACCTCCTCTGTGGAGGCGAGGACGTCTAGGGGGAGACATTTTAAATTAGTAATTCATTAATTGACATTGTCTGTCTCTCTCTTCCACTGGGTTGCCAATCAGTGAGTCATTTAAAACGCAGCAGATCCAACAAAGTGGTCCATGGAGGATGACACAGGAGTGGATTTACACTCCCCCCCCCCCCCCCCACCCACACACACGCACATACTAAGGCTGTAACCTAACCCTGTTTTTAGGACTCGAACTTCGGCAGGAATTTTCGAGCGAACCTTCAAACCATTCGTTTCTAATACATTTTAAAAATAACCTTCGAGCTCTGATCCTCGGGGGGGGAGGACGGGAATTACAACTGAAACGGACTTCCTGTGCACTAACTTCCTCTTCAAAATCATGAAAGGCAGACGTTTTGCATGGCTCTGCTCACTCAAGGACCCTTAAATGAATATGTATTTGACTGCGGACCCCCATCTGAAAAATATTTTTTGTGTGAGCTTGTAGTTTGGCTATTTTCAAATAGCCAATGTATATGATTAAATTGGTTACATATATTTATTGTGATATCTCCACTGTGGATATATATAATAATAAACAGTCCCGCTTTTCCAGATCACTGTAGATTTATTCACAGGGATCACATCAGAACATGTATCAGGCTTCCACACACTGAATCTAGTTGCAACTCTACTGCACATGACTTTACCCAGTTGCTAAACAGTCAGTTAGTTATTATACTGCCCTCTTTTGGACTGGAGGGAACCGACCCCAGGATATCACATTTATGATATTCATAAACTTAGCTGGGACTGGAACTGGAACTGCCCTGGAACTGCTGGACCCCACTTTGAGAACCAATACCATAGGGTGTAGGTTAATCACAAGTGATTATATTATATATCATATTTAGCATTTCTTCGCAACTTTTGCAAATTCCCATGATGTTGCCGCATACATTCACATAAAACCATCTAACCACCCTGACCCGTATTAATTGTACAGCATTTCATGACACATGGAATTAGTGCCTTGGAAGTTTGTGGATTAGATTTTTTCATTTCTTATATGACTTCATTTTGAACCAGGACCCAGCCTATAGGTATTGATGTGCATGTCCTTTTTGACTGTTTGTTCAGTCTCCTCTACTACTTGATTTTTGTTTGGACAAAGCACTCCTGGAAATTCCCTTTCATCTTTTTTAATACCTTTTAAACTTTTTTCTGTTTGTGATAGCTGCACTGATTTCTCTCTCCACCATGGAAAGCGACGCTGCAAAGACATTCAAATTCACAGAGGAAGATTATTCCTGCATCGTACTAACAGACTCTCTCTTCAATGACAACACTACAGACTCCACAGGAGGGATATCAACGACAACCATTAAGAAACTGTAAGAGAAGGAAACCAAGCTCTTCCTCCATGCGGTAACTTTAAGTGATTATTTGAGGATAAAAAAGATCCCTCAGGGCCTAAGGGTCATGAATAAAATCCTGATGTGGGGTAGAGATGATGAGACCTTCTGTGATCGATGGTGCGAGGTGTTAAATAAATGCTCACTTGATCTCATGAGATGAGATGTACTTTATTATCTCCGCAGGGAAATTGATACGTTACAGCAGCATACTGTAAATATAAACAACAGACAGAAAGAAAAAACATTGGACACAACTGGACAAAATCACAAGACCAAAGACTTCAGACACAGGACCAAGCATTGGGGGGGAAAGTTTATATGTGTTGTATAGTCTGATGGCGGTTGGCAGAAAGGAGTCTATACCGCTCTGTGTTCATTCTCGGAGGGAAGGTCATGGCGCTGACAATACAGGAGTTAACTTCCCAACTGGCCAAAGTGAGATTGCGACGCAAAAACAAGCTTTAACAGACAGCAACAATCAGGAGAGATTTACACAAATTATGGAGGAATGTGACATTCGCAAAAAAACAACTTGAGGCTGAGATTATAACCTACGAAAGAAAGAAGTTTGAAAGGGACGTGGAGGACTACCAGAAAGGCACCGCATATGGGTGGCGTTCTTCTTCTACGGTACATACTGACCAACCGGATGTGCCGCAGTTTACCAATAACACACGAGGAAGAAGACGCAAACAACAA
The DNA here is from genome assembly GCF_964188405.1 of Protomyctophum parallelum. Classification (NCBI taxonomy): domain Eukaryota; kingdom Metazoa; phylum Chordata; class Actinopteri; order Myctophiformes; family Myctophidae; genus Protomyctophum; species Protomyctophum parallelum. The sequence goes on from NC_139705.1 coordinate 1,281,121, forward strand.
TAGAGATGGCCAAAACACTGGATGGCGACTCATCTGCTCGGGACATCAGAAGTCTGATGGGAGCGTTTTTTTAGGAATGGACAGGGGACCCCACGAAGGAAGAAATGCATAGGAATTCTCTCTTACACGGTGACTCATACCATCCCCTCTCTCTCAAAAGGAACCTCCCGATCTCACAATTAAACCGCGTCTGACGGATCTGCAGATCCGATGAAGACTATATTGTCCAAGCCAGGGAACTTGAGGACCGGTTCCAGAAGAGAGGCTACAAGCCTACCTGGATCAAAAACGCAGCACAGAGATTTGCCGGTATATCACAGACTGAGAGCCTTACCGATAGGAGACCAAAGCAGACTGAACAAAGAGTCTTCTGTGCACTTGAATATTCACCTGTTTCCACAGATATAGAGAAGGCCATTAAAAAACATTAGTATATCATTGACACTGACCCTGTTCTTAAAAAAATGTTTACTTCATCTCCCTCGTGTGGTACACAAGAGGCCCCCAAATTTACGGAATATGCTGGTCAGGGCAGATTTACCTCCCCCAGCACCCACACATTTTTAAGTGCGATAGCACCTGGCAACTATCCTTGTGGCAGATGCCAACAATGCAATTTCACACAAAGCAAAGTCATTCAACCACCCACACACGGGGAAGAAGTATGACATCAAAGGTATCATTGCATGCTCTACACTGTAGAGCATGCAATGATACCTTTGATTGGCTAAGGATGTGACGGTTTACGGTTCAACCGGTACGATCCGGTTTCATCTAGTAAACCGGATTAATTTATTTAAACCGACCGAACCGTATTTTTATGTTTGCCGACGGAAGCAGTCGCAACACTCGCCGCGGTGCTCAGGCTCACTGCTGGCTGCCTGCTGTAGCCTGCAGAGCGGCCAGGAGCCCAGCACACACACCAGGTGTCAGGTTTCAAGTGAATGGGGGCAGGGGGGTGGAGCTGGGTGGACCACGCAGTGTTGTTTGTTTACAATAAAGTTTCAATAGTCACTGTACAATACTTTAAAACAGTTGTCATGTTGCACACAATCAATTTGGTCATAGCAGCCGCCTGTAGAAACCCCTCTCCTCCCCAAGCAGCAGCCCATAGTTCCCGCACCGTGAGACCGCACAGTGAGAATGCTATAGCATTGCAAGAAGCTAAGGCTTAGCTGCTAATCTAACACAACACTAGCCATGGTGGTGCATGTTAGCTAACTTAGCTTAGCGTAGCTTGCTGCTGCTTGGCTGTTCAACTTCACTTCATCTCTGCCTGTAATTTCTTATTTTGTTACCCTGACACCGGCGCTGCAAAAACAGACAGATCTACAAGCTCTACAATCTCAACTCTTAAACTCCAGCTAGTCCCACTCCTCTTAACTCCAGGCTGCATGAACAGTGCTCGAGCGCTCAGTTTTCTGCCCCCTCAATGTCGCAAATCTGAGGTAACTTCAATGGCTCTTCTGCACAGCGCAGCAGTAGCTTTACGTTAGTCAAAACTAAACAGACAGCGAGACGAGCATGTCGACCGTAGCAATGAATGGAGAGACCTATTTGGAATGATTAAATCCATTATTGGCCTGGAGAAAGTTACAGCCTCGCCGCCTCCTCCTCCTCCCTGGCACGGGTACAATTAGCCATGTGCTATATGACGTTTTGTTTACCCTGCGACAGGGACTGAGAGGGTTTTCTCGTCAGCGAAAAGTCAAGCGGCCAGTGGCTTTAAACAGTAGGTACAGTTGCTCACATTTGGACTGGACACTGGGCACGACAGCGATATGTTTTGGACTAAGGCTCATGGACCCTATATAGCTGGCCTGGTGCAGATGCGTGCAGATCACGATGTGTTAATTGTTTAATTGTTTAATACAAATACAATGCTTAAAGAATTGATCCCAAGTAGGCAAGAAAACACTATGGCTTGTTTCCATTTGTGTGAGCATTGAGAAATAAAGACAAATGTGTTAAATCTGTCACTTTGTTGTCCAAATTATGGTCTTTACACCTATGGAAAAAACCGAAAATGACTCAAGTCCGCCCTCCAGTGGCCAAAGTCGGTTTTACCGTTTCGGTCGGTATTTTATTGAATATTGTCCCGGTTTTGTAATTTTCAAACCGTCACATCCTTAGCTGTAGAGTCTACAGCCAATGTGATTTATATGCTTTAGTGTCCGTGTGGTCTTGCCTATATCGGCAAAACATCAAGACCTTTAAAAACACGCATATCCGAACACCGGAGCACCATCCGCAACAACGTTATCACTAGCCCTGTAGCTGTACATTTCTGTAAAGCGGGTCATAATGTTTCCACACTCAGATATACTGGGATTGAATTGATCCAACCCCCACGAAGAGGGGGCAATATCAATAACATCCTTTTAAAAAGTGAGCTCTTTTGGATACACACATTGCAGACTCTTGCTCCAAAAGGTCTAAATGAAGATTATGACATCAGACCATTTCTGTAATTGGCATCCTGTGTTTTGGGGGTATATATATATATATATATATATATATATATATTCATATTTATTTATTTATATATATATATATATATATATATATATATATATATATATATATATATATATATATATATATATATATATATATATATACACATTTGAGTCTCTGTGCTTTACATGCTCATAGATGAACATGGACTTCCACGGTCATGCGATCGACACTTTATCTTCTCCTTGATGGGTCTTTTCCTGGTTGTTTCTGGTCCATAGTTGTAACTGAGGGCACTTTCACACCGGACATGTTTGGTTCGTTTAAAACGAACCATGGTCCGCTTTACCCTTTGGTTCAGTTGGTGTGAACGTGCATCCGAACTCTGGTGCGGATCAAATAAACGAATCATGGTCCGCAAAAAAAGGCCGAACTCGGTCCGCTTTCAAACAAACCACAGTGCGGTTCGTAACTGGTGTGGACTTTATAGCGGACCAAATACAGGAAATAAACAAATGAATAATGCTTGTGGGTTCAGAGCACCAAAAGAGAACAGGTTGACAATACAGAGAGGAATTATAGGTACACGGTGATGGTCACGGATTATTAATATGTATAAAGAGATAAAGAAGGAGCAGCAATGAGTCGATGATGAGGTGAAGGCTCTGCTGGAAATATGGGCAGAGGATTGCATTTCCCAATCCCTTGTAGAGACACACAAGAATGTATCTGTTTTCCAAAACATCAGCGACAGAATGAGAGAGAGGGGCATCGAACGAACGGCAGGCCAGTGCCATTTGAAGGTGAAATATCTCCGTCAGCGCTACATTAAAGTACGAGATGAGCTCCGGAAAAGTGGCAGCTCGGGGGAGGAGAAGGACAAGTTCCCCTGGTACGAATCACTGGACAAAATATTGGGAACCAGTATTGGAGTCTCATGATGATGAACAGCAACAGACCCCTTCTACATCGGGGACTGCATCTGCGACTCCCGCGGCGAGTCCTGCCACACCAACATGGGATGACGCGGCCAGCTCTGTTTCTGCAAGTTCTGCTGATGTGTCACTCAATGGTAATTAATAAAGTTTTAAATTGTGTGTGTGTGTGCGCGTGTGTGTAGGCACAAGGGCTTATGTGGGGGGCCAATAAGCGCTTATGTGGGGGCCAATATTTCTGCAGCAACGGTTAAAATTCAAAATGGCGGGAAATGGGTGTGACCCAAGGAATCCAGGGAAAAATAATCTTTATTTTACGACCTATGGTTCAAGAGTTATAAGCCAAAACGTAAAGTGGGCTGTTATAGCGCCACCATGAGGCCGACCGATATAATCATAAGTTAATTAATTTGAGTAATTATTATGAATCTCCCCTCCAAGTTTTGTAACTATAGTATTTTCGCATGTTCCCATTCATGTCAATGGGGAAATTGTATGCACGAATAAATTAATATCAATTAAACTATATAACATTTCTCTTAGCAATGAGCAAGCACACGATTCCAGATGAAGCCGGTCGATTTGACATATGGCTCACGTGCGTACATGCCAAGTGGCATGGCCACCGGTCGCGGTCGAACTTGGATTTCACTGTCTCTCCAAAACTGTGGGAGGAGTAATCCGGCAAAGTTCAGGATTACACCGGAAGAATAATAAAGTGTTAATTGCAATAGTCTGGTTGCCCTGTTAGGGCAATAGTAACCACACTAATGAGAGAGGGATAATGTAATTGAATAGAGAGAGGGGGACAGAGAGTGGGAGAGATATGGGGGAGGGAGAGAGGGGGGAGAGAGAGAGTGGGGGAGAGAGGGAGCCCTGATTTACATTAATTAAATATGAATTTGGACAGCACAATGACACATGATTTGCTTCTTTACACAGATGACGCTGTTGAGAGGCCAAGTACCCCAAGTAACACAAGTCCAAGGTGGGCAATACCTGGTGCTCAGTGCCGGAAGAGGAAAGCCAAGTCAGATCAAGTTGACAAGTGGGCTAATGGAGGAACTACGGCAGCAGAGAGAAGAGATGCATGACCTCGAGAACTGTCGTCAACAGCAGGAGAGTGCTGATTTGATCAATCTCATGAGAATGCAACAGGAAGCTGAAGACCGTCGATTCAAAGCCATTGAAGAGCAGCAGCAGGCCAACACTCAGATGGTTTCACAGCTTATGGGGACTTTCATGAATGCTCCACTGGGCTCCTATAGCTCCAGTGTTGCCTCCAAATACTCCCCATGCAAATACTTGGCCCATGACCCACACACACAACCCACCATCATCCGTGATGACCCACCCACACTTACAATCAGAAGCCATGACCCCTCCCCCCCACGCATGAGCCGAATACACATCCAATCACCATCCATGACCCCCCCCAACCTATCCCACCACCCATAACCCAGTCACACATCCTACAACCATCCATAACACCACCTATCACTCTGCAGGTTACAGGCCGTTCCATGTTCCCAGAGAGTGGTGGATGTCCAAGCTCTTCAATCTCTGCCAACAGCAGCAGTGTGGCCGGTGTCTCTTCACTGCTTCATGATTTAAACCAGGATCAGCAAGATTATAACCTGTAGGGTTCCACTAATACCAGGTTGCACACTCAAATGTAGGCTAGTGTTCTTATGTTGCAATGTTTTCAGTGTTCCAGTAAACCAGGCTTTATTTTGTTATTTTCATTTTGCTCTTTCTATTGCTGACGGTTGTCATTCATGTGAACCTGGTTTTAGAAAAAAAGCATGTTTCAATTGCAGTTTTTGCCTCAGAAGTGTCAGAACCACATTGTTTTTGTAAGTTGTCTAAAAAAACTGCACTGTGTAGAGTTAACTACCTCAGAAGTTCAGAACAATATTTTTCTAAGCTCTATTGTTCTATATTAAACCGTTTCAAACAATGTCATACATGGTGCGATCTTATGAATGATAAATGATTGTCAATCACCAGTGTTGCCAGCTTTTATTAGAGAAACAAGCCCAAAATAGGCTGCATGGCAACACACACAGGGGATGCCCAAAATGAATAGTATAAAAATCAGTTGAACCTATACATCTGTTATTTGAAAATGGCCTATCTACAAGCTTACAATGTGTCGGTCGCAAATTGCTGCATTGTAGATTTGCTAGATCTCCTATCAGCTTGCTATAAAAAAATCACACCCGTGTGAACTGAGTGGTGCAACTGGTGCGATTCACGATATCACGATATTTTGTCATGCATTATTATGGTTATTTTTTAAGTTACTTAACAGTACCACAACCTACCAAAATAATATTGTTGGCAAACAAAGCCGTCATTCTACTTGTGGTCTAATTTTAGAGACCCGCGGGAGGATCCACGTGCAGCCCCTTTATTTTTTCTTCTTATAGTTTTAGGAATTAGGGCATCCATACTTGGGAGCCTGAATTGGTGTCCGATTTTTTCGATGATGATGACTTCATTTTGATCCAGCACCCAGCCTTATAGGTATTGATGTGCGTGCCCTTTTTGACTGTTTGTTCAGTCTCCTCTACTACTTAGAATCAAATCAAACCTGGACAGAGGGGGAACGGAGATTTGCAGAGAAGCAGTGGATTTTGAAATGAACAGGAATATGATGGCATCATCAACCTCAATGTCTGCCTGGTAAGCAAACTGCAGGGCTCCAGGCGCCCATGACTCCAGGGGCCCTGCGGCTCCAGGGGCCCGGGACTCCAGGGGCCCATGACTCCAGGGGCCCGGGACCCAGGGCCCCGGGACTCCAGCGGCCCAGGAACACCCAATGGGCCCAATCAGGAACAGCGACGCAAAGGTCATGAGACCCGGATGTGAGAGGACGCTGGCGTCTGCTTGTTCGCCGCTTCTCCATCCGTGGTAGCTTAGTTTAGTTTATTTGTTCCAGATCTTTGAACTTTGTGCAACTGTGCAAAGTGACATTAGTACTAGTTTTAGTTTTAGTTTTTAGCTTTTGTCACTTCCTAACTGGACCTCAACTTTGGGAAAAGCTGTTCACCCGTTTCACCCGCTGGCTCCACTGTCCCACCGCCGTGGAAGGAAAGGAATCACTGCAACAGAACCATTTTCTGACGTCCACCTCGGAAACACCTGGACTACACTGTCCCCCGGTTCGGTTCGGCTGCTTCTCTACGTTGTGGTCAGTTGGCGGCTTCAGGGCTAGCTGGCAACCACAACATAGGCAGCCTGTTCCTTGTGTTCTGTGCTGGTTAGCTGGCGGTTTTAGGGCTAGCTAGCAACCAGCAACCTGCAGTCAGTTTCCCCGCTGTCAGTGCCTCAAAGTGGAAAAAAGCCACAGGCTACTGTCCTGGTACTGCGGTACGACATAGCTTGGCATCACTTGGCTACGATCGCCACCTTCATTCGTCTACCCGGCTCCACCATCGCTCCTCTGGTCTCATCTGCTCATTCATCCTTTCTCTCTTTTTCTTTTATTACTTCTCCGTCCAATTGCCATGTTGTGGATTACCCTGCTGTGTCTGTGTTTCCATCTCCTCTGGTCAACAAACGTGTTGCCAGCGGCTAACAACAGCTCCAGGCTAACAACACCAATCCCGGATGGCACCATGTCTTTATTTTACTCCACCTCACAACTGCTCAAACTCAACAACTACATTGTCATTCCATCCTTCTCTCCATCTGTCCTACTACTTGGTGATCTCAACTTTCACGTGGACTCACTTAACTCTCACCTGCCATTGAATTCCTGGACATTCTCAACTGTTTTAATTTCACCCAGCACGTAGATTTTCCCACACACAGAAAAGGTCACATGCTAGACCAACTCCGGCTCCACCCTCTCCACCTTCTCTGACCACCTGGCCCTCACCGTCGACATTGACATCCCCACCCCTGCCATCAAGCATTAACGCCTCATCACATTTTGCAACCTCAAATCCATCCAGCTCCCGCTCTCTCCTCCCTCCTGACTGAAACACATTTCCGACCACTCACTCACCCAGAGTGCCTCCCCGACTGAACTAGTCAATAACTACAACAATGCCCTCTCCACCTGCCTAAATCAGCTTTCTCCCATAAAAACAAAACCTGTCTCCTACACCCACTCTGCCCCCTGGTACACAGACCACCTCCGCCACCTTAAGGCTGAGGGCCGCAAGCTCGAACGGTTAGTCAACAAAACCGGTCTAACTGTTCACTCCGAGGCCTACAACTCACACCAGCAGCAATACAAGGAAGCCCTCAACAGTGCACGCACCTCCCACTACTCTTCCATTATCCAATCTGGCAGCAATAACCCCAAAACGCTCTTCTCCACTGTCATCAACCTGCTCAAACCCATGGATACCACCACTTTCTCCTTCACTACCAGCAAATGTGAATAATTTCTCACATTCTTTCAAACCAAAATAGACAACATTCACTCTGAACTGGATCCTGAACCTACCCCCCCTCTGTTTTCTGGTCAACCACTCACTATCTTCACCGAGATCACCACATCTGACCTATCCGCCATAACCTCCGGCATGAAGGCATCCACTTGCATCCTGGATCCCATGCCCTCCTCCCTAGTTATGGCCTGCCTCCCAGCTCTCTCCCCAACCATCATCAAAAGCATTAACACCTCCCTGTTCTCTGGTTTCATCCCACCTGCCCTTAAACTGGCTGCTGTCACCCCCATTCTCAAAAAACCCGGACTAGACCCTGACACCCCCAACAACTACCGCCCCATCTCCAACCTCCCCTTCATCTCCAAAATCCTAGAAAGAATAGCCGCCTCCCAACTTACACACCTGGACTCAAACAGGGCTCGACAGTGCGACTAGGTGCTCGCATTTGCGACAAAAAATATCACCGTGCGAGTTGTAAAGATTTGTAGCACAGGTCACAGGATTTGACCATTCAATCGTGATAAAGACAAGGCTCTGTCTACAGCAAGTGCACATTCTATAGTCGCGGTTCTATACCTAAATTTATATTTCTGAACGGCGGTGTCGTTCGCCAAAAAGAGCAGAGCTACAAGCTAACAACGTGTCGAGGCTCAATGCGGTGTTCATTTGAAGATCTGTCCCTTTGCTCCCACCGCCCCTCCCCTCCCTGTGTTGCTGCTCAGTTCTCTTCCCCGTCAGCACTGAGCAGCGGAGCGAACGCAGCAGGGTAGCACAGAAGACAGAAGGAGTTGCTAGGACCCCGACACGTTGAATACTAAAGTTATTTAGAAAGTTTGTAATGTTAAAACATCACTTGATATAACTTTTAACCAAACGTGGGTGAAACAGCGTGCAGCCGCGCACATAAAGAGTGCACGTGCGCACGCACATGGAGTGGACGGATTGATATACCAAAACAACCCTTGCTTAGCACCTCGCTTACAAAAGCGTGTGTGCAGCGCAATATTACGAATGACCGACCTGACTCGATATATTATTAGTCAGTGGCTAGCTCAGGTCCATAACTCTAAATGCAACGCATTAGACTAGAGCTATGGACCAGAGCTAGTCACTGGCCTGCATAACGAGCAACGTAAAAAAGGCAAAGATCCCCCCACAACCTCCTTCCACCACGCCGAGGTGTAGCCTTATGTCCGATGTTCTGTCTGAACTGAAGCAGTCAAAGCCAAGGAGAATGTTATATTACTAATTCACCATCAAGCAGCCTCTGCACTAAATGTCACACTCACATGATGGAACAGCAAGATAAAAACGGATAGTCTGTCCATCCATTCATACAATTAATTGATTATCTATCTATCTATCTATCTATCTATCTATCTATCTATCTATCTATCTATCTATCTATCTATCTGCATACCAAACTAATAGTCTATCAGTATAAAAATTGATTATATAGATTATATAAAAAAATATTCTATCCAGATGAATATCAATATTGGGATCATTTCTGAAAATATATTGTGATATAATATTTTGCCATATTGCCCGCCCCTACCTCATATCACTTTATTAAAGAAAAATCACACCTGTGTGAAGTGAGAGGCACTCTTATCATCATACATCAGACCTAATTTATCTGTTCATTGTTAATGGCAAATATTGAGACGTGTGGGGACTAAAGCTGTATATGAGGGGCTAGCACCCCTCAAAAACACATTATTTGATAACTTTTCATCGTGCTCCTAAAATAATTTGTGTGCTACTAGATTTTTCAACTTAGGCGCACACGTGCTACTTGGAAAAATGCTAAGCGTCGAGCCCTGGACTCAAACAACCTTTACGAAACATTCCAATATGGTTTCCTCTCAATGCACAGCACAGAAACAGCCCTCCTCAAAGTCACCAACGACATCTTACTCTCCGCCGACTCTGGTTCCCTCTCCATCCTCATCCTCCTGGACCTCCCTGCCACTTTTGACACCATCAATCACTCCACCCTCATCTCACGCCTTCAGTCCTCCCTTGAAATCACACACACTGCCGTCTCCTGGTTGAAATCATACATGTCTGACCGCCACCAGTTCATCTCCATCAACAGCTGTCACTCCTCCACTGCCCCAGTCACCCACGGCGTCCCCCAGGGCTCTGTACTTGGTCCTCTCCTTTTCATTATCTACATTCTACCTCTTGGGCAAATCCAACCTCCTGTTCCACTGCTAAGCCGACGACACACAACTGTACCTCTCCACCAAGACCATCACTGCTGCCACCCACTCCACCCTCACCACCTGCCTCACCGATATCAAAATATGGATGCAAAATAAGTTTTTAAAACTCAACTGCAACAACTCAGAAATCCTTCTCATCGGCCCAAACTCTCTCACCAGCTCCACCCAGAACTTCACCATCAACATCGATGGCTCCACTGTTAGGGCCGATTCATACTCCTATTTTAGAGCCGAATAAAAGTCGGTTCGGCGCTGTAGAGCCTACAATTTGACGTCATTTGAGGTTCGGGGGGGGGGCGGATACCGTCCTAAAGTCGAAACCCTCATCCATGCATTCATCACATCCCCGATTGACTACTGCAACAGTATACTCAATGGCACCACCTCCAAAGTCCTCAACAACACGTGCAAAACTCCGCTGCCCGCCTGCTCACCAGTACACGCTCCAGAGAACACATTACACCCGTCCTCCACGACCTACAATGGCTTCCCATCAAACAAAGAATTCACTACAAAATCCTGCTCACCACCTACAAAGCTCTCAATAACCTGGCTCCCCCCTACCTCTCCGATCTTCTCGAACCATATGTCCCCCCCCCCCCCGCTCCCTCAGGTCCACTGAAGCCAACCTCCTGAAGGTATGCAAGGCCAAGTACCGCACCTGGGGGGACAGGGCCTTCTATGTTTCGGCCCCCAAACTCTGGAATGAACTCCCTAACCATCTCAGAGTTGCTCCCTCTCTCCTCTCCTTCAAAACCTCACTCAAAACCCACCTCTTCAGCATAGCTTTCCCCAGCCTCGTTTATCCTTTTATCTTTTTAACCCTGTACTGTTGTTACTTGCGCAATCAGAGCGCGCAAGTAATAATTTCGCCCGACCTTCGTTCATCGCGACACACCACATACTCTGGTCCCAGCCGATCAGGCACAATTTGCTAGTTTATTTTACTGATTATGTATAAAGTATACGTATGACTAGCTCTAAATTATGACGTTAAAAATTAAAACATGATCATCATGTGTATTTAGGTGTATATGAGGTATAAATCTTTCAAAAAAGTGTACAGTATTTGTTAAAATGATGGTTTTATGTGGACACACCCACCAGTTCATTAGGTATGCATGAGTTTAACCGTAACACCACCCACCTAATCCAGTCCCTCCGCCTCCTCCTTTAAGACCACCCACTTGTCCTAGTCCCTCCCCCTCCTTATAAAAGGACAGCCCATGGCTCTGCCCTTTTGTTTACAAAATGACAAATTGGTGTCTGTAATGTAAAAAAAAGTTATAAGTGAACACTTCCCATGTTTCTGAGATATCGTATAAGCGCCATTATGCACTTATACTGCCACCATCCATGTATAGCCATATAATCCACGCATCCATACCATATCAGATCTGTTTTTTCAGATTTTTTATAATAATTTATTTATTTCCTCCAATTATATTGACCCTATTGTCGCAATCAGCTCAGCTCATCATCCAATTAAATCATAGTTTAACAGCAGAAACAATTAGTTTGATAGATAATTTAGCCTACAATATATTGTAGGCTATTGATTTCCTCCAGCTAAGCACCCTGGCATTAAAACTGTCCTTTATCTGACTGCATTGAGTTTCAGCAAAAGTCGACCGGATTTAAAGAAACAAGCGGCCAGGTCCACAAAAATAAGTCACAGAAATTGCCGTGAATATTTATGAAAACGTTTCAACAACACCAATCCTTTTAACAACATTAATCTGAGGGTCCTTCACATGAACCATTGGTCAAGTCAACCTCATCTCCCCTGAAAGTTACTTATATGAAAACTAGCCCAAGTCGCTTGTAATAGCCAGACATGGCAACATGACTTCCAGCGCGACACAACATACTTCTAATTCTTGACTTTACAGCCTTGTATAAGTATTAGGACCTACATATTGACTACAACAGCCAACAAGAATGCACACTGTGACACTACACTCTGTATCAAAGCCCGACCACTGTGATTATAAAAGAAACAACCTACTCCTTGAGAAGAGCATGAGCAACTATACAGCAGAGCAGGTAGGCTATAAGGCTGGTTTGTTGTGGTTTCCTTGATTAATCCTGAGGACCCGACGTGAACATTTACTTGCTTCCAATCTAACAAACTGGTGCTCTGCTGTGAACTGGTAATTTGTGAAATGACTGTTTGAAAATCTGCCACACAGTTAGACACAGAGCAGCAAACTGGCTGGCTGCGCCGTTCAGTTCACACGTGTGTATGTGGCAGGCAGCTCCGCCCACAGAGGTATATATGTATAGAGGGGGAGGTGCGTGTGTGCGTGCAATTTCTTTACGTCACACTATCCGTGTTTACTTCATTGGCCCGTTTGACCGTCAAGGGTTCAGCCTCCAGGAAGAAACCCTAAATACAAAGTTATTACACCATTGGACATACAAACGACTCCAGGGTGTCTAATGAAGTACTGTCACCCCATAGACACATGAAAAGCTGGAAAAATACAAAAATTGTGGCACTCCATCTTTAATTGATCCAAAATTTGACTACATTTTGGCGAGGGGGAAAAACAGAAAATGCTGTTTCCATTTTAGCGGTCACTTAAATATTATGTGAATGGAAGGTGCTTACATGGCCTCCCCTGAACAGACCCGCCAAATTTATGCCAATCTCATGCAGTCTGGGTCAAGATCTATGCAGTTTTATACATGCAGTACAAATGTGTAATATACGCCTATTGTAAATAACTACAGCGGTGCCCATTGGGCACTGGCCTACTTGGAACGATGCAAGTTGGAAATGCATTCTCCAGATATGTCTTTTATAAAAAAAAATCACTGGCACATAGTACACACAGATCCAGAACTGTGCAATGTTTTTAAGAACACTCCAAAAGTGGTGTATAAACTTCCCCCAAACATTAGAAACATGTTGGTGAAATCTGACCTACCTCCAGTAACAAAAGGAACCTTTTTAGATATGCCTGATGGCAACTATCGCTGTGGTTCCTGCACCCAGTGCAACTTTACTACAAAGTGTACTACTACAATCACCCACAGACAGAAAAAAAAAAAAAAGGTTTTATTTCATGTAACCAAAAGAATGTCGTTTACCTAATCTTGTGTCCTTGTGGTCTTGCCTACATAGGGAAGACAACCAGATGTTTGAAGACCAGAATTGCAGAACACAGAAGCAACATACGCATGAAAGATCAGCGCAACCCAGTAGCTGTACACTTTACAGAAGCACTTCACAATGTCTCCTCCCTGAGGTATATTGGAATAGAACATGTCAAGACTCCACGAAGGGGGGGCAATGTAGACAACCTCCTACTTAGACGTGAACGTTTTTATATACTGTACATACACTACAAACCATGTCTCCAAAAGGTCTGAATCAAGAAAATGAAATGAGACATTCTATGTAGCTTCTAGCGCATGCCCTTTCCCTCAGTCCTTTTAATGTGAGTTGCTTCTGTGTACCTGCATCCTGAGTCAACACTAGAGGGACTTATGAACCCTCCTATATCCAAATGGACCCTTACTAGTTATTCTGTATTTTCTGTACTTATGGTGTCTATGCTCAATTGTTCTATGTCCACACTCATAATGTGGTACTGGAGTCTCAACTAGAGAGAAATGTTTTTAAGTAATGTAAGTGATATGATGTATTCTATGTAAATGGTGTGTGCATATATATTATCTGGTGGTTTGAACAGATGTTTTTTTTTTTTTTTTTTCATTGCTAGTGTATTCTCTCGAATTGCCACCAGATGGCGGGAACGCACCATTATGCTGATTTTGGCCAAAATAGACGAATCTTCCTAAGTCACTTTCGGTTCAACGATCGACAACATCCGGTATTATTTTGACCCTAGTCACTAGCTTGGCTGGTCCGGATTGCTAAGCTAGTTATTTTTCATAACTAAGTCAAATTAAACTCAAATCAACCCCAAAACATCGCAAAATTTCACATTTTTTACAGCGACGCACATAGAGACGGCGCACGTGCATGATAGCGCACGATCACGCGGATCGTTTTTTGTTAAATTACATCCAACATTAGTGATATTAGCGATTTATTTTTTATTTTTTTGCTCCGTTGAACCCTAGATAACTGACATTGATTGACATTCCGTTAATTCCGTGAACGGGAGGTTTGTATTTTTAGAAATATTCAGTTTTTTCCGTTAATTGTAGCCCAGGGGTTAATGTAAACGAAGTCCACACCCACAACACCAGAGGGAGTGCAACAAACCATGTACAACCCAGATTCGGCACAAACAAGGGACTAAATTATTTTCGCTCCTATGCCACCAAAATGTGGAACGCCCTACCAACAGTCATTAAGACATGTGAATCCCTTGACTCCTTCAAAACCGCTCTCAAAGGGCACCTATACGGACGGCTGCAATTCAAAACTGGCCCCCGGAAAATCTGAATCCCCCCCCCCCCGACCACCCCCCCTTTTTTTCCCCTCACTGTATATGTTTCTTTTCCCTTTTTGCTTCCTTTATGATGAATTCCTGTTCTGTTCTTGAACTATATAGAAGTGTCTATTTGTACGTCTCTAAATGTTTTGATGAATTGGACATGCGGTGGACCCTGTTGTAAACAAGTGTAATGATTATTTGGGTCGTCCACTCACAGTTAACAGTCTTTGTATTGATTTTTTGCTTGAAATGTACTGTAATTCTGCAAACTGTTAATACATATTTCAATCAATCAATCAATCAATCAATCAAAGCTTACACACTCAAATTGAACCACAAATGAGAGGCAGAGTAGTGCGGGCCTTCAGTTGTTGGAGACTAACCTCACAAGGCTCATATCTTCAAGTTCTTCTTAATAATCTTCAATGTATTAGACATTCTGACAGGTCATTCATTTAATATTTGGCAATCAATTATGAATTTACTTATCATTATACACATGTTCATGAAAATGTATTTTCATGTATTTTCAAAATACAAAATACGTATTTGTATCTCAAATACATTTCTCAGACCAGTATTTGTATTTTGTATTTAGATACATTTTTGACCCAGTATTTGTATTTTGTATCAAAATACATTTTCAATGTATTTTGCCCATCTGTGTATATATATAAGTATATTTTGTATACTGTCACAATTCTGGCACCTCGGGAGTAATGGGACTCACCTGTGTTTTGTGGGGGTGGCACATAACGGGGGGAGGGACTCAATCTGAAGGAACTAGATAAAAAGTGATGAAATGTTTGCATCTGTATACTGACTAAGGATGTGACGGTTTGAAAATTACAAAACCGGGTCGATATTGAATAAAAAACCGACCGAAACGGTAAAACCGACTTTGGCCACTGGAGGGCGCACTTGAGTCATTTTCGTTTTTTTCCATAGCGGTGTAAAGACCATAATTTGAACAACAAAGTGACAGATTTAACACATTTGTCTTTATTTCTCAATGCTCACACAAATGGAAACAAGCCATAGTGTTTTCTTGCCTACTTGGGATCAATTATTTAAGCATTGTATTTGTATTAAACAATTAACGGCAACGCATCGTGATGCATCTGCACCAGGCCAGCTATATAGGGTCCATCTAGGGTGGCCAGACGTCCGGTTTCACGCCGGACAGTCCGGTTTTAGACCCACCTGTCCTCCTCCCAACTCAACCTCTGGCCGGACACATAATTGTCCGGTTTTGTGTGATATACAGTGCTTGTGTCATAACTGTCATTTACGTCGTCTCTGTATTAAAAGCTCCGCAGGGCTGCTCAGCTCCGCAGCGAGCCGGCCACACTCCCACTGTCTTAAAAAGAGAGAGGAGACGTTGCCATGTCCACTTACTTATAAGCGACTTTGGCCTTGTTTTATAAAATAGTCTACTAAGCCTAGTCAGGCTTCTTTTGGGCTTGTTTTCATAGACATGGTTGCTTGTTTCTCTTCCAAAACCTGTCAACACTGCCAGTGGGATGGTCTGTTTGTTTTTTGTGGAATGTGTGTTCTCACAATCACTTTAGTATAGTTAATGCAGGGATAAATAAACCAAATATGCCAAAATGAAAAACTACATTTAATGAGCAATATGGCTCGACATCAGAAAGAAAGGGAGGCTAAAGCACTGTGAACATAGGCTACTGGCTTCATTCTATGTCCCACACCGATGACCATAAGACTGTATAAAAAAACCCACAAGACAGAGATTCAACATAAAACATATCTAAACATGAAATAAAATAAATTGATTATAAAAGGAATGACCTTTGTGGTACCCCATCATTTAAAAAGGTTAATTGAATTAGCAAATATATGTTCTCTGTGGACATACTGCTGGAGATGATGGTGGTGAAAATCAGGTGCGTGCAATAGTAGTAGTAATAATAATAATAATAATATCTGGAATTTTATAGCGCTTTTCTAAACACTGTGTGTGTCTGTTTGGGGGGGGGGGGGGGGGGGGAAGGCTGGGGAGCGAGCCCCGCAAAAGTGTCCTCCTTTCTGAGGTCTTGCAGGTGGCCACCCTAGGTCCATGAGAGTCCAAAACATATCGCTGTCGTGTCCAGTGTCCAGTCCAAATGTGAGCAACTGTACCTACTGTTTAAAGCCACTGGCCGCTTGACTTTTCGCTGACGAGAAACCCCTCGCCCCTGTCGCAGGGTAAACAAAACGTCATATAGCACATGGATAATGTGCCAGGGAGGAGGAGGAGGAGGAGGAGGAGGCAGCGCGGCTGTAACTTTCTCCAGGCCAATAATGGATTTAATCATTCCAAATAAGTCTCTCCATTTATTGCTATGGTCGACATGCTCGTCTCGCTGTCTGTTTAGTTTTGACTAACGCAAAGCTACTGCTGCGCTGTGCAGAAGAGCCATTGAAGACTCCCAGATTTGCGACATTGAGGGGGCAGAAAACTGGGCGCTCGAGCACTGTTCATGCAGCCTGGAGTTAAGCGGAGTGGGACTAGCAGGAGTTTAAGAGTTGAGATTGTAGTTGAGATTGTAGAGCTTGTAGATCTGTCTGTTTTTGCAGCGCCGCGGTGTCGGGGTAACAAAATAAGAAATTACAGGCAGAGATGAAGGAACTGCCAAGCAGCAGCAAGCTACGCTAAGCTATTAGCTAAGTTAGCTAACATCACCACCACCATGGCTGGTGTTGTGTTAGCTTAGCAGCTAAGCCTTAGCTTCTTGCAATGCTATAGCATTCTCGCTGTGCGGTCTCATGGTGCGGGAACTGTGGGCTGCTGCTTCGGGAGATGAGGGGTTTCTACAGGCGGCTGCTATGACCAAATTGATTGTGTGCAACATGACAACTGTTTTAAATTATTGTACAGTGACTATTGAAACTTTATTGTAAACAAACAACACTGCGTGGTCCACCCAGCTCCACCCCCCTGCCCCCATTCACTTGAAACCTGACACCTGGTGTGTGTGTGCTGGGCTGCTGGCCGCTCTGCAGGCTACAACAGGCAGCCAGCAGTGAGCCTGAGCACCGCGGCGAGCGTTGCGACCGCTTCCGTTGGCAAACATAAAAATACGGTTCGGTCGGTTTAAATAAATTAATCCGGTTTACTAGATGAAACCGGATCGTTCCGGTTGAACCGTAAACCGTCACATCCTTAATACTGACCTGACGAAGATCTGTGAAGATCGAAACGTTGTCGATTCAATAAAGTTATTCTTTACCAAAAGAATGGTGTGCGGGCCCTACCTCCTTCCATGCGTCCCTTTTATGCCCATATATGGAGTTCTTTGTCAGGTATGCCCAGATATGGAGTCTATGCCGATGTAAGAACAATCATTGTTTGTTTTTTTTATATATATTTTTTATCCCACGATTTTGTAACCCATTTTTCACCCCTGTGTCAATCATCTAATGTGATCCTGGGCTCTACACACCCTCCGCCAACCTGGGGAGAGCAACGGACTTAACTCATGCTTCCTTCATGCTTGAGTGTCCAAGTTGCTCCTTTACACCCGACAGGGGGGAGTTTCCCTGGTTGGACGTAGCGCGTGGAAGGAACACGTTATTCCAACCAGTTCCTTTCCCCTCCATCAGGCGCCCCGGCTGGCCAGGGGGAGGCAGTTTAGAGACCAGGATTACTGCATGTTTTTTGTGAGGGTACCTACCCTAGGGGACACGGGGAGAACAAGCCCTTTCGCCAACCCCGCCTTCGGGTATGGGCACTGATGACGCGGAGGAGGAAACACGCCGCCAGCACCCACAGCTCCCCGAGCGGGAATCAAACCCAGGACCTTCTAGCTGTGAGGCGACAGCACTACCAACTGTGCAACCGTGCCCCTTAAAGGCGCAGTGAAACGGAAATGGTGAACAACATGAAAATGGTGTTTCATCATGAAACACCGGTCTGAAGTTTCTGAACCAATCAGAGCGTCGCATCCCTTCAGGCGATGGGACGGTAGCTAGGGACGGTAGCTATGCTAGGCGCAACAGCGTGGTGTTGTTTGTTTATAAATCATATGGTCGGCCAGCACAACCAGTTTACTGTTATGTGGCTTATTTCTTCCATATAATGTTTTCAGATACATATTCTAGCGTGATGATTAAGTTGAAAGCGAGTAATACACTGTCTGGATGTTATCTGGAATGGAAATAAAAACGGAGTATTCTGTAATCAGTAGCAGCTGTGATGGACGGACGCGCAAATATGGGAAATTAAACGGGTGAGCTTCATTGTTATTGGCTTTTATCGATGTGTATCTCTACACGTCATCACGCAGCACATTTTCGTTTTAATAAATAAATAATGCAATCGTTTTTATGGACCTTTGATATAAAAACACACAGAAATGAGAATTTTCACATTTTTTTGGCATCCATTGTTAGGTATGCCCATATAATGACCACGGATATGGTCTAAAAGTGTGAAAAACGTCTTTTTCATTTCACTGCACCTTTAAGAACAATCATTGTGATGTCAGAGCAGGCCAACTCCATATATGGAAATCGGGGGGTGATCTATCCGCAATTTGCAATTCTAGATTTTTTTATAATGGGATGAATCTAGAGTTGCAATACTGGCCTCCATTGACTCCCCACTCAATACTGGCCTCCATTGACTCCACAGTCAATACTGGCCTCCATTGACTCCCCACTCATCCAATACTGGCCTCCATTGACTCCCCACTCATCCAATACTGTCCTCCATTGACTCCCCACTCATCTAATACTGGACTCCATTGACTCCCCACTCATCTAATACTGGCCTCCATTGACTCCCCACTCATCTAATACTGGCCTCCATTGACTCCCCACTCATCTAATACTGGCCTCCATTGACTCCCAACTCAATACTGGCCTCCATCGACTCCCCACTCAATACTGGCCTCCATTGACTCCCCACTCAATACTGGCCTCCATTGACTCCCCACTCATCCAATACTGGCCTCCATTGACTCCCCACTCAATACTGGCCTCCATTGACTCCCCACTCAATACTGGCCTCCATTGACTCCCCACTCATCCAATTTGCGTTCAATTCAATTGGCAAATCTGCGCTCTGTCCAGAGCCCAGGCAGAGGCTTTTCTGTTAGTGTGATGTCAGAACAGGCCAGCTCCATATATGGAGATATAATTTGGTCCCTGTCCAAACTTTAGCATGCTATTATGGAAGTTAGTTGTTCTTGCATTAATAAATTAAATTCAATCAATCAATCAAATGTGTGTGGGGAGGAATTATTGCTTAGTCTAACCCAGATCATTGAGGCACTCCATCTTCAGGTGAAACAATGAAGAATGTATTAGCAACAATATTCACATACATGTAGAATACATATAGTATAATGTTTTTTTTTTTTTTTCTCACCCGTCTTCTTCTTTCCTTTGGACCTTTTCTTTATTTCTTTGTCTTTCTTCTTTTTTTCACCAATGCCTCCACCTATGTTCACCAAAACAAAAACAAAAGAAAGATGCGATGTACGTAAAGTTATCGATCCCAGCAAGAATAAGGACTAGTCCACTTGAGAGTGTAAAATTAAACCAAATGGACCCTTACGTGTCGATTTGGTTCCATTTTACACTCTCAAGAGTTAAATTATTGTTAAACATCTGCATAATTATTTAATTCCTAATAATTCTACATAATTGAGAATATAGAATAATTAATATTTTGATTGTTTGTTATCTCTCCTAATGGTATCAACATCAATACAGCATGGAAGTGTGGACATGAATCTTATCCAACGATAACAATAATATTCTACGTTTTGGGTCAGGTTAATAAATAATGGAGCTTTATCTCAGAAATGAGGTTCCGGGTCAGGATCAGCATCGGTAGAATGAGGGTTGAGATGTACTAAAACGGTGGAGAAAACCCTTTTCACAGTATCGTTTCTAAACAGTAAAGGTATCAGAACCGAGTTACAGATGATACACTTAGGATAGGCACGTAAACATAGACGTTAGATAGGGAGCAGTGTTGTTTTTGGCAGCAAATTTCTATTTTAGTTTAGTCATAGTCTTTGGAATAAAAGTCACATTTTAGTCACCTGCAATGTTTTAGTGTTAGTATAGTTTTAGTCGACTAAATCTACAGTTGATTTAGTCGACTAAAATGTATTTTGTCGGGCCTTGATGCCGTCATAATGACAGATTTTTACACTTTTTACATAGCCGATCTACAAGCACACAACGTGACGCGTTGTGAGCTTGTAGATTGGCTATTTTCAGCATGCAACCAAGTGTAAAATGACTTTTTATAGGCCTACTGGATCTCTTGTCCACTAGTCCCTTCCTAAAATTCTAGTCGGAAATTGTCAATGTAGTCTTAGTTTTAGTCGTCATAGCTTAGTTTTCATTTAGTTTTTATTCAGCTGTCGCCAGTGAAAAAAGGTAGTCGACGAACATTTTTCGTCATAGTTTTAGTCGACAAAAACAACACTGATAGGGATGAAACAACCGCTTAAATAAGGGTTTAATAAAAAGTCAACGCCCGTCCGCATGTGCAGAACTGCTTCCGTAAAATTGCTTGGGAAAACAAACATGGTATTGGCTGACTTCATAAGCTTTGTAAGTGGCTCGGTTCTGATACCTTTACGTTTTAGAAACGCTACTGCGAAAAGGGCAGGAGGCTAGCCCCGGGGCTGGCTAGCTGCGACAGAGCAGGTCAGAGGCAGGAACGTAGGGAAGCACAGCTAGCCAGGCCCGGTGCTGGAGGCGGTACAATGGGATGTCAATAGAGCGGCGCAGTCCCTCCCCCTTTCAGAACAACGAACGGCCCAGGAAATGAAAACGCAATGCATTTCCCCATAGGCAGTTTTAATTTAATTTATTTAAATACCTTTTAAGCGTCGTACGAAGCCAACTCTTGTCGTGACAAATCATGACAACACACAATATTTTGGACGAAACAAATAATTACAAAGAAGAAAAACAACAAAAAAAGTGTTGTAACCTGCCGTTTATTTCTACTTTCTAATTCTTTGTTTGGCCCGAAATAGTGTGTGTTGTCATGATTTGTCACGACAAGAGTTGGCTTCGTACGACGCTTAAAAGGTCTTTAAATAAATTAAATAAAAACTGCTTATGGGGAAATGCATTGCGTTTTCATATCCTGGGCCGTTCGTTGTTCTGAAATGGGGAGGGACTGCGCCGCTCTATAAGGAAGTCAAGGAAGGAAGGAAGAGAGAATTTCACAGCAGCCAGAACGGTCAAACAAAAATACTTAACGGCTTCTGCGCCAAATGAAAATTCGCTGACGTTTCCGTTGTCTCCTATAGCTGATATATGCTTATTTTGAAACATCTCACCACCACCAAAAGGCAGCAGCATGGCCTTTTCCGAAGGTATGTACGTCTGTATACCATTTCGCGTAGGATAGATGCATAGGGACCCTATATAAGGTCATCCAAATGTCAGAAACTTTACGTAGGGCACCAAGAGGGGCTAGGCAGGAGGCATACTTTGGTTAGACATAGCATTGGTTAGACATAGCATTGGTCCGACTGGATTAAGGTTGGTGAGGGGTGCGTTAAAACGACCGGATTAAGGTTGGTGAGGGGTGTGTTAAAATGACCGGTTTAAGGTTGGTGAGGGGTACGTTAAAACGACCGGATTAAGGTTGTTGAGGGGTGTGTTACAATGACCTGATTAAGGTTGGTGAGGGCCGAGGGTGCGTTAAAACGACCAGATTAAGGTTGGTGAGGGGTGTCTTAAAACAACCGGTTAGGTTTAGGTGTGCTGCCCCGTGGGATGTTAGGGTTTGAGATATCAGACCAACGTCTAACCAAAAGCATGCACCCGTTTTCGCCAATGTTTTAGGACAGGGATATCCTAGCCCCTCTCGGGACCCCCCGGTTGAGCTCTTTTCATCGTTCACCTGTAGGGTCCCTTGCCATCGGTCCCAAGATAAATGGAAATTATGGAATACAGACGGACATAGCGTTGAAAACGTCCGTGCTGCGCTGTGTGAGAACTCGTGAACTACATTCCTGCCTCTGATCTGCTATGTCGCAGCTAGCCAGTTCCGGCGCTGGAGGCGGTACAATGGGATGTCAATAAGGAAGAGAGAATTTCAGATCTGCCAAAACGGTCAAGCAAAGATTAACAGCTTCTGTGCCAAAGGAAAATTCATTCAGGTTTCCGTTGTCTCCTATATGCTTCTTTTGAAACATATCACGAGTTCTACAGCACAGCACGGACGTTTTCGACGCTAAATCCGTCTGTATTCCATAATTTCCATTTAGCTTGTGACATATGGCAAGGGACCACTGGTGAACGATGAAAAGAGCTCAACCGGGGGTCCGTATTCCATAATTTCCATTTAGCTTGTGACATATGGCAAGGGACCACTGGTGAACGATGAAAAGAGCTCAACCGGGGGTCCCGAGAGGGGCTAAGGATATCCTTACACGGAACCTCTTCTTGGAGCTAAAGTGTAGATATGAGGTTACGAGCTATAATTTGACATGAACATGTTTGATAAATGACACACACACCTGCAGGGGTGTGTAGCGGTGTCTCCATCTCTCTCTGCAAGAGGCTGCACATGAACTGTGCGGCAGTGCTGAGGCGCTCCAACACAAACACTCTGAGCCGACCAACATCACTGCTTGTTGTGTGTTTGTCCAAAACACACAATATCTGCTCTCCCACTGACGTCATGTGTCCGTTTATCTCCAACCATACAGACTCCATGTGACACGTTTTACCTTCTTTAAGAGACATTTTAACTCGTTTTATGAGATATTTGAGCTCCTTATAGTTGTGAGACCGTCACAGCAACACCATTGGCAAGTCCGATTCTGCCATTAGATGAAAACAAAGACGCGTTTTACTTCCGGGTCAACGTGTCACAGTCACACCAGCATGCGCAGCGACCTATGCCGGGAGACGCTGCTGCCACCTGGTGGAGGAGTTCTTATTTTCTTCTTTTTGTTTAACGGCGGTTGGCATCCAGAATTGTTGCATTACCGCCACCTTCTGACCCATATTACGGGTCAAACTTAAACTATATCTTCCATATAAAAAACGACTAAAATAAAAGGTTAACTGTCCGACCATTGTGATCCCCTCCCATCCCTGTTCCTTTCAGCTCCCTGGTCCACTCGCCTGAGTGGCCGCAAATCCCCCCCTTAACGTTGCGTCCAGATCCTCTCCTGTTACATCCACCACATTGAGGAACCTTCTGGCTGCATCCAGCACCATTTTAATCCTCTCCGATTTCGTTTTAATGTCCGCAGCACAGTTGATAACCATAGCAATGAACGCTAAAAATTGACTTCTATCCATAGTGATGTTCTTATCGTTATTAATCTCATGAGTCTCCTCTGCCTTCTCCTTTTCTGCCTCACTCGTGCTCCCCTCCACTTTCCTCACTGCTTCCGCATATGACAGTACTCCCTTCGCTTCTTCCCGGATTTTGCTCACTTTCGTCTCCTTCACTTTTCTTGGGCAAGCCGCTGCCACTGCGTAATGCTTTCCACTGCAGTGCAAGCACTTGGGTTCTTCTTCTCTGTTGCACTTTTCCTCGCAGCAGTTGTCCTTCCCACACCTCCCGCATCTACTACTTCCCCCACATACGGCCGCAACATGCCCATAGTCCTGGCATTTAAAACACCTCAGAGGTGCTCTTTCAAAAGCCCTGACCCTGTAACATATGTAATCCATGTAGATTCTTTCTGGTAGCACAGTCCCCTCAAACGTCAGGTGTACTGACTTGGACTTTTCCCGTTCCCCTTCTCTAAAGCGTGTTAGCCTTCTAGCTTCACTCACTCCACTGACCTCGCAAAATACTTCATTGTTGTAGGCACTCCACTGATTACTCCTCTTCTCCTTGCTCTTCCTTCGAGTCGAAAGCACTTTACCGGGCACTCTCCAAACTTTTTAATCTTCACAGCTTTCCCCACCTGCTCCTCGTCCTTGCACTGGGTGATGACCATTCCGGTTCTCGTGATCCTCACTAGGTCCACCTTCCCGACTGCTCTCTCCACAAACTTTCCCACATGACGTGGGTCACTGAAGACGCCATCTCTCTGACCCACCGCTGTAATTCCGACAGCACATCTGCCCCACTAGCTTCGCTTCTCCGCCTTTTCCCATACATTCTAGCTCTTGAATCCTCCAAATTACTTCTTTCATCCTCTGATGACTCCTTCTCCGACTCCATTTCAAACCGCCCGCCTCCAGCCCCGCGAGGAGCGGGGCAGGAGCTGCGGCACGGACTTGTGGGACACTGACACAATCCCTCCAATCCCGTCAGAACCCCATCCCTCGTACTCCCGGGTCGCTCCGGTGACACACAGCGATCACTCCACTCCATCCGGCTGCCTGCCATAGCGAGCAGCCTTCCCCCTTCACGGACATTGCGTCTCACCACAGCTCTTCCTACATACCTCCTCTCAGTGAGTCCAGCCTGGTGGAGGAGTTGTGTAACTGTTACTGAATACAAGGGTAGCCTATAGAGCGTCGCAGTCCCTCCCCCTTTCAGAACGACGAGTGGCCCAGGAAATGAATCTCAATGCATTGTTCCCATAGGCATTTCGTAAAGTATTTATTTAAAGACGGTTACGCCGCGGACAAAGCCAACTCGGATCGTGACAAATCATGACAATGAACACAATGTTTTGGGCCGATCAAATAATTTCTAAGAAGAACAACAAAACAAATAGTGTTGTCTCCTGCCTTTATTTTCTTCTTTGTAATGATTTGATCGGCCCAAAATATTGTGTTCATTGTCATGATTTGTCACGATCCGAGTTGGCTTTGTCCACGGCGTAACCGTCTTTAAATAAATACTTTACGAAATGCCTATGTCCCTATGGGGACAATGCATTGAGATTCATTTCCTGGGCCACTCGTCATTCTGAAATGGGGAGGGACTGCGACGCTCTATTGGATTTATAATAATAATTATTATTCGTTTTCGAGGAGGTTCTACACAAAATAACACACTGTGTCAACAAAAAATAAAGGAAAAGAAAACATTAGACAACAAGACAGAAAACTATGACCTGATGACGTTCAGTAGAAACACATACAGTACAATGAGAGTAGACTACTGCTACTTTCTACTTTGGGTATTTTAAGTAGCCTACATTTTGATAGCAATACTTTTTCCTTTTTTTTTTACTTTGACTTATTAGGTTTAACCCTAACCCTAAATGTTGAATACCGGACTTTTACTTGTAAGAGTAGTTTTAAAAATCTAACTAATACTGACGTGTTACTGATGGGTCATCTTCAGTAACTTGCGATTGCGCTTTTGATTTGGCTGTGAGAGTCTTTGATTTTGCATGCGCAAGATGTGGTGAATACGGAGACGAATATAGAGTTTGATCATGTACACAAGAGATGTTTTGCACATTTCTTTGTCACATGCCACTCCATAGCCACTGCACTCACCAACAATTGCCATAGAACTAGTGAATAGCCTTTTCATCAGATCCATAGTGTGGATAACCTGTCTAATCTTTGTCCTAAAGTGCAATTCTATGGCTGTGATCAGATTCACCAGTTGGGTGGTAAGCACTTTTAGACCCTTCTCTCCCAAATTCAAATTGGTGTACTGTTTGGCTTTGAGGAATGCATACTGTGAATCAGCGGGGACAACTGTGGTCACAATTTCACAGTCCTTACAGGGATTGTTTACAAATCTCCTCACAGCCTTGCTGCCCTACATACCCAGCCAGGTAAACTAATACATTCCCATCAGATCCAGATGTTCCTGAAACTGGTGGCGTCATGTCACTCAGCAGGCCCATATGACTCGTTTTGGTAAGACACCCTCATGCTCAGGCAAAACATCACTGCCCTGGAAAAACAAAATACAGACAAATATTAACCATAAGCTCTACCATGTCATATAACAGTTTACTTATTATGCTAAATAAATACCTAATCATCCATTATGTTATCTTCTGCTCCTGCAGTGTCTGGAACAGTGGCTATCTCAGCTATACGATCAGTACTCAATGTGTCACTTCTCTGCCTAGCCAAGTTTATTTATACTTACTGTAGCATAGCTGTGTTCCTCCATAGCTGTCACTGGGACAGGGGAACAGGGGCAAGAGAAAAGACTGGGGCACAGGACTAAACATGGGACTGGCAGGAACAAGGCGGCAACACAATTTGCAAGCTCAAAACCAGTAGGGACATAAACACTGGAGTGGCTTAGGGCAAGGGTCACACAGAAAGGCAGGTGGGGAGACACACAGACAAGCACACAGACAAACAGACAGGCAGAAAGTGAGACAAACCGAGAGACAAACAAATTAACTGACAGACAGTCAAACAGGCGGACAAACAAGCAGTCTGACATAACAGGGGGGTAAACAGGTTAGCAGGGGGACTAAAGGACTGGGGAGTAGACAGACGCACAAGAAGCCTGGCATACATGCTCGCAGACATACAGACAGGGAGACAGGCAGATAAACACATACAGTACGGAGATCAGCTAACGGGTTGTAGGAGGACCAACTACAGCCTTGGCCACAGGACTGGGCGTTCTGAAGTGGACGGAGGCGACGCCACCGTCGGAGGGGATGCCAGCTGCAGACACTGGAGACGAGGCTGCAGACGGGGCTGCAGACTCCCGATAAGTGGCTTCAGGCTCTGGAGACGGGGCTGCAGACCGAGGAGCTGGGGCTGCAGACGGGGCTGCAGGTTGAGGAACTGGGGCTGCAGGTAGAGGAACTGGGGCTGCAGACGGGGCTGCAGGTCAAGGAACTGGGGTTGCAGGTAGAGGAACTGGGGCTGCAGACGGGGCTGCAGGTCGAGGAACTGGGGCTGCAGACGGGGCTGCATGTTGAGGAACTGGGGCTGCAGACGGGGCTGCAGGTCGAGGAACTGGGGCTGCAGGTAGAGGAACTGGGGCTGCAGACGGGGCTGCAGGTCGAGGAACTGGGGCTGCAGAAGGGGCTGCAAATTGAGGAACTGGGGCTGCAGACGGGGCTGCAGGTCGAGGAACTGGGGCTGCAGGTCGAGGAGCTGGGGCTGCAGACGGGGCCGCAGGCGGAGTGCTGGGCAGCTGGGACTCCTGGACGCTGGGCAGCGGAGAGCCAGGCAGGCTGGGCGGCGGAGACTCCTGGATGCAGGGCGGAGGCTCCTGGATGCAGGGCGGAGGCTCCTGGATGCAGGACGCAGGCTCCTGGATGCCGGGCGGCGGCGTGATGGGAGGCGGAAAAACAGAGGAGACTGGAGTGACTGCCTCCTGGGGACCAGGAGAAAAGCACCACGGCTCTCCCATCTGAAGAAAGCCAAATACTTGGCAAATACACAGTCACTTGATGGACGATTGCAAAACTCCATTATAGAGACCATCGACTGAAGAACCTTTGTGAAATCATCCTCCTCTGCCTCATCTGCTGGGTCCATGTTGGTTGGTTCGTTCTGTCACGGTTCGAGTCAAGACAGTGTAGGACAGGGTCCCCCAATTAGCGGCCATCTGCGTCCCGCGGAGCGCCCCCTTGTGGCCCACGGAAGAATTTTTTTTTGGGGGGGGGGGGGGGGGGGTCCCAGATATAAATGGCATTACATTGGGGTCAGTAGCCTCTGCATGTCAAACTGGGGGTCCTTTTCAAATGGGGTCTTGCCCTGAATATTAATTTCAGGGCAAGACCTCGACCTCGCGCGTGCCGAATAGCATGTTCAGCCGAGACCTGCTTGGTGCCGGTGATGACCTGGGGCTGGGGATCACGCTGAAAGGAGCAGATATAAAGCAAGCATAAGTTAAATCATTTCACATGTAACCATGAAGATCCACTTGTCACTTAAATAGCATGCTGAAACAATCGAGCAGGTTTACCTGGATATGCTCCTCTGAAGCATAGTCATGCTCAGCCAATATCTGCCTGGTGTCTGTGATGACCTGTGGATCAAGATGAAATGAGCAGATATTAAAACATATCACATAGTCTATGCAGATCCACATACACTGTATCTGAATTTGAATAAACAAAATATATTTTGAAGGTTTACCTATGGGTATGCTCCTCTGAAGCATAGTCATGCTCAGCCAATATCTGCCTGGTGTCTGTGATGACCTGTTGATCAAGGTGAAATGAGCAGATATTAAAACATATATATCACATATAGCCTATGCAGATCCACATACACTGTATATCTGAATTTGAATAAACAAAGAATATTTTGCAGGTTTACCTGGGTATGCCCCTGTGAAGCATAGTCATGCTCAGCCAATATCTGCCTGGTGTCTGTGATGACCTGTGGATCAAGGTGAAATGAGCAGATATTTAAAAAAACAAACACATATAGCCTATGCAGATCCACATCTGAATTTGAATAAACAAGAAAATGTTGCAGGATTACCTGGGGACTCCCCTGGTAGACACTGCAGCAATAAACTGTCAAGGTCTTGTTCACAGTTAGTCTTCTCCGAGTTTTTAAAGATCATCCCAGCTGCCACAGCCCGGTATTCACACTCAAACTGAGTCAGGATTGTCATGGTTTCCACCACGAGCTAACACACACAAAAATAGTTACATAAAGTTAGAATAAAATACCTTGCAATGTACTGATATACTATATTTATTTTTACATACCCCTAATGCATGAGTAGGCATTCTCAAGGCAGTCTTGATTCAACCGATTTGTCAACAGGTAGAATACATTTTGACGTTGTTGGAGATCAAGCCAGATCATCCTCAAGCACACAATGTTGTGCTGCCACCCCACTACACAGGGGAGCTGCATGGTTCCAGGGCGAGCACCTTCAACCCTCAGGCGGGGCAACCACTCCATGCAGTTTTCCAGGAATGGAAAATGTGCAGAGGCGTCAGAGAGAGCACATTTAAGCTGGTGAGGATCCTTAAGCAGCTTGGAATTGAAGCAGTTGAAGAGCCCATCAAAGTTCTCACATAATTTGGCAGCTGCCATGTAGTTTTTCTGTGTCTGACCTGTGAGCTGCTTGATCTGTGACAGGGTCTGTATCCCCACAGCAACTGAGTGGCTCAGGACTTGAGTTGCATACAACCCTCATCGAAGCAAACGGAGGGAGGTACACATGCTTCTTACTGAGACGGCAACACATTCGGATCTCTTGTTTGGAGTCAAAGTTGTATAGATCCTCCAGAATAGCCCAATATATGTGGTTGCCGTCCAGTGTGAACCCGTGGTTGCGCCAGTTGTTCGTTATGTTTTTAATGAGATGTGGGGGATCCCACAGGCAGTAAATCTTGACAGCATCCACTTCAAAGTATGGCTTCTCCTTTGATACTCCAAGATGGGCAAGCATAGCACGGTTGCCAGCACCCTGGTCACAGATAAAGACTAAGCAGTCCATTCCAGCTTGTCTTACCACACAAACTGCATCTAGCAGCAAGGTCTGAAGCCGCCCATGTGGTATGGGCCCACTGCTGAAGCAGTACCCAAAAAGTTGTTTCCATTTGCGGAACAGCCCTCTCACCATGAAGGAGGTTGCATAGCTGGCAACATGGAGTGCGTTGTCCTAATCCGAAGTCCTCAAAGCCCTCAACCTTGTCTGCAGATTCAGCAAAGTGGACTGCCTGTTTTAGGGACATTTCATCAGTGATGATGGCACAGACCCTATCCATTGGTTCAGTGGTCTCCATAGCCTTCTTCATGGTCCTGAGAATGCTGTCATTAAAGGTTTGATTATGATAAACTTCACAATTCTCTGCAGTGTGCGGACAGAAAAGAGGTGTGACAGTAGCCTGTAACATTTTGGACTTGCATGTAGCAGACCCAAGAACATGGCTTTGTCCTGAATGGTCCACCTGAAACCATGAGCCTTGCGCCGAGACATTTTAAGTTGTGTTTTCACAAAAGCATAGCTTTTAACTGGCAATAGTTTCTCCAACTGCTTTAGAACTGAAGTGATATTACGACCTGTATTATTGGCAGTTTTTTGCCGCTTTAGTTTGTTTTTTAGCTTATGCACTTGGGACTTCAGATTCCTGATCTGCTTCTTCAGTGCATGCTCTTTTGGCATCAAAGGTTCTGTATGTGCAACAAACGGTTGATTCACAGCAGACAGTGTGTCTGCTGTGCCTGTGGATGAGTGTGCGTTCACAGCATCAGTTGAACCAGTTGATGTTGGATTGGATAGAGGTCTGCTGTGCCTGTGGATGAGTGTGCGTTGGCAGCATCAGTTGAACCAGTTGATGTTGGATATAGGTCTGCTGTGGAGGAGGTTGATGGAGGGACAGGACTCTGCTCGTCTGACACACACACACACACACACACACACACACACACACACACACACACACACACACACACACACATTTACAAGATTATAGTATAACATAGAATGCATTATAGTATGACACAAAAGGGTCCGTGTCAATATGCCGACGGTCCATTGTTCCGAGGGTCCATTGTTCCGAGGGTCCATTATGGTCCATTGTTCCTACGGTCCATTGTACCGACGAGCGGGGGTTAGTGATGTGCGGGCCGACCCGCAGCCCGCAGATGGACAGGTCAACGCAATTATCGTGCGTGCAGGCAGAGCAGAGAAAAAAAAGAAACACACGTTTCTCTCTCTCTAATATATATTTATATAGGCCTATATATATTTTTTTCAAATGGCCAAAATATCTAAAGGGCTGAAGTGATTAATGTATGTTTTGTAGGGCTGTCAAAATAATGATTAAAAAAATTAATCAGATTAATCACAGCTTCAAAATTAATTTAATCATGATTAATCACCATTCGAACTATGTCCAAATATGCCATGTTTTCCTGTTTATAGTTGTGGAAATGGAAATATAAATGACAGAAAGCAGATATACATTCGTTTTTGAATGTTTTTTGTTTTCTAATGCATTTAGTATAGACATGATGTGATGTGAGCATTTGTAAGGCCTAGCCTACACTTTGAGTTAAATCAACACTGGCTTTTGGCCATGTAGACTGCGGTCCCCCAGGAGGAAGTTACTAATGTTGCTCTGGAGAGGGAAGTCTGGAACACTCTGGTGGAGCTGTTGCCCCCGCGACCCGACTAGGGATAAGCGGTTGAAGATGGATGGATGGATGAATGGAGACTGGATGAAAATGGCCTAGGCTACTTTCTATCAATTTAATTTGGGGGTCCTTGAAATTAAAATAGCTGAGAAGCAATGGGTTAAACTGTAGACTATAGTTAATTGAAATTCACAAAATACAATAATGGCACATAAGCATTTTTGGAAACAGGGCTTGGTTTAGAAAAGCCTATATTTTGCGCTAAAGTAATTATTGAATAACATATAAATGTAGGTTTTAACACTAGGAAGTCTGAGCAGCCGTTCTGACCGAATTTGAGATTTCAATGTTTATTTTCTCAGCCCATGGAGTCCAGAGAAAGTTCCCCTTTCATGACTTTGTCTAAATATTCGATTGAAATCATCTCTGTTTTTTTCCCCATTTGAAACTTTTTCTAAATATGATTTTAGGCATATATCTCTTACTCAGTCTGACTATATCGGCCCATTCGACCGCTCTCCCCCTTTATCCCCCCACCCCCGCACCACTCGTTCACACCTCTTCAGCTGGAGACGTCATTGTTGCCTACACGCACTCACTTTTATTTTTATTTTCTTCCCTCTCTTATGAATACATTATTATACACCCAATGAAAATGTACACTTCACGGATTATATAGGCCATTTGGAATTAGAACAATCGGTAGAAAATTGGCCGAGAATAGCACAATAGCACATTAATTGTTGCCTAAATGTACGGACTTTTCTGAAAATGGTTAATCTGCAAGCTGCCCGACATTTCCTTTTCAACTTGATATGTAGAATTCCGTAGTTTACATGGTATTTTGAATTTTTTAAAATGAGCAAAAAATAAGTGTAAAGAGGGGTGGAGGGAAAAAAGGCGATTATTTGGCACAATCAATCAAATATATATTAATTACATCGCGTAGCCTATAATGTTTCCCCCTCTATATAAAAATGACAATATATAACTCTAATGTCGTATTTCGTCATGTATGTGAACTATAGGCTGCTAATACTGTTGGTCAAAGTAACTAGTTGGGCAGGCTAAATATAATTGTTCTCTTTTCTCCAGGCCCATACCCGCATCGAGATGAGCTCTGCGACAGCCGTGCTGTGCTGTTTTCAATTAAATTACTTGCAGTATAATATTAATAAATACTACATCCTATATACATTGCTTGTCTGTCTAATCATTCAAATGTTTTTCTATATGCATATTGCATAGTTTATGTAAGCCTGAATTAAAGTCTGATTACTGAGGCTTTTTCCCCCGTCTCTCTCACAAACAACGAAGCCTATAAATATTGTCACCTTTATGCAAGTTCGTTTGATATTGTTTAATTCGATAACGATAGCGAATATGCAGCTATCCGTATAGGTGCCCTTTGTGTCAGTGTGCGCCTGCCCAACCCCTGGCCTCTGTAGAACCTGAATCCCCCCCCCCCACCTCATTTCCCCTCACTGTATTTTACATTCCTGCTGTTGTCACCACGCGGTAAATAATGAATACTTTGTGTTAATTCAACCATGTTTATTTTTTCTTATTGTTCACAATATCAGAAAGCATGAAAGAAAGTAAATATAAAGCGAAATAAAATCAGGGAAAACACAAATCCAGTTTCTGTTGCTATACTTAGAGACACTTGACACATGTCATTGTAATTGTTCCCGTACATGTGCCACATGCCCGTTTGCCACATTTGTGGCAGCTGGATAGCGTCTTGTTTCCACATCTGTCAAGCTGACACTGCCGTCGCTTCTTGGGCGTGTCTGGTGTCTGTGGACCATCCTGTCTCCTCTTGGCAGTTTGCTGGTTCTGTGGTGTGGTAGGCAGCGGCTGCAGTGCGCTGCGCTGCTGGCGCCGAGGGGTGCGTGGTGGCATGACTGAGTCCTTTTCACCCATGTGTTCCTCGCGGAGCTGTAGTGCCAAGTCCTGTAGGAACTCTCTCCTGGTGAGCTGCGGTTTGTTCAAGCACTGTTTGTACAACACATAGGCATTGATGGCAGCCAGGTCCAGAATGTTGTAAAAGACAGCCATTGGCCAACGCCTGGTGCCAAGTCTGACGCTGTAGTTTCGTGCCATCTGATCCAAAATGTCCACTCCCCATTTCGTGTCATTATAGTCCGTTACAGACTCTGGTTTCGCTTTGGGGTCTTTACCAATCACGATCGAACGGTGCATGGTGCTTAGAATGCAAACGTTTTTGTTTGCTTTGCTTTGGTAAATCGTCAGTGTGGCACCATCACTTGTCATCAGTTGTGTGTGGAACAGCTGTTCTTTTCCACGTGCGGATGGAGGCAACTCTCGCCTCTGTCTGTTCACAGTTCCAAGTATCGTTGTGTTGTTTGCTAGGAGAGACTGCCCCAACTTCATCGAAGTGAAAAAGTTATCCATTGTGATGTTTCGGCCTCTGTCGAGGAATGGTGCTACCAGCCTCTGGACCACGTCTTGAGAGAGCGGCACGCCATCACTATATATACAAATGACAGGGAGAAGGTGTAATGGTTATTACAACGCAAAAATATATACATAATAGGCTTTGATGTAAAGACATTTTAAATGATTATTGATTATTAGAAAAGGAAAATAAATCACCTGCTGCGGTACTGGCCCTTTCCAAGGTATGGAAATCCATTCAGGAAGTATTTGCTGTCCAGGTCGGCAGCAATCCAGAACTTAATTCCAAACTTGTCTGGTTTATTGGCCATGTATTGCGTAAATCCACATTTTGCATCGAAGTTGTATAGGCTAATTTAAATGTCAATTGATTTTGATTGGGCTATATGACGACAGAATTCCAATGCATTGATAGAGGGCGTGGTGACAACAGCATGCAGGATGCATACTTCTCAACTTCTCAATATTTGCCTATATTTTACAGAACATAACTTAACATTAAATGCAGTCTATTAGTATTGACTATGCATAGTATATAACTTATAACGTAAGCCTAAAACGAAAAATAAAACCTGCACATTTAGGCCTACATGGGACGAATATTTGGGCCTAAGCAGTTTTGTGTGTGTGTGTGTGTGTGTGTGCACCTGCACCTACAGTATATATATATATATATATATATACAAATAGACACTTCTATGTTGCTAAAGAACAGAACAGGAATTCATCATATAGGAAGCAAAAAGGGATAGTGTTAAAACTACACTTTTGGGGTGGAATTAACTCTAGGCTGAGTTTGGTAACACTGGCGTGATCAACTCTTTCAAATGACTCCAACACTGAACCCAATTTAAATCTGAAGGTGTTAAAATGACACTTTGGGAGTTGAAATCAACTCTGCAATGTTTAACCCTGGAATTTTAACTCATGTTCTGTTCTTTAGCCACATAGAAGTGTCTATTTGTATGTCTCTAAATGTTGTGATGAATTGAACAATGTGGACCCTGTTGTAAACAAGTGTAATGCTTAATTGGGTTAATATAGTATGTTTTTGAACGAATATTTGGGCCTACAGTTTTGTGTGTGTGTGTGTTTCTGGCCAGTGTTGCCACATCTGCTGTTTATAAGCGATTTTGGGA
This sequence comes from Protomyctophum parallelum, assembly GCF_964188405.1. Classification (NCBI taxonomy): domain Eukaryota; kingdom Metazoa; phylum Chordata; class Actinopteri; order Myctophiformes; family Myctophidae; genus Protomyctophum; species Protomyctophum parallelum. The sequence continues at coordinate 1,316,075 of NC_139705.1, forward strand.
TTATCTTTGTAGATTGAAATGTTTGAGAACCACTGCTCTAAAACAATATTAGACAAAGTTTGAGTGGGCTATATTACTACAGAATTCCAATGCATTGACAGAGAGGGCGTGGTGATTGCGCGGTAATTGCTGTTGTCACCACGCCCTCTCTGTCAATGCATTGGAATTCTGTATATAGCCCACTCACAATGTGACACATTGTGACAACAGTCACAACAATCCCAAAATCGCTTATAAACAGCAGATGTGGCAACACTGGCCAGAAACCCCATTTCCCCTCACTGTATTTTTTTTAACGTTTGTCTATTGGTATGTCTCTAAATGTTTTGATGAATTGAACAATGTGGACCCTGTTGTAAACAAGTGTAATGCTTCATTGGGTTAATATAGTATGTTTTTGAACGAATATTTGGGCCTAAGCAGTTTTTTGTGTGTGTGTGTGACCAGTGTTAGTCGACTCGGAATTGCAGCCATCCGTAGGTGCCCTTTGTGTCAGTGTGCGCCTGCCCAACCCCCCCAACCCCTGATGTGTGGCACCTATACGGATGGCTGCAATTCGAAGTGGCCTCTGTAAAACCTGAATCCCCCCCCCCCACCCCATTTCCCGAGTCGACGAGCAACACTGGTCACACACACACACAAAAAACTGCTTAGGCCCAAATATTCGTTCAAAAACATACTATATTAACCCAATGAAGCATTACACTTGTTTACAACAGGGTCCACATTGTTCAATTCATCAAAACATTTAGAGACATACCAATAGACAAATAGGGAAATATATATATATATATATATATATATATAGCTTGTCCCATGTAGGCCTAAATGTAGGCCCCCCCCCCACCCCATTTCCCCTCACTGTATATGTATCTTTTCCCTTTTTGCTTCCTATATGATGAATTCCTGTTCTGTTATAGCGCATCATTATATCAAAACCAGGCCTATACTGAATGTATTACTTTTGTTTAAATCAACTGAACTAGACCAATAAAATAGTAGGCTAGTATTTATGTTTTTCGTTAATAATAATACATGCTGAGGGAATGTGCTCCGTTCATTGGCTCTATATAGGCCGTGCGAGACAGGATTATTTTAAATAAATATGTCTCTGCTCTGACAGAATGCGGCGGCATGCTTAAAATAAAAAGATATACAAGGCCCTATACAAGACATAGGCTACCAGCCAGTAGAACAGGAATTCATATAGGAAGCAAAAAGGGAAAAGAATAAAGATACATATACAGTGAGGGGAAATGCCAGGCCAGGTCCTACTGCTTTTGCCAAAGTCAGAATCCACGACGAGTTGAGCAGTTTTTTGTGTATGTTTGACCCCGACATGTTGGAAAACGTCAAAGACTGCACAGTGAAGTTTGCCCGCAGTGATGGACAGAATCAAGAATGGGATCTGTCTGTTACTGAACTGAAAGCATTCATCAGCGTGTTTTTCATTCGTGCGATGTCGACATCTGGTTATCCATTGAATCAACTGTGGGCGAAAGGGGCATGGGGGAATGAGACGGTGAGAGAAACAATGTCTCGTGACCGTTTCAAATCCATAATGCGATACCTGCGATTTGACGACAAGGACACCAGAGAAGCACGCAAAGAAACAGACAAGTTTGCTGCAATAACGGACATTTGGAATCAGTTCACAGATAACTGCATATCTTGCTATGTGCCTGGAGGAAACATCACGGTCGATGAGCAACTCTTCCCATCCAAGGCAAGATGTGGATTTACGCAATACATGGCCAATAAACCAGACAAGTTTGGAATTAAGTTCTGGATTGCTGCCGACCTGGACAGCAAATACTTCCTGAATGGATTTCCATACCTTGGAAAGGGCCAGTACCGCAGCAGGTGATTTATTTTCCTTTTCTAATAATCAATAATCATTTAAAATGTCTTTACATCAAAGCCTATTATGTATATATTTTTGCGTTGTAATAACCATTACACCTTCTCCCTGTCATTTGTATATATAGTGATGGCGTGCCGCTCTCTCAAGACGTGGTCCAGAGGCTGGTAGCACCATTCCTCGACAGAGGCCGAAACATCACAATGGATAACTTTTTCACTTCGATGAAGTTGGGGCAGTCTCTCCTAGCAAACAACACAACGATACTTGGAACTGTGAACAGACAGAGGCGAGAGTTGCCTCCATCCGCACGTGGAAAAGAACAGCTGTTCCACACACAACTGATGACAAGTGATGGTGCCACACTGACGATTTACCAAAGCAAAGCAAACAAAAACGTTTGCATTCTAAGCACCATGCACCGTTCGATCGTGATTGGTAAAGACCCCAAAGCGAAACCAGAGTCTGTAACGGACTATAATGACACGAAATGGGGAGTGGACATTTTGGATCAGATGGCACGAAACTACAGCGTCAGACTTGGCACCAGGCGTTGGCCAATGGCTGTCTTTTACAACATTCTGGACCTGGCTGCCATCAATGCCTATGTGTTGTACAAACAGTGCTTGAACAAACCGCAGCTCACCAGGAGAGAGTTCCTACAGGACTTGGCACTACAGCTCCGCGAGGAACACATGGGTGAAAAGGACTCAGTCATGCCACCACGCACCCCTCGGCGCCAGCAGCGCAGCGCACTGCAGCCGCTGCCTACCACACCACAGAACCAGCAAACTGCCAAGAGGAGACAGGATGGTCCACAGACACCAGACACGCCCAAGAAGCGACGGCAGTGTCAGCTTGACAGATGTGGAAACAAGACGCTATCCAGCTGCCACAAATGTGGCAAACGGGCATGTGGCACATGTACGGGAACAATTACAATGACATGTGTCAAGTGTCTCTAAGTATAGCAACAGAAACTGGATTTGTGTTTTCCCTGATTTTATTTCGCTTTATATTTACTTTCTTTCATGCTTTCTGATATTGTGAACAATAAGAAAAAATAAACATGGTTGAATTAACACAAAGTATTCATTATTTACCGCGTGGTGACAACAGCAGGAATGTAAAATACAGTGAGGGGAAATGAGGTGGGGGGGGGGGATTCAGGTTCTACAGAGGCCAGGGGTTGGGCAGGCGCACACTGACACAAAGGGCACCTATACGGATAGCTGCATATTCGCTATCGTTATCGAATTAAACAATATCAAACGAACTTGCATAAAGGTGACAATATTTATAGGCTTCGTTGTTTGTGAGAGAGACGGGGGAAAAAGCCTCAGTAATCAGACTTTAATTCAGGCTTACATAAACTATGCAATATGCATATAGAAAAACATTTGAATGATTAGACAGACAAGCAATGTATATAGGATGTAGTATTTATTAATATTATACTGCAAGTAATTTAATTGAAAACAGCACAGCACGGCTGTCGCAGAGCTCATCTCGATGCGGGTATGGGCCTGGAGAAAAGAGAACAATTATATTTAGCCTGCCCAACTAGTTACTTTGACCAACAGTATTAGCAGCCTATAGTTCACATACATGACGAAATACGACATTAGAGTTATATATTGTCATTTTTATATAGAGGGGGAAACATTATAGGCTACGCGATGTAATTAATATATATTTGATTGATTGTGCCAAATAATCGCCTTTTTTCCCTCCACCCCTCTTTACACTTATTTTTTGCTCATTTTAAAAAATTCAAAATACCATGTAAACTACGGAATTCTACATATCAAGTTGAAAAGGAAATGTCGGGCAGCTTGCAGATTAACCATTTTCAGAAAAGTCCGTACATTTAGGCAACAATTAATGTGCTATTGTGCTATTCTCGGCCAATTTTCTACCGATTGTTCTAATTCCAAATGGCCTATATAATCCGTGAAGTGTACATTTTCATTGGGTGTATAATAATGTATTCATAAGAGAGGGAAGAAAATAAAAATAAAAGTGAGTGCGTGTAGGCAACAATGACGTCTCCAGCTGAAGAGGTGTGAACGAGTGGTGCGGGGGTGGGGGGATAAAGGGGGAGAGCGGTCGAATGGGCCGATATAGTCAGACTGAGTAGGAGTGATTTTTTTTCAGCCTTCCTAGTGTTAAGGCTAGAATGGCATTGTAGTGGACTGTAGTGAGAGGCGAGATTGTCTCTCCTTCATTGCGGGACTGCAGGACTAGTCTGGAGATAGTTAGTCGTGAATCAGCTTCAGTCAGTGTTTTGGTTCGTACCTGGAGTGGTGCATTATCTCCGCTGTGCACAGCAGCACGGGGAACTGTATATCCATGGTCGTTTTCAGTTGCTTTCCATGTGCGACACAAAAGTACCATGTGTTTGTTTTGGTAATAGCCTACTGCAGGCGCAGCCATGCTGATTCACGTAATCGCGTAGGACAAAACGAAACCAGCCGGACAAACATTAATGGCATTTTCAAAATGTCCACAAGTTGCGACGGACCCGAGTGATTCTTGCAGCGCGCTGATAGCTAACACTAGTAGTGCGTGTGTGTGTGTGTGTGTGTGTGTGTGTGTGTGTGTGTGTGTGTGTGCAGTGTAGCCTAATGGGGCTTTGCTAGGCAGACAAAGTAACGCAACAGAGTTACAGAATCAAACCACTTTGCAACCAAACTACAATACACAAGCTATCTCTCTGGTGTTGTTCAATCATGACTGTGTGCTACACAGTGACATATTTGTTATGCTCTGGACGTTCCTGAGCCGCGCGCACGGGCGCATGTTAGGGGGAACACTAACATGCATTAATTGCGTTAAATATTTTAACGCAATTAATTAACGCAATTGATTAATGCCATTAACGCGTTATTTTTGACAGCCTTAATGTTTTGTAATAATAATCAAAATCTACAAACTAACTAGTAACGACAGTTTTCTAATAATTGAAGTGGAGTAAAAGTATAATATTATAACACAATTATAAAGGACAGGAAACAATAACAAACCGAATGGTTTGCTCCCATCAGTCTGCGTTACATGAACCACACACACACACACACACACACACACACACACACACACACACACACACACACACACACACACACACACACACACACACACACCACTGAAAGTCTGCAACTGTCTGCCAACTCTGAAGCTAAATTATATCATTTACAAAGGAAAATAATCATCACCACTTCCCCTTAAGGGGCAGGGGTCTTCAACGTTCTCAGGTCAAGGACCCCTTAGCTGAGAGAGAGATGAAGCTGGGACCCCCTCTATATTGCATAAAATCCAGATAAACTGTTGCTGCTCTATTTTCCCTCGACACACCTATAAAAATGCCGATCTACAAGCTCACGTGAGCTTATAGATCTGCTATTTTTGGGGAATGTTCCCTCCAGAATCACAAATCAATCAACGCACGTTTATTCAATCACAAACTAGAGGGGTGATTTATTTGATCTTCTTAATTGGTGGTTTCTGATTGGTCAGCATAGGGCACTATATGCCAGACCCGCACCTTGGCAGGCCTCTCATCTCCACGCAATGTCTTCTTGACAACTGCCGCGTTCGACATGGATGAGCCCAACGTGGTCATCCATGTTTTAAATACCACACCCCATAACCATCCCGAGGACATGAATTTTATAGCATCTGGTGCTATCAAACAGCAGATGGTGGAAGCAATTCAGGCTGACCCATCAAGACCCATTAAAAGGGTATATGACGAGGTGGCTAGAGATGCCGATTCAGAGGCTGAGGTGCCTGAATTCTCAAATGTGGCGTCCCTTCTCCCCCCAATCCCCGATAGCGTGGACGATGTGGAAGTGCTCGACGAGTGGGCACAAACGTAGCATGGGAGACAGTTTCTCTTCCATCAAAGCAACGACTGGGGTGTCCTTGTTTTTGGCACCTCCAGTAATTTTGCTAAACTCGGGAGGTGCCGGGATGTATACATCGATGGCACTTTTAAAACTTCACCCCATCCATACTACCAGTTTATGACCATTCATGGTAAATACCTGGACAGAGTGGTGCCCCATGTCATGTGCCTTGTAACGGGGAAAACGGTGGGCCAGTACAGGCACATCCTAACTCAAGTGAAGCGGAAGGTACGGTGTGTCACTGGGCACCAATGGAGACCGCATCGTGTCATCACTGACTTTGAAAGCTCCCTCCTTCTGGCTATCCAGACGGAGTTACCAGACAGCCGGTCCTCGGGCTGTTACTTCCACTTCACCCAGAGTTTGTGGAGACGGGTGCAGGAGTTGGGCCTTGCAGGTAACTATCTTTCTTACTCACATTTATTTTTCAAATACAAACGTCTGTCTGAAATTTCACAATTTCACGCCAAAATTGTGGGAAAAGGAATAATATGGGTCAGTTAAGCAAACATATTTGGGCACTTTGCCATAAATGACCTTTCCATCATCCTCAATCAATCAATCAATCAATCAATACATAAATCCATAAATAAATAAATAAGCTATTAGTCATGTCACTTGATTGACAGTACTTTCTTTTATTATTATTATTATCATTATCATTATCATTTTTTTAATTATTATTATTGTTACAAATCAAAACATTAATTTATTCAATAAAGAAATTAGTGCATAGTGTGGCTAAATAAGAACGTATTATTGTAAGTTCCTAAACTAACAAATCCCGAATTATCGAATGAATAGATAGATAGATAGATAGATAGATAGATAGATAGATAGATAGATAGATAGATAGATAGTTTTTATTGTCATTCAACATATACATGAAATGCATAAATAAACAAAATATCGTTCCACTGGCTATGTGATCTAAAAACTACTCCTAGCTAAAACTACAATACTAAAAACTAAAATACTAAAAAGAGACACCACCATTAAAAATGAAGGATACAAGTATTCAATATTAAATATTTACTATTTAAGTAGTTAGTAGTTATTAACTAATAATTAGTCACTAGTTACTCATTACTCCCCATCATTTCATTAACTAATAATGAATGGAAGCTTTTATTTCCTAATGTCTTATACAGTATAGGTTACTTTTAATGTTTGAGAGGTTTCTTGTTATTATTGGCCTGTTGGGTTGTCTAAGGGCCGATTCATACTCCTATTTTAGAGCCGAATAAAAGTCGGTTCGGCGCTGTAAAGCCTACAATTTGACGTCATTTGAGGTTCGGGGGGGGCGAGTACCGTCCTAAAGTCGGCTCTTAGGTGCTACTGAAAATTTCTGACGAGCCGAAATCATTTCGGCACTACAGCGCCGAAACAGCGGTAAAATAGGAGTATGAATCGGCCCTAAGCCTACCTCTCCTGCATTGACTTTTTTTTGGGTAGTTACATGTGTGCCTAGTAAATTAATTAATTAATTAATTCATTCAGGGCATTATCGGAGACATGGCAGGCTGCGGGAGTGCATCCAGAAGTTCATGGCTATCGGCTTCCTGCCATTGGCTTTGGTTCGCCAAAACCTTCGCCTCCTGGAAACGGCAAGAGAGACAGTTCGTCTCACAAGGCGCTTCGGTGGTCTTACTGACTTTGTGCGGTATATGATGCGGAACTACATTGCTGCCGGCTGCCAGTTCCCACCACAGATGTGGAACGTGTTCGACAGGAACAGTGACAACAGGACCAACAACTTTGTTGAATGTAAGACATTATTTATTGTTCATTTTGTGAAGAAAGCAATTCATTGTCTGACATTGTTAACATAATTATTAATTTACAATAACTATAACATTTGTGTACCTTAAGTACCACAATATTGTAAACTGGAAACAAACACAACAATAATGGTTACCATTATGTTTTTTATTCAACGTTATAGCCTTTCATAAAAGGTGGAACCAGAAGCTGGATAGGCGGCATCCAGTGCTGTGGATTTTCCTGAGGCAGCTGAAGGACGAACAGTGTCTAATGGAGGTCACTACCAGGGCTGCTGAGCGAGGAGTAGCCCGACCCCCGCAAAAGAAGAAATGGAGAGACCCGGAGAAGAGGATTCGTCGTATCAAGCGCGAGTACAACCGAGGGCATCGCACTCTGGAAGAGTACTGGAATGATGTGCAGCATTCCGTGCACCATTTCATGTGATCTGTGCTCTGCTGTGTGTGTGTGTGTGTGTGTGTGTGTGTGTGTGTGTGTGTGTGTGTGTGTGTGTTTGCGCGTGTGTAGTGGGGAGGTGTTATTGGCTCTAACACATTATGCCATGCAGGTGCATGCGGGTCAGAGGGTCTTATTTTGTTTTGAGCTTAGGAAAAAAAAAAAAAAAAATTATAGCCTAGGCCTATACTCATTTTATTGCAGCCTGGGAGCCCATTTTTTGACTGTCACAGGTCATGTCCATATACGGACACAGTGGCAAGACTTTTCCTTGTCCATGTTATTATGTTCTAGATTTTGTTTTTAATGATCTTCTTTTTAAGACCCAATTGGTGTATATTGGAGTCCTGGCAAGCCTATGTGGTTCTCAATCGTTTTATTTTCAAGGACCCCCATAACTCTGAGTGTCCAAATGGACCCATAATAAAAACACAATTTATTGACACAAGGAATGTTGTCCACTTCTTTAATAATTTTTCGTTTTTATATATGCCAAATATTATTTTGGAATAGATTAAGTTATTATTATTTTAGAAGCCTTCACCTCTAATTACACCTTTTGGAATAGCATTTATTTAAGTCATGTTGATTTAGTAGCATGGGTCCGAAACCCAATAAAGCATATGGCTTGTTTCCAATGGGTCACTGTTTCCACATCAAATACTCTTTTTTCATAATCTGAACATTAACATAGTAATGTAGGCATAAATAAATGAGCTCCGGATCCAGTAATAATAATAATAACATTAGAGAGAGAGAGGGGGGAACCATATATTTAGCACCATTCGGGTTTAGCTCAGGACAGAGATAAGACATTATTCGTACTTTTCTGGGTTAGAGTTAGGGATAGATGCAGAGTGGCCTATAACACAAGGGACGTTCAAATAAATAAAATCGACGTGCAGCGGGGATATAATTTTTCGGTAGCTGTGCATAACAATGGACCCTCGAAACAATGGACCGTAATGGACCCTCGGAACAATGGACCCTCGGAACAATGAACCGCCGACATTATGGGTGGACCCCGTTATATATGGGGTTGCACTTGACAGGTTGCCCCTAGCAACGCCACGCCCCTGGGCACGTCTGCCCAATATGTGTGGTTGAACCGTTTAACAGAGGTAAGGCAGTTATGCTAGGCTACTAGACTATAGTTTGATTTCAGTTAAGCATGTCCAGGTATTAATGGTATCCTTTTGTTTGTATTAGGATAAGTAAATCCAGTCTAGCTGCCTTGCCTCTGCTGTTTTTGTCCTCCTTATTTTTGGTTATTTGTTTTTGTTTTGTTTAAGTTTGCTTTGATGTTTATTTTGTGCAAACCAGCTCATCCCTGAATTGATGCCCATGAATAGGGTCAACATAAGGTATATTTGGCTCTGCCTCAGGCTATAAGTACCATGTGGCTAGTGGCTACGGGTGGGCTAGAGTTGTAGTCCCGACAGGTGGAGGGTCACGTGGTATATAGGCTGTCTCGTTTTTTTTTTTAAACTTATGATACTTTTTAGTGTGAAACCAGTGACGTGTATATAAATTCATTCTATTTCCTTGCAGTGCGAGTGACCGAGATGGTGTAGCCTGGGTAAACTCCTCCCCCCCCGCCAGATTTGCATTTGAAATGTTGTCCAGCAGGGAGAGTGGGTTTACCCCAAGGGGCCAGTGAGGCACTCCAACGTTGAAGCCTAGTGGTAAGAGGAAGGACTGCAGGCGGATCTGCGTGGATTCATGACGAGTAAACCCCGTGCAACCGAGCGCTCAATGTTAAAGCCCAGCTGCACTTCCGCATTTGGGCACCAAAAGGTGGTTTCCAATCGGCGAAAAAAGGGGGAGGTAGACGGTCCTTCCGGGTGCTTCAAAACGCCACTGAGCAACTTCCACTGACATGAATAGCAGAGGGGGCGGAGTTTCGTGCCAGATCAGTCTCTATCCATTTAATACCCTATGGTTTACCCAGGCTAGATATGGTGTGCTTTGATGTGCGCTCTTTAAAGCGGTGAAAACCTTCCCCTTCACTTCCTGCCTTCCCCCCTGTCAGCAAGGACACCGTGGTACCCCCTGGCTGGGTGTTTGTAGTATTGTAGTTTAGTAGGCTCTTTATTCGGTAATTCACTGTTGCTGTTTTTTTATATATAATTTTTTATCCCATGCACGATTAGTTTTAGTCTTTTTTAACCCTTACTGACCTGTTTATAATCATTTTAATTAGTTTCTTGAAATTGATAAATAAATACATTTTCTAACCTGATGCTTTCTGACGGTGAATTCAAGTTTTATAGTAGCATTTAATTCTGCCTTAATTTATTAAATAAAACGTAAGTTATGTCTATAACTATGGATCTATGAGACCGAACGATGACCGTCACTACGGTCTTAACAACGAATGATGCCCTCATCTTCCTCTTCTCGAGACCAAATTATATCAAAATTGTCATGCCTACATGACCCGGGGGGGCGGCCTCACCGTATAAAGTATGTCCAGTGAAGGCGGCTCCGCCTCCAACCTCGAACGCCTCATAACGTTCCGAGCGACAGGAGATAGTGACGGTCATCGTTCGGTCTCATAGATCCATAGTTATAGACATAACTTACGATCAGTCTGTAAAACCTTGCAAATGTGCAAGGCACAGTCCATGAAGCCGCTGCACAAATGTCCTCCATGGACACTCCTCTTAGTGCAGCCCACATTATCAGGGACCGGCTGGCCTAGATCAACATAGGCCGCCGAGATTGTGTCCACAATGCGACAACCGTTGCTTGGACAAGGGAAGTGTCACGGTGTTGGAAGGATGCAGGACGATCACACAGGAGCACTGGAAACTGGGCTTTATTTAACTTAAAACGGAATCACAGGATTCGACAGGAATGCCTCACAGGGCTAACAAACACAGGAACAAACACACGCGACGTGTCATGGAACAATTAAGACTGAACACAGAATAGCACAGGAGCAACACATAAATACCACATGCCTTGATGGCCATATTGTCCGCAGCTGAGTACACAGGTGTCAGTCTAACAGGGGGGCGGGGAAACACACAGGGGGGGAAGGGCAAACATAAGGACGGCGGTCCAGGCGTGGTACGTCCTAGGACAGGACATGACAGCACCCCCTCCTCAAAGGCCCGCTCCCCAGTCTGGAACCCTCGTGGGGGGGGGGGGGGGGGGGGTGGGTGGGGAACTTTGCCTGGCGCCGGTTAACCGGACCACGGGGCCCAGCAGACATGCCCGGATGGCACCCCCGACAACGGCCGCATGACAGGAACCCCCATGGCATCGACCAGGGAGAAGGTGGGAGTCGTCCTGCCACCGACAAGAATCGGGAGCCCACCGGACAGAGGAAGGGGAGAGCAGAGGGGAAAGGCCATGTCCAGCATCGGGGCCAGGGAGAAGGGAGGTCGAGCGGGACCGGGGGGGGGGGGGGGGGGGGGGGGGGGGGAATCGGGCGGCGGTGAGTCATTGATGGCTGGAAGCAGACTGCTGAGCGCGGACCCCCCACAGTCAGGACACGGAGGACGAGGCGAGGACCGCTACCACCAAACGAGGACCCAGCAGCCCGTCAGCATCTCATCATCGCCGACCCGGGAGGGGGGGAACTAACGCAGGGGAAAAAGAGAAGGGTGAGAAACAAGACCAAAACAACAGCACACACACAAGAAAAATAAATAAAATAAAAACCCGTTCCAGTAATACAAAATGTCTCAACCAAACGAAAAGTGCACCCCTCAGGGCCAAAACAGCATGATAAAAAAAAAAAACGAAACAGACCCCTCTGGGCTACATAAGGAATACTAACAAGAAAATAAAAAGACGACCACAGAGGTCCCAGAACACACCCCAACGGGTCCAAAACGAGGCCCACTAACCCCAAAAGTACAAACAAAACAACCCCCTCGGGGCAAACTAACGAGGGAAAATAACATTGCATAAACGAAATACGCCTCGCCGGTCTAACCGGACAGCGGGTGATCACATGGCCAGCAAGACGGTGCCGTGTCATTAGTCAGAAGGTTCATTGTTACAAAATTACTATCCCTATCTCTAACCCTTACCTAAACCTAACCGCAAGCACGGGAGCAAACCTAAACCTAACCGCAAGCACGGGAGCAGTGCATGATCGGACTAACGGGACTTCGGATCTATGGGAAGGTCCCAGCAAGACCGCAGTAGAAGCAAAGACCTTCCCTGAGTCGCTGGTTCTTTTTTTCTGCCGAGGCGAGCTGACTTCTCTCCCCAGGCTGGGGATCCTCCGGAAGCCGCTGGCTGCTGTCCACCTCCTCTCTCTCTACGGAACTATAAAACCCACATTAAACTGGAATAACAAGGACTGCTCTCAAAGTCTAATCTAGTCTTTCTAATCGCCAACCGTTCGCCGTGAGACTAGGCGGCTGTCCTAGTGGGCCTGTTGCGTTGGCCTGCAGCTGGGGTGCTGCGAGCCTGCGACCACTCCGTAGAGCTTCCGCATAGAAAAGAGCCACGTGTCTTAGTGGGACACTGATTATATTGAAACGGGTCTCAAAACCCAAAATAGGCGTTTTCCTTTGTCTTTACCCAACACTAGTTTAAACTAGTTTCTAAGCTAAATCAACAAAATGGCATTAGCTGTTTTACGACCCACAGGAACCTTCCTGTGGGTGTCATTATTCATGCCTATCTTTGTTGACCATATCGCCACCCTCTTACACTTCTCTGAGTGTTAAAACAGATCCACGTGCGCGTCGCACACACACACACACACACACACACACACACACGGATTTCCTCCGTCACAACTCTGGTTAGAACGTGAAATAGGATCAGAAAACAAGCAACAAATAAGAATGTTACTCTTTCATCAGAGGTGCGTGTCTGCTGAGTAAAGCCCATCACACACCGTCTGCGACCGCCGCGCATCAAAACAGCCGCCTCCATTATGTTCAATGAACCTATCGCACACCGCCTGACGCGCCGATAGAACCAGTTCTATTTTCCAGGCGCTGCCGCACGGCAACACGTCGCGCCGCGTCGGACGGAGCGGGTGTGTTGGGCTTAACACACATTTATCAGTGGTGTGTGATGTGTGTCAAATGTCCACAATCAATGAGAAGCCAGCGTGCGACCGTGCGTGTCTGTATATTGTTCGTGCGTGGTTGCATGTGAAGGAGTCTTCTTTTGAGGGTCAGTATTCGGTCACAAAAAGTCACGCCTGGTCACACTAAATAGCGTGACAATTGGTAGTAATCACCCCTCCTTGGTCCGGGTTTTGTCTGGGTTTTGTCAGAAACCTGCACTCAGCAGTGCTAAAACAGGGGGTCAAATTGAGGGCTATAACTTTGTTGTTTCTCCTAATTATACTTACTCAGGAGAAAATGGTTTTGGTGGCATGTCTTCTTTTCATTGTTCAGCACAAATTGTACCGTGTCAATTAACCCCCCCCCCCCTCCCCTCACGCTACAACAGCTACAGATCCTTTATGTGTGTTCATTACAAGAAGCTCATCACTACACATGTGTTTCACCTCCAGTATGGACATCTTGTACTGTGAACAATACAGTGACAAGAACTGCTTCATTGTACATCCTTCATACCAAAAAATTATAATATAAGGAACATGATAGTATTCATTTTACACACCACACACCTTTTACTTGAACTATTGCTACATTGAATGTGTCCTAATTGTAACCAAGTGTAGCAAAGGATTTACTCTTAGGTATGACTACACCACCTTGAGATCATTCAAGGAATTAACTAACTAGACCAGTAAACTGGGTTCCCCAACATATGCAAGGACATTTATAAGGACTTGAGACACAGTTCCAAAAAACAGGAAATGTATTAAACGTTTAAGAATAAGTATACAAAACATTTATTATTATATATCATGCGAACAATATCCTTAAAACCAGTAGGCTACCAAAGCCAATACACAGGTCAAAACTAAATGTTTACGACTAAGCGTACAAACCATTTATTATTATATATCATGCGAACAATAACTTTAAAACTGTAGGCTACTAAAGCCAATACACAGGTCAAAACTAAATGTTTAAAAGGGGGAAACAATGTTGTATTTGGAGCCAGTGGGGCCACTAGGCACAACAGCTGACCAGTCTCAACGGGGAGCTAAGCAGCTAGAAGCGCAGATCTACTCAAAGAACGACCAAGAAACAAACTATTACAGAACTAAACACACGCACAGCAACGCACACAGCATGCAAGAAAAAGACAGGAGCGACACCGTGAAGAGAGGTGCTCGCATTCACAGCCAAACCTTAGTCGTGACTCGTGGGCTAACGTGAGGTCCTAACTTGCCGCAACCCATACGGCCAGTCAGCTAATTCACCCAACGGCTCCCTTCGGCATCCATATACAACAGGTTCAGTAGCAGGGTACTCGCCACCATGTGGGGGGAGAAAACAGATTAATACACAAACGAAAATGGCTCAATGAACAGAAAGAAACAGAAATGGCTCAACAAAAACTTAAACTAAACAAAAGAAACAAAACAAAACAAAACAGCAGTGGCTATATCTAAAGGAGTGGGAACAACATACATTTAGTACACAATATAAATAGACAAAATAAATAATTGTAACAAATTGTTTGATTGTATACCTTTAAATGTCCATATGTGCCCTCACATTCCCTCCTGCCACATGAAAGAGGTCAGCACAGCTAGGGCACATGAATCATCAACCTGAATGATGACAGATATGTTTGGATTCATAATGAACATAATAGTACCTGAATGGTAAGAGCTACATTTAGATACAGAATGAAACATGATTAAAACAGTCTTGAGACATGTAACTCACCCTGGCACTAGTATAGATAAAAAAAACGAGTAGCAGACCCAGGTCTCGAGACCCTCGGCAGCATTCACCAAACATCTGATGTTGGCTAGATGACAGGGCCTTTAAATAGTCACTTGATTGTCAATGAGGAAGTGGACTGTCCCTATGGTGGCTCAACTCCACCTGGCCACATCTACCCCCATTTTCTTTTTCATTGGCGTCCCGACAATGTACGACCCCTACACCATGGTCTAAACATCAGTGACGTGGAGCTGCTCACACCAGGCACACGGAAATTTGTAGCTCCATCCAATATCTTCACTGGTAGGTGATGAAGATTGGAGTGTCTACTGGATGTCCCGTGGGCAGACTGTCGTAGAACCACTTCACAAGGAGGGGCTGGTGGGTACATCAGGGCCTGAGGGCGTCTCACCACCGCCAACGAGCCTGGGGAGGGGCTGTCAACATCTGGGACCTGAACATCTGGGGCCTGATGAAGGGTAGGGGCCCTCTCCCGAGGCAAAGTATCGTCTGGTAGACTGCATCGTTTACACAGCTGACACCAGCGATTGATAGTCTGCCACATGCCTGGCCAGTAATACCTCTGCCGGATCAGATCAGTGGTTTGCTGTGTGCCTCGCTGACCATGGTTGTGGTGTAATTTGTGAAACACCTCCTCCCTCATACACTCTGGAAGTAGCAGCTGATGTACTTTCCCCACTCCATCTGGCCTTCGATACACCTTGTACAGCAACCCGTCCTCCAGGGTGAGACGATCCCATTGTTTCAGTAGGCCAAGGGTTTCAGAAGGGAGACCTTGCTTTGCCATGCGCCCAGGTCTCCGCTGTGCCTGCCAGAATGGAATGAGTGCACCTATAGAGGGGTAAGCAGCTAGAAGCGCAGATCTACTCAAAGAACGACCAAGAAACAAACTATTACAGAACTAAACACACGCACAGCAACGCACACAGCATGCAAGAAAAAGACAGGAGCAACACCGTGAAGAGAGGTGCTCACATTCACAGCCAAACCTTAGTCGTGACTCGTGGGCTAACGTGAGGTCCTAACTTGCCGCAACCCATACGGCCAGTCAGCTAATTCACCCAACGGCTCCCTTCGGCATCCATATACAACAGGTTCAGTAGCAGGGTACTCGCCACCATGTGGGGGGAGAAAACAACAGATTAATACACAAACGAAAATGGCTCAATGAACAGAAAGAAACAGAAATGGCTCAACAAAAACTTAAACTAAACAAAAGAAACAAAACAAAACAAAACAGCAGTGGCTATATCTAAAGGAGTGGGAACAACATACATTTAGTACACAATATATAAATAGACAAAATAAATAATTGTAACAAATTGTTTGATTGTATACCTTTAAATGTCCATATGTGCCCTCACATTCCCTCCTGCCACATGAAAGAGGTCAGCACAGCTAGGGCACATGAATCATCAACCTGAATGATGACAGATATGTTTGGATTCATAATGAACATAATAGTACCTGAATGGTAAGAGCTACATTTAGATAAAGAATGAAACATGATTAAAACAGTCTTGAGACATGTTACTCACCCTGGCACTAGTATAGATTAAAAAAAAACAGTAGCAGACCCAGGTCTCGAGACCCTCGGCAGCATTCACCAAACATCTGATGTTGGCTAGATGACAGGGCCTTTAAATAGTCACTTGATTGTCAATGAGGAAGTGGACTGTCCCTATGGTGGCTCCTGAGGCTCAACTCCACCTGGCCACATAATGTTAGGCCCAATCCCAAATGCCTCCCTCAAGCCCTGAGCCCTGGACCCTTATTGACTTTAATGACGTCAGCTGTAAGTGCTTGAGGGTGAGAGGCTGCAAGGGCTCCAAATTGTTGTGAAAGAAATGGGACAGCACTTTGAAGATGAGTCCGCCATTCATGACACTTTGCATCACTTTATACAAACTGTCCTCATTCACAGCCAGTGCCTACCTACATGCTTGGCCTATTTATACATGTCTATTTAAGATGATCGTTTTATTATTAGTTATACACTTTCCTGTGTGATATGAGTTTTAATATTCATATATAATAATATGCATTATAAATTTTCAAAATTTCATTTCCATATTAATTTACTTTGCTCATTAGTCATTTCTCATCATGTTTCCCTTATTATTATTGTTATTAAATATATAGCCTATATCCTTCCATTCCGTCTCCTTTTGAGAACAGTGAGAAAGCACTATTGTGTTTGTTGACATTCTAATCGTGATACATAACTAATTTGCATACCTAAATGATTGACGTTCGGAGGATCCCCCTCATTCCACTGGTAACGCTATGAACTGTGGGTAATTTATTTGCCAAAGTCAGCCTAAGGCCCAATCCCAATCCACTCCCTTGCTGACTCAATGAGCCCTCACTGACTTAGCTGCGCGTTCATGTGAAGTCTGCGAGGGCTTGAGGGATGTCCCATTTGAAATCGGTAAGTCAGTGAGGGTTCAGCCCCGCCCCTTTATGTGCCCTTTGCCAAAGTCAGCGTCGATGCTGACTTTAGGCTGACTTTGGCAAATAAATTACCCACAGTTCATAGCGTTACCAGTGGAATGAGGGGGATCCTCCGAACGTCAATAATTTAGGTATGCAAATTAGTTATGTATCACGATTAGAATGTCAACAAACACAATAGTGCTTTCTTACTGTTCTCAAAAGGAGACGGAGTGGAAGGATATAGGCTATATATTTAATAACAATAATAATATTAAGGGAAACATGATGAGAAATGACTAATGAGCAAAGTAAAAGAATATGGAAATGAAATGTATAATACACATTATTATATATGAATATTACAACTCATATCACACAGGAAAGTGTATTTATTAAACTAATAATAAAACGATCATCTTAAATACTAAAATAGACATGATAGACATGTATAAATAGGCTAAGCATGTAGGTAGGCACTGGCTGTGAATGAGGACAGTTTGTATAAAGTGATGCAAAGTGTCATGAATGGCGGACTCATCTTCAAAGTGCTGTCCCATTTCTTTCACAACAATTTGGAGCCCTTGCAGCCCCTCACCCTCAAGCACTTACAGCTGACGTCACTAAAGTCAATGAGGGTTCAGGGCTCAGGGCTTGAGGGAGGCAATTGGGATTGGGCCTATAGTCAGCATCGACGCTGACTTTGGCAAAGGGCACATAAAGGGGTGGGGCTGAGCCCTCACTGACTTACCGATTTCAAATGGGACATCCCTCAAGCCCTCCCAGACTTTACATGAACGCGCAGCTAAATCAGTGAGGGCTCATTGAGTCAGCAAGGGAGTGGATTGGGATTGGGCCTTACTGTGTGCATCCATTTTACTAAGCCTGTACCTCTAATGGAAAATAAGAAATGCTTCACACAGTTCTGTGTATGGATGGTGACACATCCCTTAGTCATCACTGTGATGATGGTAAAACTATGACAGAATAATAGTAGTTGTGGACATGAAGTGAGTTGATATGTTATCTGACAATTGGTATGAATTAAAATGTCTGTCAGATTGACCAATTACTCTTCATGGACGATTGAGTCCGCTACTGTACAATGAAGGGTACATGCTTTAGTTTTGACACTATTATTCGTCCGACAGTCATTAGACCGACAACCGTCCCTTTAGGATGTATGAGGTTTCCACCCGACAGTGACGATACACACACAACCGAAGCGTGCCAGCAATCTACGGCCGACATCAAACAATAAAACACTCAGATATGCATGAGTGCACCTGCGCACACACATTGGCGTGCATTGTGCCCCTGTCCCTTTAATAAGGAGTGGAGGATACAGGATCCATTATCCCACTATTACAATTTATAAAAGGTAATTCATTCCCAGCAGGGTGAGTGTGAGTCACTCCAAGCAGCAGCCATGTTGTGCCAGTATGGTTCCCTCCTTCCAAAGCCTGACCACGCTCTGTCATTAAATGGGAGACAATGGACCACTAGGCCTGAAGGCTCTGTGTTGTTATCACAAGCCAGACAGACAGACACAGAGTCGGTTGTTGTAGGGCCAGGCAATTAAGTAATTTTGTTACCAACAAAAAAGGGGGACAGTGCACTCGGTACCCTCATAGCTGTCTAACTATACAACTCCAAAGTGAATGACGCCAGCACCCGGATTTAGAACAAGCATGGGACAATTATTATAATTCTACTGTCCTGAACACCAGAATGTGGAATGCCCTCACACCATCCATTACAAATACATGTAGAATTTTGTATCTGTTGGTGACATTTACTATTGTGTAATTGTGTTATTATACATGAAACATGTCTTTCCAGATTGACCAATACTCTTAATATGGTGGACTATTGAGTCAGTTGTGTGTAGATGTGTGTGGTTTACATGTACAATAAGCATGCTGCTACTGTACAATACCAGTAATAATATAAATTATTCCATTATGTCTGGTGGTAGGATATGGGCATTCCATCAGTATCTAACTTGTTAGATACAGATGTTTGTAAAGTATGTCTTTGTCTCGTTTGTGCTTTTTTTAAACAAATATAAATATTAAAAGTGTTTATAGAAGACAGAGGTTGTGAATGTTGTGGAATGTTTTGGGGGATGTCTGTCCCATTGTTAACACATCAAATGCTGGAAACGTATCCATACGCTTTATTAATCTCGAACGCCGTATGCGCAAAACGTATCTATACGTTTTATGGGTTTTTTATGATTAATGTGCTTCATATTTATACGCGCCCGGACAACATAGAAAGTAACACCGATCGGCTCTAGAAAGGTCCGGTATGTGATCCGGGAGTTAAAAGCCCCCCCCCTCCTGAAAAGAGGTCTGGTCTATGCGGGCAAGCGCCCTCCATTACGACGTACTGGAGGCGGCCTGCACGGCATAGACCAACGCAGATGTCAGGGGATCTAAAATGGAGGTACCCATACTCTAGTGTGTGAATACACTCGATTCCCCCTCCCCTCCTGTTTCTACATGGTTTCTCCCGAGGCAGCAATGTAGGGGGGGTCTCTTCGTCTCGGATCACATTGCAGTTTCAGTTCCCCCCCCCCACTCACTCATCCACTGTGCCTCGGTGCCTCCAACGGCAACTGCCTTGCACCGCCGTCCGCCGCCTCGTCCTCTCATTCTCGGAAAAAGATAGCCCTTTGCCCGTATATAAACCAAGAATAATCTGCAACGGTCGATCGCCATTTCAACACGCACACGGACAGGTATACGCGAAATGAATGACCTATTCTCGAAGGACCGCCATAGGAGAAGCAGTATAGGAGATAGATATGATCAACTGTCTTTTTTTTGCCGTTGCGTCTTCACCACCCATGTTTGGACAAATAAGCATGTATACTAGGAGAGATCACAGCCGTGGAACCCCCCCCCATCCCCCCAGGCGTTGCGATCGTTTTGCATTTCTCTCATTCTCGGAAAAAAGATATAACGGCAGATATAACGCCTCCAACGGCAACTGCCTTGCACCTCGTCCGCTCAAAGAAGCCCGTATAGAAGAGATCACAGCCGGGCTTAGCGATTCTCTCGACACCGTGGATCGCCATTAGCCATAGCGCCTTCGCCAGCCAATGCAGCCAACACTAACCGACTTTTTATTCATTATAATTGCAGTGATAAGACCGCAATGAAGGCGTCTGGGACGTAATCGACCCGTTTGTAATGTATAATGAATACACATGGCTCATCCTAAACTGCTGAAGCCATCGAGTTGTCTGTCATTTTGTCGAAATCACAGCCGGGATTAGCGTCTCTCTCGAGTGGATGAAGCTCTTTTCCATGTTATCGCTCCTGTGGTTCTTTGCCCTAACATGTCCAGACATGTCAACCACTAACGAGTCTCACCGTTATGCTATCGTTCTGAAACGATCGGTGGAAGGTAGCATACAGTACTGATCAAGACTTTTGTTGCCCCCCCTGTTACTGAGACAATGATCAGATATGTGCGCATAATCATCATCCTCATGAAGTTATCATCATAGCGAGTTATAAAGGTTTAAAGTCACAGAGATTGACAGGCAGATATAAACATAAATAAATTATTATCATATACATACTACACACTGAATGAAAGCCCTAAATGTCAAATTATAGGAGGAAAACAAATACACATTGATCCCATGTACAGTCTGTCAGTAGGCTATTGAATGCAGTTCAGGTCTATTCTCTTTTTCAGAGAGAACTTTAGAGAAAGCATGGACCTGAAGAACTATTATTCACAAAATAAGGCCTATAGCGACATGTACATACTATGGACGCCTGATGGAGGGGAAAGGAACTGGTTGGAATAACGTGCTCCTTCCACGCGCTACGTCCAACCAGGAAAACTCCCCCCTGTCAGGTGTAAAGGAGCAACTTGGACACTCAAGCATGAAGGAAGCATGAGTTAAGTCCGTTGCTCTCCATAGGTTGGCGGAGGGTGTGTAGAGCCCAGGATCACATCACAGGATGATTGACACAGGGGTGAAAAATGGGTTACAAAATCGTGGGACAAAAAATATAAAAAAAAAAAAAAAAAAAGAAGCACACAATGATTCATTCAGGGGGAAAAACATTTGTTTGTACAGTGTGTGACAAAGGCTTTAGTCAAAGGGGTATTCTAAAATCACACATGTTGACTCACACAGGGGAAAAACCCTTTACGTGTACAGTTTGTGGCACAGGCTTTGTTCGAACTGTTGATCTAAAAAGACACATGAGGACCCACACAGGGGAAAAGCCCTTTACGTGTACCTGCATGCCAAACTATTACTAGAGCATGATAGGAGTATTAAGTAAATGTAACAGTCTACACATATTTTACTTTACATACTGTCCATTGTACTTAACCTGCAGGGTTGGGAGGGTTACTTTTAAAAAGGAGGGTTACTTTTAAAAAGGAATCCCCTACAAGTTACTTGCTAAAAAATGTAGTCAGTAACGTAATCCCGATTACTCCATTTAAAAAGTAACTACAAGTTACTTTCAGTTACTTTTGGATTACTTTAAAGTACAACTCAATTTAATTAGATAATACAAGTTTTACCATTTATAGACAAGAATGTTGAGCCTATGAAATTAACATAAGGACAGAAATGTGGTTAAGGTAATTTAATTAAGAATTTGATTACAGGCACAGCCTATATTCCCTAAGGCTATATACATAGGCTAGATAAAATAAATACAATTACAGGCACAGCCTATATTCCCTAAGGCTATACATAGGCTAGATAAAATAAATAAAATCTACCAAATTACTATCAGAACCTAGTAACAATCGGAACCAAAGAAAGACACTTTAATAGACTATAGTCCCTTTAACCAAACCATCTGATCAGTTTAAGATTAAGAGTAAAGGCTTTTATGCAGGAACATCACTGCAAAGAGGACGAAAAAGAGAGCCACAAATAATATCTGAAAGAGTCAATCAAAAGTAAGCTGTGGACATTCTGGGCAAAACTTTCTGTTGTATCGAAGAAGGAGGAGTTGCTCCATGTGCTCATCAGACAGCCTGTTGCGAGATGAAGTTAGAATGGTTCCACCATAACTAAAGAGACGCTCAACAGGAGCACTAGAGGGGAGGGTTGTATTATATTTGATGAACAGTCGCTTGGCCAAAGGGAAATCATGTAGGCTATCCATGGTCTTGGGCATTTTTTCATCAAGGAACTTCCGCATCTCCTCCTCTGCTGTTCCTGGTCCTTTGCTCGCTCTCTTCACACACACACAAAAAAATCCTCGTCCTCTAATTCAGAGATTGGGCTAGGAGATTCTTCTGCAGACGGTGTGCTTTGAGGTTCCTGTAGCTCCTCTGCCTCTCAGATCATGGTCAGGAGCATTTGCTCTTTCCTCTCCTGAGGGAGCCAAGTCAACCGGAATTCCGGGTGAGTGGTTGCTGCCATTTCTGCTCAGCATCTGACCAAAGCGACGGTCCAGTGCCGTAATGACTGCATTAATGGTGTGAGCAGTATAGGTGACATGTGCCAATTTGTTAGACAGAAGGGTCTTGAGACTTGTGATGGTTGGATTGAGGAAGCCGAGATAGCAGTTCTTAATTCTCCCCCTGTAGAATATCAATAGCCTTAGCAAGTGGCTCTAACACATCAACATATTCCCTGAGAAAGGTAGCCTCGGTCCCAGGCTTACTTATCTGCGAAAAGAAAAGCCTGGTCACAACCTAAGGCAGAGAAGCTATCGGTGGTTGTATCCTCCGGAACAGCCGTCAAATGTATTTCCCCCGGATACAATATTTTCCAGACCAATCACAACACTTGTTTCATTCGCGGAGAATGTAAACTGATTTGTAAAGCATCAACAATTTCACTTACGCTAAAATCCCGCAACTTCCGCTGATAGTCTTTTCAGCTTAGGTCTTGCCCAGGGTGTGAGAAAGGTCATCTCCTGTGTGTGTGTAGCAGCAGGTGTTGCTGATTGGCAGAGGCACACTGTTTTTAACTGTGCAACAGGAGCTGCGGTCTGTATTCTGGACATTTGATTGTATATTTATTTAAGTATTTATTGAATGCTGAGGTGACAGATCGGCTGTGCAAATAAATATTGTTCTGGGTGCCTGCCATGCAATGGCAGAAACACAGGTTGAAATCCGCAACACATACTTAATCGCAATAATCAAGACACAAAACTTTGACGTCTATGGCCGGCCGCACGGTTTACCAAAGCCCCACAATATATACATCGAAACGTGCGGCTCGGCCGGGAATGGTGTGCTTGTGCTTTTCTTTCCGTTTCGGGTTACCGTGCCGACGTAATTCGCAATAAACGACGCGAAAAATGCCCCATGCAAAGTCAATGGGGAAACGCGGGTAAAAACAGAAAACGACACGTTACTTTGGAGCCACATTACTCTGGCATACTGTTACGTAGAAACACGATTTAAACCTCAAACAGCACACGAGGCCATCGACTTTGTTGTGGTTCAGACGGAATTCGAATACGTTGCACGGTTTGCCCGCTATCGCAGTTCAAAGTGTGTGTGGTCTGAGCAAAAATCTCGATTTAGAGTGTCGCACGGCCAGAGAGAGAGCGGGTCAGAGGGACAAGACATTGTGAAGACTGTAGCGAAATTCTCAGAACAAATCGTCCTCACGGCCAAAATATTAACTTTACACGCATGGGTTTCGGTAATTTTGTAGCCACACTCGTCCTCTTTCACCCAATGTCACAACCACAGCCCAGATTCATACGGTACGTGAACTACAGCCCTGAAAGCGACAGGTGTACCATCATAATGTGTCATACAACTCCATGTTAAATGCCAGAATGAGTCAGCACTTTTTTCATCACAAACACAATTTCTTAACTCGCTCTCATAACCACGTTTTTTATCGTACCAATACCACGATCGCACACGGCGTACCTCAATGTCTCGGGTCAAAAATCGCATTTGACGTTTACTTTTTGCGATAGAGCAATTTGTTCGGACATACGTTCTCTCACTGAGTCAGTGTGGTTTTAACTTTCAATAGTGTTTGCATTCGCATAGACTAGCCCTAGCCCAGGTGAAATTGATACTTTGTTAATGATTCAAGGTCAAGTTGACCACCTCTCAAACACGTGCACACACGAACGCACATGCACGCACATGCACACATGTGCACGCACACACACACATTGAAAGTCAATGGAGAAAATCGGGGAAACACGCAACTCTGTCATTTCTTGACCGTTTCAGAAGCAGGGCGGCTCGCCGGAACCGGGCCGCCCCCCTGAACGAAACCAAATGGACCCTTACAGCTCAGACATCTTAGCATTAGCATGTTAGCATGATAGCATTAGCATGTTACTATTAGCATGTTAGCATTAGCATGTTAGCATATTAGCATTAGCATGTTAGCATTAGCATGTTAGCATGATAGCATTATCATGTTAGCATTATCATGTTAGCATGTTAGCATTATAGCATTAGCATGTTACTATTAGCATGTTAGCATTAACATGTTAGCATGTTAGCATTAGCATGTTAGCATTAGCTTGTTAGCATTAGCATGTTAGCATATTAGCATTAACATGTTAGCATTAGCATGTTAGCATGATAGCATTAGCATGTTAGCATTATCATGTTAGCATGTTAGCATGATAGCATTAGCATGTTAGCATGTTAGCATTAGCATGTTAACAAGTTAGCATTAGCATGTTAGCATTAGCATGTTAGCATGTTAGCATTAGCATGTTAGTATGTTAGCATGATAGCATTATAGCATGATAGCATTAGAATGTTAGCATGTTAGCATTAGAATGTTAGCATGATAGCATTAGCATGTTAGCATGATAGCATTAGCATGTTAGCATTAGCATGTTTGCTTGATAGCATTAGCATGTTAGCATTAGCATGTTAGCATGATAGCATTAGCATGTTAGTATTAGCATGTTAGCATGTTAGCATTAGCATGTTAGCATGTTATTATGATAGCATTAGCATGTTAGCATGTTAGCATTAGCATGTTGGCTTTAGCATGTTAGCATTAGCATGTTAGCATGTTAACATGTTAGCATTATCATGTTAGCATGTTAGCATGATAGCATGTTAGCATGTTAGCGTGATAGCATTAGCATGTTAGCATGTGCATGTTAGCAACATGTTAGCATTTTAGCATGATATCATGTTAGCATTAAAATGTTAGCATGCTAGCATGTTAGTATTAGCATGTTAGCATGTTAGCATTAGAATGTTGGTGGCAACGTAATGCGCAATGCACTAAGACAAAATACCTCATTGAAAGTCAATGGGGAGACCTGGCTCACATGTAACCAAATGGACCCTTCTGAGAGGCTAAATGTCATCAAATGGTGGTCCGTGGCTCAAATGCTGCACAGACTTGGCGAGCTTCAGGCACCCAGTAAAATTTCTTGAAATTTTGTTTCTAGTTTATTTATGAATTCAACAAACAGTTTGGACTTCAGTTTATCAAGCACACGTCTGAACAC
This sequence comes from Protomyctophum parallelum, assembly GCF_964188405.1. Taxonomy (NCBI): domain Eukaryota; kingdom Metazoa; phylum Chordata; class Actinopteri; order Myctophiformes; family Myctophidae; genus Protomyctophum; species Protomyctophum parallelum. The sequence goes on from NC_139705.1 coordinate 1,341,771, forward strand.
CTCCTTGCCATCAGTATACCACGCAGTGCCTTTAGTACAGGACTTTGGGCACTACAACTAGTACGGGGATGAAATCACAAAAAGCACAGGATCATTTTCAAAGGGAAAGGGTCAAAAAAGGAAATCATCATAATATAGCCTAGTTAAAGAAAAACTAAATAAAACAAAACAAAAAACACACCAGTGTGAAGTGAGGGGCGCTCTTATCATTGTACATCATCTCATTCTGGCCAATCACAATTGGCATCATCACTTTGCCGTCCTCAATTTTATCTTCAATGTTTTACATCGGTAGTTCAGTTCACTAGTTCAGTTCACAGTTCAAGAATGTAAAAATTAACTCGTTCAGTTCATCATTCAAAATTTTGAACTAAAGTTCATGGTTCCAGAAAATGAACTATTAGGCCTATAGTTATTTTTCGTTTGTTATTTTTTTCATTTTTTTTCAAACTTTAATACTAATAAAGTGACAACTTTTGCAATATCTCTATAACCATTATCCAAATTAATTCCTTATTTTTTTACATTTTGGAAATAATAGCTCTTTTGCAATGTGTAATGCCACCGAATTCTTAATCCTTTTCCTTGTCTTTATGGGCCAACTTGTGAAAGTTGCAAGCTTTTTTTGAGTGGTGCAACCATTCCATGTCCTAACATTTTGACTAGGGTACCAGGCTGGGGGCCGAGTCGGCACGCGCGAGGTCAAGGCCTTGCCCCATTTGAAAAGGACCCCCAGTTTGAAAGGCAGAGGCTACTGACCCCCATTTAATGCCATTTATATCTGGGGACCCCCCCCCCCCCCCCCCAAAAAAAAAAATATAATGAAATTATTCCAGGGGCCACAAGGGGGCGCCCGCGGGCCACTAATTGGGGAACCCTGTCCTAACCTATGTCCCGATGTTTAGAGTACCAATTTGCTGTTGCACCACTCGCTTCAGACTGGTCTGATTTTCATATTGTCAAGGCTGTCACGTTTAGCCAAACTGGCAGACCCAAATGCAGACACGACAAGGAGGGCAAAGTCCAAGGGTGTTTATTCAAACAAAATGATGAGCTTGTAGATAGGCAACTGTCCAGAATGAGCTTGTAGATTGGCTACTTTTCAGAAAGCTAGCAGGAGCTGGCTAGCAGGTAGGCTGGCAGGCAAACAGGCAGGCAACTGAGGCAGAAGGAAAAAACCAAAAAAACCAAAAAACACTGGAACAAAGCAATAGTAGATCAAAACACTAGGAATAATTATCACTAGGAAACACTAGGAAATAACAGCTAGAAGCGTTACCGCACGGAGAACTGTGGGACGATCTGGCAGCGTGCGGCGAGGAAACCAGGGTGATGGCAGGCAGGTGAGTGAGATTGGATGATCAGAGCCAGGTGTGCCAATCTGGAAAGCCAGGAACCAAGCCTACGCCCACACATGCTCACACACACACAGACAGACAGACTAACACAAATAGACACACACAGGACACTGGCAGGGGCCGTGACAAAGCTCACAACGTGTCGCGTCCGCAACGCGTTGTGAGCTTGCATTACTGCGCTTCACTCACTGTGGGAGGGAGATGTCTTTAAGTTGGCCGTTCGGGGCGATATGGACACATACCCCTCGACGCAAAAATAACAAGCTATTTTCGTGGCACATTATGTTTAATCAAACAACAAGTTTCCTCAGTGTTTGGGACAGGAATCGCGGGATGTTCTGTGTCTGACTGTCTTCCTGCATGACAGGATCACCATTAAATTGTATATGTGTGCTCCCTGGAGAGATGAAATTTGGAAAAATCGCAAGGGGGGGTCAGGTGTATTGTAATAACTTTTCTCCCTACCTCTGGCCCAAGAACAAATGGGCTAAGGTACAGTCTATACTAGCCTGTGTTGACTTCAAAGATGTATTAAGCACAAATATTGATTTTAAAACATTGTGTATTTTCTACATTAATCTTAAAGTGTGTGTGTGTGTGTGTGTGTGTGTGTGTGTGCGTGTGCGTGCGTGCATGTGTGTGTGTGTGTGTGTGTGTGTGCGTGCGTGTTTTCAGGCGTACATGCCCTGTGGTAATTCAAAACATAATTCAACTGATACCTTTGATATATCTGCCTATCTGCCTTTCTTAACCTCATGAGTAACTGTCTGCACTTCAAGCGGTTTGCGAAACATGCCTTACTTACACAGGTAGGCTACATGCAGATCAAATTCATGCATACACAAGTTATTAATTTGTATATATTCATTGTTGATGGACCTTAGGCCTACTCAACATTGATCGACTGTTGATAGACAATGCATATATCCACCCATAATATACTGATGATAGACTGCACATATCATTTTATATTCATTGATTCACTGCGTATTGATAGACTGTTATACACAGTACTGTACTGTATATCCTTGATACTCGTTGATATACTGTACAGTGTACAAACATGTATATATTTTCCTGGCGATAGATGTGATGTGTAACTGTGTTTAATTGAAGTGTTAGACACAAATGTCCCTCTGGGGATCTATACAGGGACTTTTCTCAACCTACAGCGGTAAGTATAGGGGTGTAATTACAAAGATTCTAGGGGCCTTCAAAGATGCAATGCTTTATATATTTTGTTTTGTCTTGTTTAATAGCTATTCATTTAGGGTGTAATATGATATGGCCTGGAAGTCCTATAAAATTACATATGGATCAAATTCAATATTGATCAATACAATCATGTTATAAGGCCAGTGATCTCGGTCTTTCTTGTGCTGTGTTACAAAGGTTACACAGGTGAGGAACAACATCATATGCATACATGCATAATGCCAACTTTGAGGTGAAAGCTGAGCAGTTGAAACAGTATTTGGATAAAATAAGAGTGCTTGGTAAAGCACTGGAGTTCCAAATCCTGGACAAGGAGATTGATGAGGTGTGTGTGCACTTCTTTGAGTGTCTGTCTGTCTATCTTAGGGCTGGGCATTATGGACAAAATGTAATGTTTTGTCTGTTACAAATACCTTGATATAAATTAAGACTATTGGTTAATTATTTACACATTGGGATTTCTGATAAATAATCATAAGCATAAGCAATTATAACTACAGTAATATGTAAAATATGGGGAAAGGGAAATAATGGAACTGTACAGTATGTATGTGTATAGTTTCATGTTTCAAAGTGGACCACAATGGAAACAAGCAAAGGCTTTTTTGTGTCTAAGTCCATTTGGCATTTTTTAAAAATGATGTCAATTTCTGTAATTTTCTTAAACTGCCAATAAAGTATTCTATCTATCTATAACGGCTAGAACAGTCAGGTATTAAGATCAGAACATTACATGTAACATGCCTGACTGTACTCTAATGACTGTACGCAGCCTTTAAAACCAGGAAGACAACACTTATGCCACAATACAATAGTATCCAACAAGGTTCATCATTAAATATTGCTACAGTATAATACTCCCATAAAAATTCAACATTAGCTTTCAACCAGTCTTTCATGATTAGTGATACATGTATGTTCACTGTTTTGTTAATTTAGCCTTTTCTTTTTTCTTCCTTGTATTCGCTTCAGATAGAACCCTTTTACTAAAATATAAATTGTATTATGTTGGGTCATTTTACAACCAGACTGTTGTTTGTACCTCCATGTGAGCTCAGCTCCAGAATCTAGATTTTACGGTGATCATGTCTGCTATGGAGACCAAAGAGTGGACTGAACCAAGTGTTCATACGGAGAGCGAGGAGCGTGCCAAGAGGTTCCTCAGCATGGAGCTAGATATCATGAAGGAAAAGATGGAATGCCTGGCTCAAGAGTATGAAGGAGACAAAGAGAACATGCTGAAGGTAAGACACGCACGCACATGTGCACAGTCATACAGAACACAGTGAAACAGATCGATCTTGTTGCTTAGAACTACTTGTGGTGTGTGTGTATAGCCAGAGGAGCTGCAGTGTGTTAGACAGTTCCTAGAGGAGAACAAGGACCTGAAGGAGAGCCTGGTGCCCCAGTGGGAGACTGAAAGAGGTTCAAGAGCAGCATGGACAGCAGATCGACTCACTTACCGACAGGGTGGACGAACTGGAGAAGAAGTCATACACCTCTGGTAATGGGGCTTCATTGTCTTGGTTCTTGGTGAGAAAGATCAGTTAATTTGTGACTTATTGGTGGATTTCCGCTAGACATTAAGGCTCTCATTTATCAATCGAGTGTAAAATCTGCCACATATTCGAGTGCAGGTTTCGTAGTACACCCACGTCGCCACGGCATTTATAAAGTGATCGGAAACAGCTGATCCTTCCTTAATTTCGTTCCGACGTTAATAAATGTGATGGCTGAAATCAAGCTGGCACGCCCTATAAAATCAAGCCGCGCCTTCGGTTTTGCAGCAATGGCTGAACGGAAGACGGCAAAGAAACGCAACTACTCCGAGGCGGAGATTGACGTCCTCAACACTGAGGTGGAATCAAACCGAAAGTTTTATTCGCCGGGGCCAACAGTGGTGTCGGAAATTAAATTAAAATGAACGTGTGGACTCGCATCACCAGCCGGGTGAACAGCGTCTCCCAAGTCGAGAGAACAAGAGCAGAGGTTTGTTTGACATGCTTGAATATACTTGAATATAGATTTGAGTAATAAATATATATGTGATAGCCTAGCTTTGGAAAAGCGCTAATTTATACCGTTCATTAGGTCAAGAAGAAGTGGTCCGACATAAAAATGTGGACGAAAAAAAAGCGTCCCAGATCCGCCAGGCTCAGCTGCTGACTGGTGGTGGTCAGGTATGTTATATGACATTGTTGATTGTTTACTTGAGACAAAATTAACGGGTTGATTCAATGTAATTGCTTAAACATCGGGAGCTTAATTTATTTCCATTGTGATCCTCTGACCAGACAGATCCAGACCTCACAGAGGTGGAAAAAAGGATAATTGCCATTATTGGCTCTGAGTCCATTGACGGACTGGAGGTGCCCGGCGGCGACACTGCCATGTCCGATGATCGTAAGTAAACTAAACTAAACTAAACTAAACTAAACTAGGTAGCCTGCCTATATCACATACCAGTAACCAAAACCTATTATTGGACCATATAGGAAATTAGTACAATATTCACACATTCAAATACGGGTTGAAATATTTATTTATTAGGCCTATCCAACGTCATTTCAGAGAAAGTGCGTCCATCCTCCCCAGCGCACAACCCGGAGTTCCATCCAGCAGTGCAGGAGGGGGGGTTCGCGGTGAGAGCGCGCACCCTTCCTCTGCTCCTGCAGGTCCCCCACGCCAGGCTCAGGAACGAGCCCTGGTTCTCAATGACGCGGTCCTGGCCGGGCAGCGTGACATTGTACAGGCCCTGAGGGACATAAATGCATCAATTTTAAATCTGACGGCGAGTGTGGATCAAGTAAACTGCAGGCAACTGCAGAAAAAATAAAACTTTTTGGGAGTAAACATTGTGCAAAGAGTATTTATTAAACGAGGGTCTTTTTTGCTATATGCCTTGATTTTACATTGAGCTTTATAGGTGCCCATATTTCAATTTGTTGCCTTTGCTGTTATATGCCAATGTTTTTAAACCCTCTTTGACTGAAATGAGAAAAAAGTGAAGTGCATTTTAACATGTGTAACATATCTGGGCCAATTCCAAACTGTATACTGTACTGTACTTTACTTTTTACTTTTTTAGAACCGCCTTATGAGGTCCTCTCTCCTCTGTCTAGCCCTCGGGTAGGGGTTTTCCGGATGGGGGGGTCAATGGGCATCGGCTCATCTGGTGGGCGCTGGAGGTCTTCATCCAGGGGCACGCCATTGGCCAGGGCAATATTGTGCAACACTGCACAGGCCAATATGATATTGCATGCCTTCACTGGCTTGTACAATAGCGAGCCCCCATTGCTGCTCAAGCAAATCCACCTGCCTTTGATACAAACGAATGCATGAAACGTAAATATACAAAATAATAAATGATAAATAAAGAGCTAGGCTACTACACATGTGACCAAAAGCATCTCACCCTTTAACAGGCCAATGCAGCGCTCTACTGTACCGCAGGTTTTATTATGCGCGGCGTTGAACCTGCGCTCCTGGGCAGTCGCTGGATCCTGCAATGGCGTGACTAAATAGTCAGCCATTGCATAGCCTTTGTCACCTAGAACACAAGTCCCACCGGAAATTTTGTAAATGTAATACATTACAATACATTCGATATTTAACACAGCCTCAACCACGAGGTAGCGCCTGCCGCCCAATGCACCAGCCTCAAGTTGGATTCCTACATTTCCGTTTCGGAATATGAAGGAGTCATACCCCCCTGGCCACCGGGCTACCACGTTGAGGAGGGATAGGTTGGCATCACAGATCACCTGCACGTTGATGGAATGGTAGTTTTTGCGATTGATGTATGAATAATCATTATCTGAGGGTGGTTTAATACGCACATGAGTACAATCAATCGCGCCAACCACATTCGGAAGACCAGCAATCTCATAAAATTATCTCTTAATCACGGTTTGCTGGTCGTCAATGAATGGGAACCGAATGCCTCCAACACTTGAGGGCATCATTCGGCTGATGGAGGGCTGTGAGATGCCAGACCTATCCCCGATCTCACGTTGGAAAGTCCCGGTGACCAGACACCCCAATGTGGACAGCACCTGAACATGGACAGGTATGGCGCGTGAGCGCCTGGTGCTCCTCCTCAACAGGGGATCAAGCCTGTTGCATAAAGCAATAAGAACATGTCTTGGGAGACGAAATCTGCGTATCAGCCAGCCGTCATCCTCTGCCAGGAGGTCTGAAGACCCGTTGGGCCCTGAGGCGTTCACGGGGCTCATCATCCTCTTCTGCTGCTGCTGCATTTGCGTCCTCTAAAAGAGCCAGGTATGTCATTGTTGAGATCAGATGACTGGCAAGGCTCATTTAAATAGGTGCGTGAATCTACATTCATATTTGTAATTGGTTGTTTCTAATGCTTGTGCTTATTGTCACCTGGCTGATGCGGGGGTGCATGGCTGTAGGCCTACAACACGCTAGATATGTATTTTTTATTTTCTATTATTTTGATTATTATTATTTTGATTATTATTATTATTATTATTACGATTATTATTATTATCATTATTATTTCAATTATTACTATTGTAATCCATGATTAATCTATTCTATACTGATTCAAACGTGGAAATGAGACACGGAGACAGGAATTCCATTCAACTTTTTTTTTAATAGTTCTTATCCTTAGTTCAGACAATGCTGCTCCGCTTGTGTACGACAGAAAAACAGCCAAGGACAAAGCGTACGACAGCTCCCTACCAGACGTGACTTTTTGTCCTACTCAAGTTCAATTTCAAGCTTTGGCGGAAATGGTAAATGCCGAAAATGTCGGTATTTTTTGGCGTACGCACGGTTGATAAATGAGGGCCTAAGGACTGTTAAGGGTATGTTTTAGTGCCGGGGATTTCGCCTGGAAGGTTCTATGGAAACACTCACTCTTGAACGGAGTCGAACGTGAGAAAGTGACATTCACACACGCCAGAAATGAACACGTTCACAATGACGTTCATCAAACAGAAATACGTTCAGTTCACGTTAGAGGGCAGCACGAACGGTTCGGTTGCAAAATATTGACATGCCGTCGGGGAATGGGTCGGTTCCATTTCAAAGTTACGGGCCTCGTTTTGGGCATCTGAAATGCAGAATACCCGAAATGCTTGAATGATTATGTTCTAAAATACACGCCTTGAGGATTTGGAAATGGAACGTATCCACTGGTGGTGGGTGTGTCACAGTGTGTGCGCGCACAGTCACACAGAACATGAACAGTAGCCTATATCATCATCATGGCGGCCCCCTTCTTGAGCGAGGTGAAACGCAAACTACAAGCAAACGATTACAGCACGCAATCTCCTAAAGGGAAGTCAGATGTCTGGGACAGTTTTGTTGTCATCGTCGACGCGGACGGTAACATCTTCACTGAAGAAACACCTGACTGGGAAGGCGTGTAAGAAAAAAGAGTGCCGGCGAGGGTCAACAACATCAACAACAGTGCCATCACGTCTTTTGTTGCTCGGAAAGCCATTCCAACCAAAATAAAAGCTGCCATTCGTGATGACTGCATTAAAGTGTGCGCCAAGGATTTACGGCCCTTCCACCTGTTTGAGACCCTGTGATGTGAAAGATTTGATGCCGTCTTCATTCACGATTTCCCGTGCCACAAAGGTGAAATGTGACGACATGAAAGCTCAAACTCAAACAAGGAGGTTGACGGTGATGAAGATGAGGAGCACTTGGAAGAAGCGAGAGTGTGTCTGAGCCAGTGCAAATCACTTGTTACCTTTTTCAAGCATTCTGGATTACAGCTGGAGCTTCCAAAGTCCCTTAAACAGGAGTGCGAGACTCGATGGAACACAAAGCTTGCAATGGTAGAATCGGTACACTCCTTTGATCCTGTCCAAACAATTCTCCTGGGAAGATCAGAGATGCACAGAATGAGTAACATCACAAAAGAGCTCCAGATGTTGGTCAATTTTTTTAATCCTTTCAAAGAAGCAAGTGATGGGCTCAGTGGATCAAATTACCCAACCATCAACCGGCTGGCTCTGTGGAAAACAACTCTCCTGCAACACTGTGACATTACACCAGCAGACCCAAAGCCACTGGAGATTATGAAAAACAGGTCCAAATGTCTTCTTACTGCTCAAATTGTCCTGGGCAACCACGCAAAGCTAGGTGTGATGCTATGGCCAAAGTTTAAACAGGATGTTCTGCAGAGAGGAAAGGGAGGAGATCTATCAACTTGCTCGGGATGAGGTTGCAACGTTTCCACGTGAAGTCTGTGTCTGTGATGAACAGTCAGAAGAAGCCGGAGACACTGCACCGACAGCAGCCTTGCCACGTAGGCAATGGTATATCCAGGACCCTGCCGTTGACACAGATGATGAGGTGGACTCTTATTTGAAATACAAAGCTAAAATGGAAGATGACAAAGACGTCTTAGGATTCTGGAAATGCCATGGAAAACTCTTTCCAACACTGACCAGACTTGCACTGAAGACCCTATGTGTCCCAGCTTCGAGTGTCAGCTGCGAGGCAGCTTTCAGCGCGTCTGGACGGGCCCTGGAGAATAGACGGACATCCCTCGGTACAGCCACTGTCAACGCGTTGCTGTTCTTAAATAACTTCAAATAAGGTGAGAATGATTTATTATTAACCTTTAATATTAGCTAACCGTTTAGTATGCCTTATTTTATTATTGGAATATTTATTATTGCTGCTTTTTCTCATTACATGTCATTGCCAGCCACGGAGCAGTGAAACTGTCCAAGTGTCCAAGAAGATGACTGCAGAGAAGATCTTCTTTTTTGTTTTGTTTATTTTATTTTACTAAAGTAAAACAAACGTTTGTTTATTTATTTTCATTCTACAACTGAAGGATTATGTTTATGTCACGTTACAAATAGGAGTAGAAACTAATATTTGATGTAGCTTTATTATTTGAAGCCTTTGTGATATGTGTACGTAGGCTTAAATGGTTACACTCAATGAGACACGCACTTTAATTAGTCATTTAATTAGCTTCATTATTTTGAGGCCTTTGTGCTATTTAGTTATTTAGCTTTATTTGAAGACTGTTATTTTTTTTATTGGTTACACTGTTTATTTTATTAATTCTTATTTAGTTCATCAAGTTTTTGTTAAAGGGTAAGACCACTTTTTTGGAGGTTTGGGTTGTTTTCTTACCTTATGGTCAAACTAGTCCAGTCCAGGAGTTAATTCGCTCCATTGTGCAGTTTTATAGAAAATAACTTTATAAAAATACCAGCCCAATGAGCCCATTGACTTACATTGTAGCGGGGAAACAGCTCTCAAAGTCACTCTTTTAGCACATGAACGAACGCAACAAACCGGAAACGGAAGACCACATTGCAGCTTCAGTGTCTCTCCAAACAAAAATAGTACCTTTATAAATATACGTTAAAACACGAAAATAAAACCGCATGAGTTTTCCTGATGTCATAAACTGTCAGAATCAGCTTTTGTTGCGTTCGTTCATGTGCTAAAAGAGTGACTTTGAGAGCTGTTTCCCCGCTACAATGTAAGTCAATGGGCTCATTGGGCTGGTATTTTTATAAAGTTATTGTCTCCACCAGGCCGAAGGCATGTGGGGAGAGTATGTTTTGCACTCCGTCCGTCCGTGTGTCCGTCCGTCCGTCCGTCCGTCCGTCCGTCCGTGTGTGTGTCCGTCCGTCCGTGTGTCCGTGAGCAGCTAATCTCGGCCACCGTTAACCCGGTCGATGCCAAATTTTGCACACACACTCCCTGGATGCCAACGATGAACCTCTGCCCCAAACTTTCCAGAACGGCCTGTTATAGCGCCACCAGGAGGCCGCTTTGTGCAAAACAAGTTTTTGCACAGTACACCTACAGATTGTGTCCAAACATCACGCAAATTGGTACACAGTCTCTCTAGAGCCATTCAACGAAACCGGTCTTTCAGATTTCTCACACTCCATCCTGATTGGTTAAGATTGGCTTCCAAAGTTCACAGGAGTGCTCAGTTTTAAACAAAATGCTGCAAATCATGAACACATCGCGTGATTTCCGTGAAATTGTGCACCCACATTCCCACTAGGCCGAGGACAAAATGCCACATCAACAATTTCAACTCAGCCTCAAGGTGGCGCTATAACTGGCCGAAAAGTGTTTTTACCTCTAACTGCACGGATCTGTGGATAACTTTGTATGCCAACTCCCTAGAGGCCAAGGAAAAACCTTTGCCTGGAATTTTTCACATCTGCTCTTTATAGCGCCACCAGGAGGCCGACATATGTAAAACACATTTTCTATTATTACTCCTTCAGATTTTATCCAAATTTCACGCAAATCGGTACACATGATCTCCATAGTCATGTGATCAAGGCAGGTTTGTTTGATTTCTCATATTCCATCCTGATTGGCCACGATTGGCTCCTACAGTTTTCAGGAGTAGCCCGCTTTGTACAAATCGCCACAACTCCTCAACGCAGCGTCCGATTGCGATGAAACTGTGCACGCATATTCCCACTAGGCTGAGGAAGAAATCCTGGTGGAGACCTGTGCCCAGAAGGGCACAATGGAGCGAAATAACTGCTGGACTGGACTAGTTTGACCATAATAAGGTAAGAAAACAACCCAAACCTCCAAAAAAGTGGTCTTAACCTTTAAGGCTGTTATAAGGCCATGCTGTGTCCATTCCGTGGCTCTCTCATTTAGGCCTCTAATTGCCTATAAGGCCTAAGGCCTAGTTTAAATGGACTAATGGTTAATATGGAGGCTCTCTCGGACTCTGAGCGTTACAAAAACAACAGAACTGTCCCATTCGTACGGGTAGGCACAATAAGCCTCGGCTTCTGCCTTCACCTTTTCGGTACCACTAGTACCACTAGTGGATTTGAATGTATCTATGTCTGTATGTAGGGGAGGATGGGGGAAGATGAACCACTTTTTACTTAAGTTGTCCTGGAAGCAAGGCAAAATGAGATGGCAGTCAAATCTAATGATCTACACATATTTCAGGATGTCCTCTATCAATTGAAATGATGAGTAAGCAGCTATGACAAAGGGCCATGAAAATATGACCTTTTCAAAACAAAAAAAAAGTGGCTCAATTTGCCCCAGGTAAGGGGTAAGTTGATCCAAAATTTAACCACATGATATTTTAATGTGAAGAGCTTAAACTTGAACAGATAATGTATTCACGTATTGAAAATAATTTAATAACAGTTTTCCCTTTTGCAAATAGTCTTATTTATCTGTTTATTTATTATTTAAACAATATAAAGACAATTAAATAAAGTTTGTTATTCAGAACCTTATAATATTTGCAATATTGTTAATACAATATAGCAAATTTGCAAACATTTGCAAACATCCAAATTAAAGGTCATTCAGTATAATTTGAGTAGCTAATACTTAATACAAAAATATGAATGGTGATTCACATTAACAAAATTGGCTCAATTTACCCCAAGGAATTGGTTCAACTTGCCCCATGGCCACTTTTTGACAAAACATGGCTAGCTTAATGCTCCAGGATAATGTTTAGCTAAATGATTCACATGGGTTTTATACATTGGTATATCACCAACATGCATGATATATAAGTTTAGACCTGGGTGCTTTTGCTTTAATATAAAAATGATTATTCCAGAAAAGTTTATTTTTTTACTTTGACCAGCAAAAAACACTTTTTTGTGTATAAATGTACTTTCCACTTTGTCCATGTGTCTCTCATCTTCACAGTCAGGTTGAAATGGTGGGTGTGTCCTGATTTTGAGGTCACATGACAACTCATGTGTGTAATTTTAAAGATACAGGGGGTGGTTCAACTTACCCGACGGTTCATCTTCCCCCATCCACCCCTACCCCTTTTTCCTTTTATTGACCGAAATAAAATCTATATATCTCTGTCTACATAATCACTTTGTTCAAAATAAATAATCAATTTCAATACCAATAAAGGTTTTCAATAAATATGTGCAAAATGTAAGCATCTCTTTTACATCTGTCATCACATCACATTACTGGTCGCAATAACAAAATCAGATATCACTCAAACACAAATGTTGTTTTACTGTGTTGTGACAATCATACAGCACCCCATTTATGTTTGCATCCCCCACTGCATTCTTGCCCTCTGGCAGTATAGTCAGGGTAAATTTATCCTTTTCCAATTTTTAACAATAATCAAAGGTTGCCTATATATCACCTGCCTATATAGCACTGTTGGGATAAAAAAGTTGTAATGCTTCAAGGGGAATACAACTCATTTTCAACACGTTTCTATGGAGTTGTGTGCACTGGAAATAATAAAAGGTACCCCCATTCTGTGTTTCCTAGAACTGGAGGTCTGAAAAAAAAACAGTAACATTATGAAGTACATTTTTGTGATGTCACTGAGATGTACTTCATAATGTTACTGATTTTTTTTTCAGACCTAGGCAACACAGAATGGGGGGGGACTTTCTTATTATATCCACACAACAACTCAAGGAATCCCGTAGTCACTGGGATACCAAAAACATATGAAAATAAAGGTTTCTCACTGTTCTCGGGTTAAATATTGATATGCAATTAATCAAGATTAAATAATTACAAAGCCTCTGATTAATTAGATTATTTTTAATCAAGTCCCAGCTCTAATTTGAATCCATCTTTAGCTGTTGGATCAATCGGTCCAAATAAATCAGTGTGTACTGTGTACAAGTTCTAGTGCAGCTTTTGCCTTTTGGTCTGGCTCTGTTTCGGCTCTGAGCAAATTTACCTTTTGTGCACACTTCACATGACAATTTGGAACTTTGCCTTTAATTTCCATACCCTTAGTTACATTCTGCAATTTCAACACATCTTAGCAGTTGCAATGGCCTAGAATTTCATGCCACATTTTGATATAACACCCATGACATTCATCAACATCAGAATTTCTCTCTACAGTGTTTAAATAAAACAACTGTCATGTACCTTAATGTTGAATGTCGTACCGTTTTTATTGATGAGCTTGTTCTGTCCCTCTTTGAATATGACTGTGGCTCCATTAGCTATAGCTGCATTGACTGATAAAATGTCTTGGTGAAAGGATGAAACGCACCCCCTTCATCATCGTTTCCACCTCACGACCATTGTTATCTCTCAGCCAAATGTTTGCAGTACCTCTCTTCAGCGCTACGCCAGAGGCCCTCACTCCATCAGCCATCTCCAGAACATGCTTTCATGGCTCGAAACTCTCGTAGAAGTTTCGGAACTTCTTCACGTCGGTCACAATGTGTGATGTAGCCTCGGTGTCGACCATCAGCCCAATGCTTAGAGCAAGGCCCTGACAGTCTCTGCTTCGGTCTCCCGGCGCCGCCCAAGTCGCGGTTCACCTGGCCCACCTTGAAGGCGAATGTGTGCTCCTCTTCATCCTGCGTCAAGTTGATGTTGTCTCTCCGTCTTCTCCGCCTGCAGTTGGTATCGTTGTGCGTGGAACTTTTGCAAAGACTGCACCACCATCTCCGTTCCCTCTGACCAGCAGCATCCTCACACTCGAAAGCTTTATGCCCCCTCTGACCGCAATTGTAACAGGACAGTTTCATGTCTTTGCCTTTCATCACGCTGTCTTCACCGACAGAGTTGCACTTGCCACTGAACTGTTATCAGTGCTCTCATAACTCAGCTCAACTCAGCTTAGTCTTAAACTCAGCGAAGGTCATCTTGTCATCACTTTGTGTAATGTGGATAGAAAATGGCTTGTATGATTCTGGCAGCCCCTTCAGAATCATAGCAGTCAATAAGCCGTCACTTATAGTCTCTTCCGCATTCTTCAATTTCCTCAGTGCTGTGATAGTGGTTTCTGCTCGTATAATATAGTCAGTAATTGTTTCATTAGCAGCTTTCTGGAGCGACGTAAGCTCTGTGTACACTCTTGGTTTTCCCTTACCAGCATTAGTGATCGTTCAGAATCTTCAACGTCTTCCTCCCATCATCTGCTGCATCACGCACAATCAAACTATCAAAGACAAACTTTTATCGTCGAGCACTTGAATAAGCTCAGCATACGCCTCTTCATTTATTTCGGCGTCCACATTGTCGCCGTCGTCAGGTGCATTCAATATGGTGCTCTTCAGCCCTCGCAGTCTCAGGTAGGCGAGAAATCTGGTCTGCCATACCTGGAAATGGCTTCCGTCTCCGTCATACAAACACAGCCTACTCCACGGCTTCCAATATTCTTCCTGCTGGGTCCCATAACCTGTTAGCAGAGCTATCATTGCAGTGTAGGAAGAGTTAGATAGCTATGGAGACTGGTTGGGATATACGGAGGAAATAAATAACACACACGAGTAGGCAGCAGCGTCAGTTCACATCATCCACTCGTCAGCCTGTCGAGTGTCGACACACAACAGAACTAACGAGAGCGTTTATTCAGCCAATATATACACACAGGTCAATGGGCACTTCCTGTTAAGCATTGGTCACTTCAGAATAAAAGCATATACCATATAATAAAGATCACATTCCAACATTGCTGCTGCAATAAACCTTGATTTTCTTGCAAATGTGTGTGTTTTCTTATACATGTCTGTTTAATAATAATAATACATTTTATTTATAAGGCGCCTTTCAGGGCACTCAAGTTCGCCGTACAGGTTAAAAACAGTACAAGAACACAGTTAAAAGCAGAACAATAAGTATATAATGTATTGGCCCAATCAAACTACTGGTTCATTACTTAGAGTTATTGATTGATTTAAAATGGTGCAACTCCCCTCTCCCTCCGCCTCCTCCCTCTCTCTCTCTCTCTCTCTCTCTCTCTCTCTCGCTCTCTCTCTCTCTCTCTCTCTCTCTCATTAGCAGGCAACAGTGCAGCACGTGCAGCACTATCTCTCTCTGTTTCTGGCACAACAGCGCCCCTGCTGGTACTAATAGTCATACTGGTGCTCATTAACGTCACATACATAGGCGGACACATACCGTCTTTTTACTCCAACAGTACGACATGACATTAGACAGACAGAAGTTCCCGCAATAGTCAGACGAGGCATAGTTTAGACGGGACAATAGTCCGACACGGGAGACCTAGCGCGCAACGGCAACGCAAGTGTGCGTGTGTGTGAGAGAGGGGGGAGAGAGAGAAGGGGGGAGAGGCGCACGTGTGTGTGTGTGTGTGTGTGTGTGCGCGCAACGCCGTTTCTACTGTTATGTCAGAAAGGCGCACGGCGCTTAGAGAGAGAGAGAGATTTTTTTTTGATTTTTAAAAGCTCTTTATTAAAACCACAGCTTTCCAAGTCAGCTCAACTTGTTACAAAAAGGCAAAACAAAATTGTTCCACCCTCAATCAGCTACGCAGTACAGGAATAGATTTTCTTTTTTTTTTTTTAGAAGCAAAGGACCAGCTCTCCTTCTTCCTGTGGCCAACATAACACCCCCCCAACAGCCCAAATATGAACAAAGCCTTCCATATTGTGTGTTAGCTTGTAGTATGCATGCTCTGCCCTAAGTCTGGCAGCCACCATCCCTGTTAGGACTTGCACTGGATCTATAGACCCAACCCCCTTTAGCTTGTTCCTTCTGGTGATCCAGATTGCAAGCTTTACCATACCTGACATGAAATTTAGCATCGTATGCACCATCTTCCTTACTACAGCATACTTTGGACCAAAAATAAATTAAAGAAAAACCTTCGCCTAATCCTAGGAACCACCACTCTAACAAGTCAAGAACACTTTTTAACCTTATACACTTAGTAAACAAGTGTGCAAGCGTTTCTGGTAGTGAGCAGAAAGGACAGCCCTCCCCTGTGCTTGGATCCAGGTGTGTCAGGTATCTATTAGTGGCGATGGCCCCATGCACAATCCTCCACTGGAGGTCGGCCGCACGCTTGTCGATTGGCCTCTTGTACAGTGACCTCCAACAACCCTTCGGGGAAGAGTCCGGGCCAAAAACCCCAGCCCACCTTGATGCTCTGTACCCCGTCAATGAGCGTGCATGTGAGACCTTAACACAGGTGTGATAGGCCTTCTTCTTTTCCATCTCACTGAATTGCCCCCGTTTTGGGGTTTTGAATGAGAGAAGTTGGTCCTCCCCCTCCTGCCACTCCCCAACAGCAGGAGTGACAGTTAGAGAGGGAAAGCTGTACACACAATCATCATCCCATTGGTCAGAATTGTCATGGTTTTCAGCATACACTCTTAGGGGCTCCGATAAGGAACCACAGACCTCTTGAACTATCCTCGACAAAAGCCTTGAGGATCTGATGTTGGCCATCTGTCCCAGCGCATCCACGGATGTCCGCGTGGCTTTCAGCAGGTGCCCCAGCTTGACACAGCCTGCCTCTCGTAGAGCAGCCCTCAGACTGGGTGATGACAGCGTTTCAGTCTTTAAAAAGTCATTGTAGAACAGTGGTTCCTCGAAAATCCACATCCCAGGTACGTCACCGGGGTCCCTGGAGGCCTGAAGAGCCTGCCACGCTTGAAGGACTGAGGCATAGAACGGTGTAAGTCCTGTGATGTCCGCCTCGTTCAGGTTCAATAAGAACAGCTGTTTGTTGTAGCCTAAGCGACCGGCCTTCTTTAATATTAGGCTGGCTGTGCCCAGCCACCTTGCCCCACAGTCATACAGCAGTCTCTGGCCTGCTTCAAGCCTGAAAGCAGACACTCGCGAGGAAATGTCTATTAGGCCTTGTCCACCTTCCTCCACTGGAAGGTACAGAGCTGCAGCCCTTATCCAATGCTGCCCGGACCAGAAGAAGTCGACCAACAATCTTTGCACCTCCTCTATTAGGCCCCTGGGCGGAGGTAGAACAATCAGTCTGTGCCAGAGCATAGAGGCAACTAAGTTGTTCGCGACCAAGACCCTCCCCCGAAAGGATAGCTGGGGTAGGAGCCATCTCCACTTTGACAGCCTGACACGCACTTTTTCCAGCACTCCCTCCCAATTATTTTCCTGATATTCTGCCGTACCTAAGTGGACTCCCAGAAACTTCATCCCCTGCCTACCCCACTGTAGACCTCCAGGCAGGTTGGGAACCACCTCCCCCCTCCAGTGCCCCACCTGTAGGGCCTCACACTTCCCCCAATTCACCCTAGCTGATGAAGCTTTTTGATACACGTCAAGGCATTTTGTTATTCCCTCAATATCCTCCTGGTTCCTAATAAAAATGCTTACATCATCAGCATAAGCTGAGACAACATAAGGGGGGCTTTGGGTCATTCCGGGCAGAGATAGGCCATTAAGAGTGCTCCTGAACTTACATAAAAGAGGTTCTATGACAATACTGTAGAGCTGACCGGATATGGGACACCCCTGTCTGATCCCCCTACTCACTGGTATAGGTCGACTTAGCCCACCTCCCACCTTAACCATGCAGCTTGCATCATTGTACAGCAAACCTATCCATTTTATGAATCCCTCCCCAATACCGAAGCCACTCAAGGTGGAGAAAAGGTAGCCATGGTCTACTTTGTCAAAGGCTTTTTCTTGATCAATAGATAATATCCCGACATTTATTTCATGTGCCTTACAAACCTCCAACACATCCCTAATTAAAAACAAATTGTCCATGATAGTTCTTTCTGGCACACAATAAGTTTGGTCCGGTTGTATTAGTACACCTAGATGGTCCTTCAGTCTGTTGGAGAGCACTTTATAATCCGAGCACAGTAAGGCTACGGGTCTCCAGTTCTTCAAGAGGGCTAGGTCTCCCTTTTTGGGGAGGAGCGAGAGAACTGCTCTACTGCATGAGGGTGGAAGCGAGCCATTCTGGTAGCATTCCATCATTACTCCATGGAAGTCATGTCCCATGCATTCCCAGAAAGCCTTGTAGAGCTCAATAGGCAGCCCATCTACCCCTGGTGCTCGACCCGCAGTTAGCTGCCCTACTGCTGTGGTCAGTTCTTCGTACGACAGGTTTCTATCCAAGTCAGCTCTCTCCCTGCGCGTGAGTTTGACCAGACCTTCCAAGAGTTCTGACTGGCATTGTTCTTCACATGGCTCCGCTCCGAATAGAGCTGTGTAGAAATCCACAGCGCATCTCCTCATCTCACCAGAGTCCGTAGAAATCCTGCCATCTGGCAGTCTTAGACAGGACATCTGCCTCCCCTTTGCCTTCTTCTTCTCCAAGTTAAAAAAGAACGCACTTGGAGCATCCATGTCCTTAATTGACATATAGCGAGCTCTAACGAGAGCTCCCTTCACTCTCTCCCTCATAAAGGAGTTAAGCTCCAGTCTTTTTTCCTGGAGCAAAGACTCATCGCCGGAGCTTGTGTCGGAGTGTAGTCCACTTTCAATGTTCTTTATTTCAGTCTCCAGCCTTTCCATCACTTCCCTATTGTTAGCTGTTGTGTAAGATATATACTGCTGGCAAAAAACACGGATCTGTGCTTTCCCCATTTCCCACCACATGCTCAGTGACTCAAAATCACTTTTTCTCTGAGTCCAGATTGACCAAAAAGTTTAAAAATTCTGACAAAAGGTTGTGTCCTGCAGGAGTTTTGTGTTGAAATGCCAGTAACTGCTAACTCTCTCTCCAGAAGAAAGACTCAGACACACAGAGGTTAGATGGTGATCACTGAACCCCACTGGACAAATGCAACTGCTAGTCAGCTGACCTCTAAGCCCTTCTGATACATATATCCTGTCCAGTCTAGCTGCACTCACCCTGTTATCCACTACCTTAATCCATGTGTACTGCCTTGCTTTTTCATGCTTCAGTCTCCAAGCATCTATTAATTCTAGGTGACTAATTGTGTTTTTTAGACTGACAAATGACTGTAAGTGCGGCTCCTCGCTCATACGATCAAGAGTAAAGTCTGTTGTGCAATTCCAGTCACCTGAAACAATTTCGAGGTCCTGGTTCGAGGCCAGCTCGTCTTTTAATTTATTAAAAAGAGATATTCTCTCTGAGCCTTGGTTAGGGGCATAAACATTAACAAAGCAGAACACACACCCCTCAACTTCTGCTCTGACCACTGCCACCCTCCCCTTTACAAGCTCTTCTTTAGACAAAATATTCACATTTAACTTATCTGAGAAGAGAACTGCAACGCCTCCACTGACATTGCTGCCATGGCTTAGAAAAAAGGAGCCCTTCCAAAACAGGCCCCAGTCTACTTCATTATCCTCATCGCTGTGAGTCTCTTGCAAAAAAAGCACATCAATTCTCTTCTGCTCTACTACCTCTGCTATTAGAGCCCTCTTATGCCTGTCCCTCCCTCCATTCATATTCAAAGAACCTATCTTAAGCCCCCCCATCAGAAAATAAAAGTGCAGAAAAATAGAGATCAGTATAAACCAGCTCGAGAGTGAGCAAGACCCCTTGTGGTGCATAATCATCATTATTTACTTATTTTTTTTAGGGCAGCAGCCCTCCTTCCTGCCCTCTTACTGGGTGCTTCCTCTGCCTTTTTCAAAGAAGTTACAAACTTCCTCAATCGAAACCTCTTTCTTTCGTCCAATAAGTCAGTCCCAACTGTTTTCTGTAAAACATTGACACTCCTTATAAACTTCCCTATATTAGGAAAATAGTCCTTTACTTTGACAGATTTCCCAAAAGTCTCATCCAGAAAATCATTTATTTCATGCAAGGAGTAAGCCTCGTTTTGCCTCGCCCCCTTGGTTTCATTTTCAGCTTCACTTTCTAGCTCACTTTCAAGTTCAACATACTCCTCTTCTTCCATCTCACTGTTCTGCTGACTGTTAAACAGGGGGGTGTTACCTCCACCTGTCACTGTGTCACTTGGGCTACTACTAGGCATTGACGGCCCCTCCCCCGCGGAGCTTGTAGAGGCACCTACGTCAACGCCAGCATCAGCCACGTCTGCTTCAGTTTGCGAGTGTGTCAACTGTGAAGTCTGACTCACAACTTCAGCCTCATCTGCTGATCCTTTTGTCTCATAAATCTGTTCTATCGCTGGCTGCTCGTCTGTCGCGCTAACAACACCATTCTGTTCTATCACTGGCTGCTCGTCTGCTGCGCTATCATCATCGTCATTATCAAGGGGCGGGACCCTCAGCCTAACCCTAGCCCTCGGTGCCCTGGCTACAGACTGCCCTTCTGCTGCAGCCTCGGCACTTTGTTTTTGCGGACACGCAAGACGCTTATGTCCAAACATCCCGCACTCAAAACATCTCATGTTGCCACCATTAGCATAGACCATATAGTGACTATTGTCATATTTCACTTTGAATGACACCTCCAACTCCTGCGTAGGAGAATCGAGGAACATGTATGCCTGTCTGCGAAGCGAGTGAACATGCTTTAGCTTTGCGTCTTTACACCCGAGACTTACAGCCTTGAGTGGGCTGGAAAACTTGCCAAAGCGTTTGGGTTCTTGCTCTAACAGCTCGTTTGGGATAAACGGCGGTACACCTGAAACTATAACTCTCGTAGAGGGTGCATACAGCGTGGAAACCTGTACAAACAGGTCACGCATGAACACACCGCTCGCAACAAGTTGATGCACATATCTTTCCTCTTTAACAAACACGATAACACCTTTATTCATGCGCGATGCATATTCAAGGTTAACGTGCTCAATCAGTTCTCCGACAGCCAACAAAACCTCTTCCACCGTAACAAAAGGCTGCGGTACCAGCCGAACTCCATGCTTAATGGACAGAGACGGCGTCCCATGGGACGCCATCTCCCCCCCAAGCCTCTTCCCAAGTCACGCCAAACAGCCGAGTAACTTCACAATCCAGCGAAAATAAAGAAAAGGATAACCTTGCCTGCTCATGCGAAAAACAACAGAAAAAGCCAAACAGAAACAGTAGAATCCAAGAGTTTCAGGCCTCTCACTCACGCATTCACTCACAACCTACCACCGTGCTCTCAGCACACACTCACACACGCGCGCGCACAAGAGAGAGAGAGAGAGAGAGAGAGAGCGAGAGAGAGAGATGCAAATAGTGAAAATAGCTGGTCTGCAAGCTCAACTTTTTGTGACTTTTTGCAATGTGAGTGAGTGAGTGAGTGAGAGAGACGTCCAAATCTTAAAAAAAATATATTTTATATTTTATTTGTCTGAGAATTCCACTATTCTACTGTGCTCTCTCTCTCTCTCTCTCTCTCACCTTCACCAGAACATACACATAGGCTACAGTATTTGTTCATTGAGCGTGGCCAGTGTGTGTATTTTGATTTGAAATACATAATGATGAATAGATGTAGTCTACTGTTGCTTGTGTGTGTGTGGCTCATTGAGCGTGGCCAGTGTGTGTATTTTGATTTGAAATAAATAATGATGAATAGATGTAGTCTACTGTTGCTTGTGTGTGTGGGGCGACTGTGGCTCAGGAGGTAGAGCAGGTCGTCCAATGATCCATGGGTCGGCGGTTCGAATCCCGGCTCCTCCTGTCTACATGTCGAAGTGTCCTTGGGCAAGACACTGAACCCCAAATTGCTCCCGATGTGCTGGTTGGTACCTTGCATGGCTTCCGCCGCAATCGGTGTATGAATGGGTGAATGTAATGCACAATCTATGTAAAGCGCCTTGGATAAAGGCGCTATATAAATGCACCATTTACCATTTGTGTGTGTGTGTGTGTGTGTGTTTTTAGACAATAGACCACTTAGCACTTGATTTAACTATAAAATAAATGAAGACGATGAAGGATATCGTCAAGGGGTTGGCAATGATTGACACACTTGTTATTCATATAGACGGGTCAAAATGGGTACGCCCTGGATGAAATGTATGTTTCACTATATATAAAATACCATGACTCTCCCTCTGAATGAAATTAAAAATCGGGTCCTACTAATTAACCCTAAAAATCTATAGACCTACCCTTAGGGTTAGCTGGAACACACGCTCAGCATCGCGGGATGCAAGTTGAGCTTGCGGATTCATTGAAGCAGGCCAGCGCTGTCATGTCTGTCAGACATCTATAATGTGGTCATTTAAATGTAGGCCTACTATTATATATGCACGCACTTATAATATATAATATGTGTTATCGCATAAAAATGGGCAATCAACATATAGCAGCACCCCCAGCACCCCCCACCAGCAGATGTATATAAACATGGGACATGAAGGATTTCTGCAGATGTTTTCACTAAGCCATTGTATATGCCTATAATAGTTCGTTAATTAATATCCCCGATAGTAAAACAAAATTAATTTAATCAGAGTCTACAATTGAAATGTGGGACGTGACTTGATGCCCCCCCCCCACACACACAAACACACACACACACACACAGACACACACGCTGGCCACGCTCAATGAACAAATACTGAATGTTCCGGTGAAGGTGAGAGAGAGAGAGAGAGAGAGAGCCCAGAGGAAAGCATAATCCAAGTTTGAGATCTCATCTCTGGCTCATTTGTTTCTTAAGCCATAAATGAGATCAATGTGAGGAAAAAGGCAGATATCAGCTCATGGCTCCTGTTTCTCAATGTTTTCTCCTGAGAAATAGACTCAGTATGTCTCAGATGGAACCTCTGATGAGCCATACAGGAGATCTAAAAAATGGCTTAAAGGTATATTCAGTGATTTCACTCAAAAAACCTTAGGTTTCGTTTTTGGCTGTGGGACCCAGCCTTTCGTCCAATCAGGATAGAGAGTCAAAAACGAAACCTAAGGTTTTTTGACCCCCAGGGGTTAACTGGGGACAGGGAGGAACTCCTTATATGGTCAGCACACTCTATAGTAGGGAGGATTATCACAACAAAACAAAAAAATAAGTGATATTTGAATTAAGTGAAATCACTGAATATACCTTTAAATGTTGCTCAATGTAGCAGCATTTTTGCATCTCAAATGTATGTTTCTCCTTGTTCTCTCCTGAAAAATAGACTCAGTATGTCTCAGATGGAGCTCTGATGAGCTATACAGGAGATCTAAAAAAATAATTAAATGTTGCTCATTATAGCAGAATTGTTGCATCTCAAATATAGCTCAGAGTGAGAGCTCAACATAATCTCCGCTCTTTAAAGGACAACTTTAGTTTTTTTCAACCGAGGTTCATATTATAGGTTGTCATTAGATAAAGTAAAAGTTGGGTGGTGTTTTTTCTTCATGTACTGCTTTCTTTAGTTTTAGCGATTTCCGCAATTTTTGGACAGGGGGGCGGGGGCATTCGAACAGGGGGCTAAATATGTATTTGTTGGCCAAATTTTACGGCGATTTCTTTATTATTATTTACTATAACCCTCCTACACCCTATGAAATTATATCTGACCTATACACTGACACGAAACAAGACAGGAACGCCCAAAAACGTCACAGCCGGTTTTTTAACAAGACAGGAACGCCCAAAAACATCACATCCGGTGTTTTACCCCGGGCAGAATTTTCTATGGCTGCCAATGCAACTCTTTCCAATCCTTAATCACATACGGCAAACACCTATGCCGATAATATCTAACTTGCGGAGGTAACGTGCCTTGTCCGCGGGCAACAGATCTTTCAACGTATGGCATTGCAAATACGTTAGATAATCGCTACTCTGCGCAATATTGTTTTGAAAATGCCGCAAATTGCATTGCAGTGAACGAGAGCAAATCACAAATCACAAATCTTACCCCGGGGGGTGGGCGGAGCCGCGGAGTCGCAGCTGACGCCCCTCCCTCCGCTCTGATGACGCGTTGTTATGTCAATGTATATCACGGGCCTTTTCTTGTAAAAGGGGAGGTGACAAACTGACGCGTTGAGCTGCGACAAGACAACATGGCAGCCTCCAGCAGCACGTTCGTTCAGACCAGACAGTATATGCTACAGCTACACAGACACGTCGGAAAACAATTGGTAGTTTACTAGTTTGAAGTTTAGTAATACTGCTTTCAGTTATTTTTGTCGTTTCATGTTTTTCACCAGAAAAAGTCATGGTTCGTCGTTGCGCTTATCCAAATTGTGATAATATAATGAGCCCGTTTGACACGCTCAGCTTCCACAGACTTCCATTGAAATCTCTGCCAATTCTCAAACTATGGCTCGTAAATCTACAAATGGACGTAGAATGTTCAGAAGTACAGCTGCGCGCTAAAGATTTGAGGGTTTGTGGTGCTCACTTCGATAATGAAGACTACATTCAAAATCCAAGAAAGATGAACAAGGGAGTACAACCCGTGAAGCTTCATCTGAAGGCAGAAGCTGTTCCAAGAGCGTTGTCTGTCAGGCAAGAGGACGAGGTAAATAATATTGTCTTGGTATGTACTTGTAGTTGTTTATTTTGTTACAGACAAACTGTATTGAATGTACTTTATTGGCTATTATGTTTCAATCGCGTTGCTTTGAGACACAGACATACAATAACCTATCAGTTATTTTATGTAATATATATGTATCTGTCTGTCAAGGACCTAATGGACAAAGTAAATGTCCATGGAACCCAGGAATACATATGTAGCATTTTACCAGGCCACAGACCTGTGATATGTCTATTTGATTCTACTGTATATGTACACTAATGGAATCAGACACATAATAGTCAGTTTTATTACTATTTTACTTGTGTTACATTGCATCACTGTAATGTGAAATACTCATCTGATCACCCTCTACCTAATTATTATTATTTTTGGCACTGCAACTTACTTGACTTGTGACTGTATTGCAATCGACATTCAAATAGGCTGATTGGAATGTGTGAAACAGAGAGATAGGATTGATGGGTGTCTATTTGCATGTTTATAGAGTGCTTTATTTATTTTTCCAAGATACATTTGTAGCAGAAGAAATATATTTCAATAAGGGTGGTTTGATGCTGTTGTCACCTTGACAGTGGTGACTACATCAAACCACCCTTCTGATATATATTTTTAGGTAAACAAACACTACTTTAGTAATGAAACAATTTCACTTTGACAGTATAATATCAATAAAAATTCTGTCTTGTTATTTCTTTTTGTCCTTAGACATGTTGTAACGGTTTGTTATAGATCATGGATCTGGGGTGCCAGCCAGGCACAAAATGTTAGTTAAATAGGGTAACCGTTGCATAAGGCTGTGCAGCATACCGTGGTCCGCACCACACTGCACACCCTGTAGAGTCACTTGTAAACACAATAAACACAGACACGGTAGAGTTGCAGTTAATAAGTTGTATAATGAAATGCTGTCACAGCTGACTGCACTTCCTCCTGCCGCTAGCCAGGTGCGTGACGTCAGGGCATAAAAAGACGTATCAGTCTGGAGTGTAACTGACGGCACAGATGGGCGTGCGTGGTGTGCGTGCGTGCGTGCGTGGCGACGCTAATCGCCACAATGTGTAGGAGGTGGTGGGAACAATGAACCCATTATAGATGATGACGAGGGGCCTGCTTCTATTGGACCTTCTGGCCTGCAACTGATTGTCTATAGCCCACAACAGAAGCTTTCCAATAGTGGTGTGTTTCGAGTGTCACACACAAAGCCTGCCAGACATGCAGTGTATCGGGCATTCCCAGTTATAAGAGAGAGATTTGTGGTGAGTTGTTGTCACTACATAGTACATATGATAGCTATGAATGTAAACGTATCAAACATTTTTGAGCGGTGCAGCCGATACTATGCACAGCTTTGTGTCTGTCTTTCTGTCAGTTTGAGCATGGAATGTGCTCATATGATTGGACATCATGTTGACATCATCAGATGTTATCATTGTGATGAAAGGCACCGATCACTTTTTTTATTATTCTAATAAATCCCATTGTTTTTGGACTGTGCTTAGGAAAAGGAAGATGTTTTGGGTGCCATAGGAGAAGTTGGTCTGTCCACACCGAAATCTGTTGGTCTTCTAAGCCCACTACAAACAGTCAACCGGCCCTCCACTTATGGTCTACATACAGCAGTGGTGAGTTGTTGTTATTCACATTACATATGATTGCTATGGCATATCAAACCTTTTTTTATAATAAAACGATTTTGTAATAAAACCATTGTTTTTGGACTGTGCTAAGAACTCTTCTTTTTATTTTCTATTTTAGGAAAACGAAGATGTTTTGGGTGCCATAGGATCTCCTTTGGTACGTTCCACACCGAAGTCTGTTGGTCTAAGCCTACTACAAATTTCAAAGGTCAACCGGCCCTCCACTTCTGGTCTACATACAGCAGTGGTGAGTTTTTGTTTATTGGCACTACATATGATAGCTATGAATGTAACCATGTCAAACCATTTCATATAAAACTCTTTTTTTTTTATAGGAAAACCAAGACGTTTTGGGTGCTATAGTATCTCCATTTTCCACACCAAGATCTGTTGGTCTAAAAAGGGTCCTTTCAAGCCCACTACAAACTTCAAAGGTCAACCGACCCTCCACTTCTGCATTGCTGGTAATTGATTATCCAATACTTTGTGAAATAAACATTTTACCCAAGTATTTCAGAAATACTTTGTCCTCGTATTCTGATTTCATATAGCCAAATTCAGCAGTCCTTTCATGTTTTGCCGGGGAGTGGGGACCTCCTGGAATACTGTCAAGGACCCCTAGACTTCCATGACACTTGAGAACCACTGATTGAGTAGGCCAGGCCAGGGCCCAGGGACCCCTATAACTCTTGAGTGTATACATGAAACCAAATGAAACTGTAACTGTTCCTAACTATCAATAATTTTGCTGGGAATATTAAATACATATAATCATATAACATATAATACATATTAATCACACAGGCCAATGGTCCTCCTGTAGTAATAGGAGAGGCCTTCCTGTAAGCAATTTGTTGATGAGTGCTTCTACTCTATTTACTGGTGCAACTTATACAGACATTGCAGAATGGGCAGAAATGCTCGGTCTCCAGTTTCCCAAAAACAACATGTTTTACTCAGTGCAGTCGACCTACCTGATACCTGTCATTCATAATGCTTACAAGAAGCACCATGAGAAGCTAATGCAACGCCTCAGAGAGGTGAAAGCAAGCGGAAAGCCCATAGAACTCTGCGGAGATGGGCGGAGTGACAGTCCAGGTGAGGACTGTACTAGTTGTGTTGGGTGTGTGTGTGTGTATACGTACACACACATACATGCATACACACAGGCAATATATATATATATATATATATATATATATATATATATATATATATATATATATACCTGTGTGTGTGTGTGTGTGTGTGTGTGTGTGTGTATATATATATATATATATATATATATATATATATTTAATTATTATTATTATTTTGTCGTCAACAGGTCACTGCGCCAAATATACAACCTATTCTTTCCAAGACTGTAAAACAGATGAAATTGTTCACTTTGAGTTGGTCCAGGTATAGTACTAGGGCTGTCAGAACGAATTTCATAATATGAAAGAAATTCGAATATTAAAATATATATATATATTCGAAAGCTAAAATTGTAAAATTGCCATTCGAATGGAGCTTTTATCATTTATTAATTCTATTTAATATTTTTATTTTGTTTTATGTTATTTTATCCGCTCACTAAATGTATTGAGTAACGAATCTACCGCTGTGAAATCTCCCCGGCCGCTTCCACTGCATGTGAAGAGCGAATGTGGGCCGGGTTCCGGACCCCGTGGCCTCGCGACCGTAATAGAGACGGCTTAGTGGCCCGGTGATAAATGAGCGGAGACTAGCCAGCTACACGAAGGTGACAAGGGCACCGATTGCAAAGGCTGAGCACGCGGTCAAAAACGTCGCAATGTCTCGAAAGTATTTTCGGAGGCTCGATTTTCGTGCGTTCAAGGCCCCGTGGCCTCGCGGTACCGCCGCTGACAAGCCCGCGGTTCCGTGGGTCCTGAGCGGGCCGACGAGGGCTACTCCGCATGGTCAAGCCCGTCGCGCAGAACCCAGGCGGTACCCCCGAAAAGTTCCGAAATGTCCGGAGGAGCGGCGGCGCTTAGAGTGACCGCAATGACATGACATAATGTCCGTGGAAACACAAGCATTCGGTGGGTCTCGCGCTAGGCCTGTCGTTTTACGTTTCACGTTCACTGTAAAATGCATTTGCACTATAGACAGACAACAATCTTACCGTGCTGAGTGCACTGTGCTCAATAAAACAGTTTAAACGCTATTTTGTGCCGTGAAAACCATTATTGCTGTGTGCTGAAACTGAAAGTACTGCTTTGACGTTTGGAAGGGGGGGCCCTCTAGTGGACAGAACGTGCATCGTATTATATTCTGTGTATTATTATAGGCTAAATATGAGCTAAAATAAACAATGTAAATATTCGAATATTTTCGAAAATTACAAATAATGAAGCAATGAAATTCGAATTGGATTATAGATGTGAACTGACAGCCCTATATAGTACCATCCTTTTCTATTCCAAACAAAAACCAACTAGTTGAGAATCCCTGCTAACAGTTATAATTTATAATTATTACTGTAGGTGTCTGAAGCAAAAAGCTCTGTTGAGATGGAGGTCATCGGATTACAGAGAGGCTTGGATTATATGATACACGAAGCTGGATTGGAGATCGATGTGTTCACAACAGACAGATCGACTTCTGTCCGCAAAATCATGAGAGAGAACTACGACAACATTCATCATGAATTTGACCCGTGGCATGTCATCAAGGGTAAGTATCATACAAATACGGTATGTAGTTGAGAGACACACATGCTAGCATACAGAAATACGTGCTTTTTATCACTTTTAGTTTTGAGTATCAATGTTTGTTTGCTGTGGGAATCAAGGTTTGAAGAAAAAGCTTCGAGCTGTATCTCAAAGAAAATCCACAGAATGTCTGAGACCATGGGTGAAGTCCATCTGCAACCACCTCTATTGGTCTTGTCAAACGTGCAACAGAGACTATGAGGTTTGATTATGTTCTTATTATCTGTATCCCATTGACACAGACGGATCAAATGCACCCACATTTTAATATTCAGTTGATCAGAGCTTGTTCACACCTCACTTTTATTCTAGCTTTGAGGGTGGATTCTGCTAATGCATTTCAATTGGAATGAAATCCACAAATGGCAGAAAACCGCTCCATTCCCATTGAAATGCATTGGCAGAATCCCTCCTCATAGGTAGAATAAAAGTATAGTGTGACTGTGCCCTCAAGGAATAAATAGCTTGACATTGGTTATTGGACTTTGATGTGTGAAAACCTGAAATAGGATTGATCTCCAGACATATAGCATAATTTCTACTGCTAAATTTACCTCACCATTTGAAAGACTGTATATGAGTAAATTATGTTACTATTAGCAGTACAAGGAAAATAATGATTTTACGTAATATGTATAGGAACTGGTGCGTCGGTGGAAATCTGTGCTTCACCACATACGTGGTGTCCACCGGTGGGAAGAAGATGACATTGAGTACACTTGTTACCACCGACCCATGACAGAAGATGATCAACAACGAAAGAAGTGGCTTGAGGAAGATTCAGATGCATTCCACAAACTCAAAGCAATTGTCTTGGACAAAAACATGCTCAAAGACATGACACAACTGACATTGTTTCGACATACTGGTAGTCTTTGTATACACAAATGTCATAACCTTTATAAAATACAATGTTTTCTTCCCTATGTTTTCAAAAAAATAATGGTAGTGGACTGCAGTTCAAGACTGCAGTTCAAAAGAAAATATTTCATTTTGAACAGAAACAAACGTTTCGGCTATCCAGCCTTCATCCGTGTGGAGATGAGATCAGTTCAGTCACTCTCCACACCGAAACGTTTGTCTCCTGTTCAAAATGAAATACATTATTTATTTGATATGTTTTGAACGGGTAACGCACCTAAAGCCAGAGTGCGGTGGTCACATGAAGAGTAATTCCCTATGTTTTCTACACAGGTTCACTGGAGAACTTCCATTCGTCAATGCTGAAATACACCCCCAAAAGAATACATTTCCGATACAGTTCCATGTTGGGGCGTACAGAGTTAGCTGTCATGGACCACAATGAGAATGTAGGAAGAGAGCAGGCCAAATCAGCTTCAGGTAAAAATGAGAACTAATTTTATTTGCTGTAGGTTCAGGTTGTCAATACAATCACATACAAATAACTAGAACTGCACACTGTCTACTACACTAGTAGGCGGTAGGCCATAAATGGCAAAAAAAAAAAAAAAAAAAAAAGTATTTTGAAGTATGGTAATGATTACTTATGCCTGTTATGGCAGTGGTGTCAGATTACATATGCTCATATGTCTATTATGTGTATTGTTTTCAAAACAGGTCAAGACCGTTCCAGAAACGCATTCAGCAAATCCAGTGATGAGTGGATCAACAAGCCCATTTACACCAAAACCACCCATCTCTTCCGTGATGACCTCATGGACTGTGTGCTGGCCAGGAGAGATGACAGATCAGTCGTCTACTCTGAACTTCTTCATCCACATAGACAAGAAAAAAGACTGCGTGAAAATATTGCCAAAAATAGAATGCCTGACCCTGCAACATTACTAGACATACGTCTGTCTAGGGGCAAAGCATTCAGTACATCATAAAACCAAAATAAAATACACATGACATGGATATGGACATGGATTTATTTTAGATAGTATTGACATATTTTGTAAACATTTCAAGCATTACAGATGTTTATTATAGTCACTATATTGTATTCCTACCAGAAATCTAAGCATGTGCCCAATTGTTTACAAGTTACAGTATGTGATAGTATGCAAAGTATAGTTGTAGTGTATCTTGCATGTTTATCTGGTGCCATGTACACTCAAGAGTTACAGAACAAACAGGGTCTCAGAAAATCTCATGTCCCTTGATGTTTATGACTGTATTTACAGACAGATTTGATCTGACTGTAGAGCACTTTGGTTGACCACTGGTCTTTGTAAAGAGTTTGAGTTGATTTACTCACCATCACAGTCCATGAAAGAGGTCCTCAGTGGGAACGAATCCTCTGTATGTACCATCTGGGCTCGGGTATTTCTGTCTCACCTGGTGAATGGACACGGGAAAAAGGGGGTACCTTGTTTGCATGTTTTCCAAAATGTAAAAGGAAAAAAGTGTGAAGTAATGGAATACATCATACCTGCTGGCACACACACGCTGGCAGAGGAATACGGTAATGTCTGCCGAGCGTTTCCCCTTGTAAGACCCATTCCAGCGTGATTCTGTACCCAGCCAAACGATACTGCCTACAGTGAGAAGAGAAGAAAAGTTGGAAAAAAAAGTTGAAAAGTTGGAAAGAGTGTTATCTCTCACAGTCAGCATGCAGTGCCAGTTGTTGTCACAGGGTGGTGCACTGCATGCTACCTGTCGGTGTGTGTGTGTGTAAGAGCTCAGAGTTATAATGCTCAACACACACTTGTCAAAATTCTATTTTTGAAATGGCCATACATTATATTGTTCCTGGAGGCTGGTTCAAAATGGATCATAACAGGTCTGTAACTGACTGTACAACTGGAACCAAATGGACACGTAGACGTAGGGGGTCCTAGCAAATAAAAAGTAAATCTGTCATACAGACATAAGTTATGATTCCAGTAACGCCAATCGGGGAACACTCTTGCACTGGGTGACACACGCACACACACACACACCCCTTACCCGTCAGTCAGTGTCCCTCCTGGTCCAGCAGGCATCGGCTGTTTCTTCCAGTTGATTTTTGGGATCCGAAAGTATGTCCCGAGTACATGCCGATCTAAATGGGAATGAAAGCTGTGTGCAGAGCTTTCCTCTTCGGTGCCAAACTCATCAAAAATAAATTGGGCACGGGGCCACACTCTGCAGCACAGAGACTCGACTTCTGTTGGCATTGCTGGGCAACATCCACACAGACAGTGCACATTGCTGTTAGCCCTTCTGGGTCTGTTCTCAGCAGCAGCAGTCGCTGCAGCTGAGGCCGCCTCAGCTTCCCTCCGTTCCAATTCCCGCTGCTCCATCTCTTCATCGGTATACTCCGGTTCATATAAATAAGGCTCAACATCGTCGTAGTCCTCTGAAGCTGCAGCCATAGCCAAAAACGTCTACTACTACTATCAATAACAACAACGTGTTCTAATACTATTGTCTCCGTCTCCTCCGTCTACTAGTACTATAGCTTCCAACACAAGTCCCGTACGCGTTCGTTCCTGCTAGTACGGCAAGCCTACCTGTCCATAGTAAAATACAGTACAGCTGGATAGTAAGATCCAGCTGTACTCTGTACATCAATGTGATCTCATTTTAAAATATTAGACATGTACTACTCTAAGCCCTCTGTCTTTTTTTTTTTTAAGATATTTTTTTTGCGGCTTACGCCTTTTATTGATTTTTTAAGGGACAGACAGTAGGCTGACAGGAAACGGGAGAGAGATGGGGGATGACATGCAGTAAAGGCCGTGTCGGGTTCGGGAGTCGAACCCGCGGCACACTGCGACTGGATTACCAGTCCGGTGCCCAGACCGTTACGCCACGGCCTGGGCAAGCCCTCTGTCTTTACCAATACTGTTGTGCTTTTACTGAAGTACACTTCAAATTCTGGACTTTTACTTGTATTACTATATAGCAATATTGATACTTTTTCTGCTGGGATTCTTGCACACTATCCGATTTCTGTAATCTGAGTAGAGGGACAAACTGTGTGGCTTTGTTTTTTAAACCTTATGTTACAGTAAGTACAATAAAACACGGTATCACGGTGGCCTTTGATGCAATATCATGACAGTTTGAGCCTCAGAGTATTAGGAATTGGTAAAAATGTATAAATACAATAGGCCTACATGAGATAAAATAAAACAAACTTGACATCAAATCAACTATATTTTAATAGTACTGATTTACATAAATATATTGTATATAAAAACAGGGGTCTATGGTTGAACTGGAAACTAACAAACTACATGTACAATCATAAAAGTGCATTAGTCAGACTCAGAGGTCACTGAGGCAGGTGGTTTTTCAGGCTTTCGCTGGAGCTGCTTCTGGCCAGAACAGGAGACGCACATGCTGTGGTGAGAGAGGAGAAAACAAGAGTCAGTGTGATTATTACAGAAATTACAGTATATTTGCTACATTTTACAGGACTTTGGTTGATCACTACCACCACTATAAATATAGCTCTGATCCATAGCACTACTGTGCTGTACTGTGCAACGCATTAGAGCTATGGACCAGAGATAATATAACTATGTGAACCTTTATTGAAAATGATATTCCCTTGTGATGTCATCTTTTCTAGGGGGTCAAACAAAATACAGCAAATACAGTAATGTGCTTTATGTGTAAATCTGAGTTGAGTATGTATGGCTCACCATCAGTCCATCAAAGAGGTCTTCAGCTTCGTCAGCATTCTGTACCCATCTGGGCTGACCTAGTGAATGGACACAGGTATAACACTGCTAGTCCTGAAACATACGAACGCTCAGAATGAGTGTAGGGAGAGGGAACATATGGGGCTAGACTCTAGAGCGTCATGCAATAAATCAAGGTATGGTATCAAATTCAAATGCCTCTTCGATTTCTTTGAATCCAACATAAATCCCTGTTGAGATTGGAATTTTCTTCTTATGGCCATGATAATGCAACTGGGAATCACCTATTGTTTTTTCCAAGAGTCTCTCCTTGGAAGTGCCCATTCCAAGACCACACGGTAGGCAACAAGTCGATGTTGGCTGTATAGTAGGGGAAAGACAACTATTATAATTAGCCTATAATAAATAGCGTGTGTGTGTCATCCACACAAAATTTACAAATAAGCATAATTAGTAGCCTACATAACAGGACAGGTAAAAATGAATAAGTAAACGTTTTATGTAATAGATAGCCATAAGCCATTAGAGGCCTACATTGGTTTGAATAATGTATTGTAGTTAGTTACACTTACTCTGGACAGTTGTCCGTCAGGTCCTTTGGGGGCAGGATGATTTTTCCAGTTCCTCTTGGGGAGTCGAAAGAACGTTCAAAGAACACCAGGGGTTATCAGTGGTGGGAACTCCTCACTGTATACATTATTTATCGCACAGCAACCACAGGTACACCAGTCCAAATGTTCCATGCAGTAGAGTTGGAAAGTTACTTTCTTCTTGAACAGAAGCCTAGGCTGTTGTTGTTGTTGTTGCCGATACACTTGAACAGCTGCGGCTCGAACAAATACAGACGACCGTCATAAGTGAATTCGTATTCGTCATCCGAACTAGTATCGATATTGTCTTTAGGAGCGCATGCCATGTCGATGGTAATATTATATACAAAAACTGTT
Organism: Protomyctophum parallelum; assembly: GCF_964188405.1. Lineage (NCBI taxonomy): Eukaryota > Metazoa > Chordata > Actinopteri > Myctophiformes > Myctophidae > Protomyctophum > Protomyctophum parallelum. The sequence goes on from NC_139705.1 coordinate 1,376,316, forward strand.
TACGTGTGGTGTAGCTCTGTCTTGTTATTCAATGCTGCGCTGCTGGAGGCTGCCATGTTGTCTTGTCGCAGCTCAACGCGTCAGTTTGTCACCTCCCCTTTCACAAGAAAAGGCCCGTGATATTGGTCAGATATAATTTCATAGGGTGTAGGAGGGTTATAGTAAATAATAATAAAGAAATCCCCGTAAAATTTGGCCAACAAATACATATTTAGCCCCCTGTTCGAAAACTAAAGAAAGCAGTACATGAAGAAAAAACACCACCCAACTTTTACTTTATCTAATGACAACCTATAATATGAACCTCGGTTGAAAAAAACTAAAGTTGTCCTTTAATACTGAGATCGATCAAATCCCATAAGACTCAGATAGGCGCCATGACCTTAATTCTTCATAACATATCAAAAGTCTACCAAAATCTGACCACTAGAAATGACTGAAAAGACCCCTTAATTTATTATTCATCATAGACAAATCATTTTGTTGATCAAATTAGCACATATCAATTATAGTTAAGTCATTATAAGCATATTTATTTATATTTATGGGTGGCATGCAGTGGCTCAGGGGTAGAGTGGCTGAGTTCAAACCCGGGCTCCCCCAGAGTTAGTGTCGAAGTGCCACTGAACCTCTATATTGCTCCTGATGTGCTGGTTGGTGCATTGCATGGTTTCCGCCGCCATCGGTGTGTGAATTGATGCACAACCCTAACCCTAAGACAAAATGTCCAGTATCAGTGATTTAATTTCAGTTATTATTAACAATTTGTTAAAGCCTTCAGGATATCTCATTTGAAATACAAATACAAAAACTGGGAGACCACGTGATAGATTTTGAACGTTTGGGAACAAATCCCTTACCAAGAAATAGGTGACTAGTATTATAAACAATTAAAATGAATGCAATTCAACTTCCCTAGGCTGTACTAGGCCTAGGGAACCAGCTTAAAGTTGGGGTGCCTGCAACCTTATACAGGGATTTTAATTCTGACCTCAATAGCTTCGACTACATACCTGGACAAGGAAAGTGGTGCTGTGAGGATATTATTTTTTGGATTTCTGAAGCGCCTTTAACACCATACAAAAGACAAACTGAACAGCATGCATGTTGGCCCACACCTTGTGTCCTGGATCATGGACTACCTCACTGACAGACCACAATATGTCAGGTTGAGGGACTTTACATCTGACACTGTGACCTGCAGCACAGGAGTCCCCCAAGGGACTGTGCTGGCCTCCCTTCTCTTCACCCTTTACGCGGCATGAGCTCATACTACACAGAGATGTGCCACCTTCAGAAATTCTCAGACGACGTAGACACCGCCATCGTCGCGTGCATCAAGGGGGGAGGGGGGGGGGAGACAAACTTGACTCTGTGGCGGTGATGGCAGAGAAGAGGACTCTGGCTAAGACACTAGCCATTCCAGATGATGACAGTCACCCACTGCACACAGCACTTTTTTCCCAGAAAAGCAAATTTAGTAACAGGTTTTTATCCCAGACAGATATACTTAGGAACTCCTTTATCCCAAGGACCATTGTACATTGAATCAATGGCGGCCGTGGGGCGGAGACGAGGTGAGTAGTATGTAAGGACACTATTATTCCCCAGAGACCCCGAGGTCCGATTTCGGCATTCTCAGGACACTCCCTAGGGACGAGGGGGCGGGGCCTAACCCTTTTTTTTTCCGATGACGTCATTATATTGATTTTGCTATTGGCACTTTGCCAGTTTGGCAGTTAGTGTCATCATGATTGTAGTTCTGCTTTTGTGTGAGGATCTCATCATATTGATCGTGTTTGGGTGGACTTTGCCAGTTTGGCAGTTTGGCAATCTGGTTTAAACTAATTCGCCGTCAAGATTATCTAGTATATATGTTTATTCATTAACCAGTGGTACTCTGTACATGCCAGTGAAACTAATTCTCGCCTCGTCTGGGGCAGTAGGTTCTGTACAGGCTGTGTGGCTGTGTGTGTGTGTGTGTGTGTGAGTATTGATTTTGCATGCTTGGATCAATAGTTCGTATATGGGTCGTGACAGGGACATGCTTTTGCTGGGTGTGTGTGTGTGTGTGTGTGTGTGTGTGTGTGTGTGTGTGTGTGTGTATTGCTCTTACTCCCATTTTTGGGAAAATGTATTGAATGAGTTATAAGCAGACAAATTATAGCGATGGTTTTTAACAGCTTAGATTATTTCCAGTTTGGTTATAAAAGTCAGAGAGGAACTGATTATGCAACTATCAGCCTGCTTATCCCCATCTTACTAGGCCAGCTTTTTATTGATTTTACGGTTCCTTTCAACCGCAAGCAGTGGTCTCAGTTGTCTTACTGAGGAAGGGGGGACAGTGGGGAGGAATCATACAGAGCATATCTATTATCTCTTCAGAACTGGTGCGGGGGAAGAAAAAAAAAACTCGTTAGGGATCAATGTGACAAAAACAAAAGAAACTTGTCATTCATGAAGAGGAACCTGTGCAGGCCATTACAAATGGTGGACAAATAATGGAGGTAGTAGACAGTTTTAAATACTTAGGCAGATATATTGACAGCAAACTCATTTTCAGTGAAAATACTGAACAGATTTTTAAAACTTGTAACCAACGTCTCCACCTACTACGCAAGCTCAATTCCTTTAGAGTGAGCAAGCATATCGTGGAAACAGTCTATAAAAACCTGATAGAGGGAGTCTTGTGTTTTAACATGGCAATGTGGTTTGGCAATCTAAAGGTCAAACGAAGAAGCAAGCTGCAGCGAATAGTAAATCTAGCCTCAAAAATAATTGGGAAGAGACACCAGCAATTAGGCTGTATCTACAATGAGATACTTCGTAAAAAAAAAAAACTATCAAGATAGCAAACGACCCCGTCTCATCCACCCTGCACCGACTTCCAGCTACTTCCCTCTGGTAGATGGTACAAACTAGGCATGCCATGGTATGAGATTTTACAGTACGGTACGATGCCGATATTGATAATCTATACCTCGGTATTCCAAGGTATTTATATTTATAAAAATAAAATAAAGATTGCCTCCCTTGACCTATGTCTAGTGACTACCTCCACATCCTTATAAGCCGTTCTTTGTCCCCCAACATGCAGGCCTACACATATATATATATATATATATATATATATATATATATATATATATATATATCATAATATATGCCATGATTATGAATTGATTACCCTGGACCGAATGGAAACAAGACAGCAAGGACTTTTATCAGTGATCCCATTGGATATGTGGTTGACTGTATCCTATACTGATTACACTTCTGCCAATAAAAGTATTCAGTCAGTGAATCAATAGCTATTCCTCAGTCCCCATTGTATTTCACTGTACTATGGCTCCCCCTAATGGCCGTTTAATTTGTACCCAGTATGGTGGAGCAGAGGTGATGCAATCTGCGCATGATCACAACTGTCAATGTGTGCCTCCGTGTTGACAGTCCACACTTAGTTACTACATATGGAAATATGGAATATACATTTGGATCTGGGTGTTTTTCAGCATCACTAACTCAAAGGTAGGAAGCAACTTTTCAATCTACTCCATCTGTGGGGTGAAAATATTTGTGTTAAGTGTTGTTGATGATGTAACCGTTTGTTTTTTACTGTTTGGTAAAGTTTTGCATGGTTCAGGTTGTCTTAAGGTTTTGTTTTAATGTATGACTTGGATTATTTTGGTACGTGGTGGCGTATTTTGTGACAGTTGCATGGTTCATGATGTCTTAATGTTTTGTTTTAATGCATGACATGGGTTATTTTTGGTATGTGGGTATGTGGTTGGGGAATTTTTACATGGTTCATGATGTCTTAATGTTTTATTTTACTGTATGACATGGGTTATTTTTGGTATGTGGTGTGGTGTTTTGTGACATCTGCATAGGTCAGGCTGTCTTAATGTTTTGTTTTAATGTATGACTTGGGTTATTTTTGGTATGTGATGTGGTGTTTTGTGACATCTGCATAGGTCAGGCTGTCTTAATGTTTTGTTTTAATGTATGACTTGGGTTATTTTTGGTATGTGATGTGGTGTTTTGTGAGTTATGCATGGTTCAGGGTGTCTTAAGGTTTTGTTTTAATGTATGACTTGGGTTATTTTTGGTATGTGATGTGGTGTTTTGTGAGTTATGCATGGTTCAGGTTGTCTTAATGTTTTGTTTGAATGTATGACTTGTATTATTTCTGGTATGTGGTGTGGTGTTTTGTGAGTTATGCATGGTTCATGATGTCTTAAGGTTTTGTTTAATGTATGACATGGGTTATTTTGGTATGTGATGTGGTGTTTTGTGACATTTGCATAGGTCAGGGTGTCTTAATGTTTTGTTTTAATGTATGACTTGGGTTATTTTTGGTATGTGGTGTGGTGTTTTGTGACATCTGCATGTTTCAGGTTGTCTTAATGTTTTATTTTAATGTATGACTTGGGTTATTTTTGGTATGTGATGTGGTGTTTTGTGAGTTATGCATGGTTCATGGTGTCTTAAGGTTTTGTTTAATGTATGACTGGGTTATTTTGGTATGTGATGTGGTGTTTTGTGAGTTATGCATGGTTCAGGGTGTCTTAAGGTTTTGTTTTAATGTATGACTTGGGTTATTTTTGGTATGTGGTGTGGTGTTTTGTGACATCTGCATGTTTCAGGTTGTCTTAATGTTTTATTTTAATGTATGACTTGGGTTATTTTTGGTATGTGATGTGGTGTTTTGTGAGTTATGCATGGTTCAGGGTGTCTTAAGGTTTTGTTTTAATGTATGACTTGGGTTATTTTTGGTATGTGGTGTGGTGTTTTGTGACATCTGCATGTTTCAGGTTGTCTTAATGTTTTATTTTAATGTATGACTTGGGTTATTTTTGGTATGTGATGTGGTGTTTTGTGAGTTATGCATGGTTCATGGTGTCTTAAGGTTTTGTTTAATGTATGACTGGGTTATTTTGGTATGTGATGTGGTGTTTTGTGAGTTATGCATGGTTCAGGGTGTCTTAAGGTTTTGTTTTAATGCATGAGTTGTATTATTTTGGTATGTGATGTGGTGTTTTGTGACATTTGCACGGTTCAGGTTGGGTTAACGTTTTGGTTTAATGTATGACATGGGTTATTTTTGGTATGGGGTGTGGTGTTTTGTGACATTTGCATGGTTCATGGTGTCTTAATGTTTTGTTTTAATGTATGACTTGGGTTATTTTTGGTACGTGATGTGGTGTTTTGTGACATTTGCACGGTTCATGATGTCTTAATGTTTTGGTTTAATGTATGACTTGGGTTATTTTTGGTAGGTGGTGGTGTATTTTGTGACAGTTGCACGGTTCATGATGTCTTAATGTTTTATTTTACTGTATGACATGGGTTATTTTTGGTATGTGGTGTGGTGTTTTGTGACATTTGCACGGTTCATGATGTCTTAATGTTTTGGTTTAATGTATGACTTGGGTTATTTTTTTGGTAGATGGTGGTGTATTTTGTGACATTTGCATGGGTCAGGGTGTCTTAATGTTTTGTTTTAATGCATGACATGGGTTATTTTTGGTACGTGGTGATGTATTTTTGGTATGTGGGTATGTGGTTGGGGAATTTTTACATGGTTCATGATGTCTTAATGATTTGTTTAAGGTATGAGTTGTATTATTTTGGTAAGTGATTGTATGTTTTGTGGCATTTGCATGGTTCAGGTTGGCTTAATGGTTTATTTTAATGTATGACTTGGATTATTTTTGGTACATGGGGGTGTATTTTGTGGTGTTTGCATGGTGCATGGTTCAGGCATGCCGTGGGCATGTCTGTGGCCGTTTGAGCTGTGAGGTTGGCGGTTAATACTGAGTAATGTACGGTTAGTTCATGCTAGTAGGGTACATGTTTAAAGTAATCATGTATATCATATTGGCGTAACTAAATTTGAAATGAGTTGAGTGGACTATGTATTTTTAGATGAACACACTATGTTGTTCACCTACAATTATAGGGATCGATGACTAGAGTAGATTGACGGCATTTTACAATAGCTACTATTACGTATTATTGACATTTAAAGTTAGATAGACTATAGTCTATACTACATGGTGGTATAGGCATCCATGGACTTCCAGGGAATTCAACCCGAATCTGTAGACGGGGTCTGTACACAAAACACCATGTTTTGTGTTGACAATAACTACGAGGCAATAACAGCCATCATACTAGTAAATATTATGTATACTAGTTAAATTATCTAAACTCTGTGATTTGGCATAGACATTTTTTCACGACACATAGGAAGAGTCTAAACTACATGCATAATAATAAAATATGGTTGAATGTTTCAAATACTGGATAGTTAGAATGGGTCATGCATGTTTTTAATACAAGCACCTTAACATCACCATGTCTGATGGTGCAGTGTGTAAATGTAACAGGTTATCTACATGGTGTATACTAAAGCATGTAATACTGATGTACCGATGTTTTTCCAAGAGTTCAGATCGTATAGTTTAGAAAATTGTGTAAGTCTATACTATACGAGGTCTTTAGATCATGGTCAGCACCAAATATCATACCAAAAGTCTGTATCTTATGTTTATCAGGTTTTATTTTGATCAGAAAATAGACAATTATACAGATGAACATACACTGTAGCACAACATGGAGCAAAATGTACAAGACAATGAATTCACCAGGACATCAAATATACTCAGTCATCAACTATTTATAATGTATATCTATATATATATATATATATATATATATATATATATATAGATATATATACAACGATGCAATCAGGTCAATCATAGTGGCAATAGTTATGTCCTTGATTATTATTTTTTTGGATCATATCAGGGTAAATCCTTCCAGTAATGCAAATAAGATGTACATAGCCTATGGATTCTTGACATTGGCAGTGGTCCTACCTCAATACCGCTAGTTCTCAATACCTTAATAACCCCCGGTATAAAATCATCAGTCCACAACTTGTTCATTAAATCTTTAAAATGATTGTAGAAGTAATATCGGGGCGTAATATTCAAACATGTGTGCTCGGTTTGACTAGAATGGTCTATGCGGCAGCCGTTGCAATCATCCTTCATCTGTTCGGTTATAGCGTTTGTGAGTAGTTGAGCAACATGTATTTTCAGAATATCTGTAAGATTTGTGGGGTTTGTCCCAACAAACTCATCCAAAGTCAGTGGCCAATTCAGGGGGTATGGCGGCGAAAGCAATGGTGTGTCGGAGGCTGGAGGGTCATGGGGAGCAGTTGAATTTGGGGGTGATAGGTCTACCCTCTCAAAATACTCTGTGTCCCCCGCACCATAGCCCCAAAATGCCCTCTCAAAATGTTCATCGTTCTCCGGATCATAGTCGCAAAATGCCCGGGCATCATCATATTCATCGCTGTCCGTATCTGCAGTACTGATGTTATGCCACCACGGGGGGTGTATACATGGTCCATTGCGGGTCCATCCACCATGAGAGGTCCCTTCATTCGAGTTTGATTCTCCCAATGAAGAAGTAGAATCCTCCATGGTGCGTGAATGGCGCAATATACTGGCAATAAGGATATTATCTACATCTATGCATCTACTCTATATAGCCTATGCCGTGGACTCTCCAAGCTTAAATTATAAAGTATATTGATCAATATTGTTCAAAATCGTATGGCTAATAATTAACAAAAATGTATACATGTACATGTAGAAACATGCATTATTTTTTAGATACTGGTTTGAAACTGCTGACGACAACATAAGTTAATAGCCTAGTTGAAATGTATCAGTGTAAATGTATTGTAGACACTACCATGAATAATCACTGAGAGGGGTGGGGTGTATAGCTAAGGAACAAACTAATTAAAAGGGACGGCTCAGATCTAGATGTATGTATAGAGCAAAGAGAGTTAGGCTTATTCACACCAGAGGATAAGGCTTATTCACAGCAGAGGATAAGGCTATATGAGATAATTTCTCAGGAAACACCATTTGTTATCAACTATCTCCTCTTAGTATTAGTCATGGAGGCTATGGGTAAACCACGTAACCCCGTTGAACCTGTGGAGCACCAGTTATATAGCCCGTATATTACCCCTCTCAGACTAGAGGAATATAATTCAACACGGGGTAGATTTGTCTATACCCGTGATTTTGAATTATACAAAGAGAGGGCAGAGGACGAGATCATGGCCGCGGAGCTGCTAAGTAACCATATGTTGAGAATTGATGAGCAGGACTTCGAGTCGGACGGGTTAATAATCGATACGGATGAGGAATATTTTGCTAGCATCGAACCATTGGACATGACTACGAGCAAGAAAACTCCTGGACTGTCCGAAAATGCGGAATTTGTACACCTCTCCCTTACAACCCCGTCCTCCCGAGCACCGAACTCTGAACCAGAGAACTACTCCAATCCACCACCATCCCCTGCAGACTCTGGTGATGAGGACGTACCATCCCCTCTGTCTGCACCCAAGGCATGTCGACGATCTCAGCGTCTGCTTCACCTAAAAACTAGATAGTTGAAACCCAACTTTACCTGGTTGAAACCCCAAAGCGAATGGGAATGAACTGAACATGTCTATTAATTGTAATGTGTAACATACTTGTGTAAATACGTGCTATGTTTCTCCGTAATAAAAACAAAAAAAAATCAACATATCTTCATTGTTGTTTTTATTTCATATATATATATATATATATATATATATATATATTTACACTATTACCGGTGTTAGATTCTAGTTAGGTTCTTACGGTGGTAGTATACTAAACTTTGCGACTATTGTAACTAATCAGGATTATGCAATGGTGATGATCCTTCCTTTTAATTAGTTTGTTCCTTAGCTATACACCCCACCCCTCTCAGTGATTATTCATGGTAGTGTCTACAATACATTTACACTGATACATTTCAACTAGGCTATTAACTTATGTTGTCGTCAGCAGTTTCAAACCAGTATCTAAAAAATAATGCATGTTTCTACATGTACATGTATACATTTTTGTTAATTATTAGCCATACGATTTTGAACAATATTGATCAATATACTTTATAATTTAAGCTTGGAGAGTCCACGGCATAGGCTATATAGAGTAGATGCATAGATGTAGATAATATCCTTATTGCCAGTATATTGCGCCATTCACGCACCATGGAGGATTCTACTTCTTCATTGGGAGAATCAAACTCGAATGAAGGGACCTCTCATGGTGGATGGACCCACAATGGACCATGTATACACCCCCCGTGGTGGCATAACATCAGTACTGCAGATACGGACAGCGATGAATATGATGATGCCCGGGCATTTTGCGACTATGATCCGGAGAACGATGAACATTTTGAGAGGGCATTTTGGGGCTATGGTGCGGGGGGGACAGAGTATTTTGAGAGGGTAGACCTATCACCCCCAAATTCAACTGCTCCCCATGACCCTCCAGCCTCCGACACACCATTGCTTTCGCCGCCATACCCCCTGAATTGGCCACTGACTTTGGATGAGTTTGTTGGGACAAACCCCACAAATCTTACAGATATTCTGAAAATACATGTTGCTCAACTACTCACAAACGCTATAACCGAACAGATGAAGGATGATTGCAACGGCTGCCGCATAGACCATTCTAGTCAAACCGAGCACACATGTTTGAATATTACGCCCCGATATTACTTCTACAATCATTTTAAAGATTTAATGAACAAGTTGTGGACTGATGATTTTATACCGGGGGTTATTAAGGTATTGAGAACTAGCGGTATTGAGGTAGGACCACTGCCAATGTCAAGAATCCATAGGCTATGTACATCTTATTTGCATTACTGGAAGGATTTACCCTGATATGATCCAAAAAAATAATAATCAAGGACATAACTATTGCCACTATGATTGACCTGATTGCATCGTTGTATATATATCTATATATATATATATATATATATATATATATATATATAGATATACATTATAAATAGTTGATGACTGAGTATATTTGATGTCCTGGTGAATTCATTGTCTTGTACATTTTGCTCCATGTTGTGCTACAGTGTATGTTCATCTGTATAATTGTCTATTTTCTGATCAAAATAAAACCTGATAAACATAAGATACAGACTTTTGGTATGATATTTGGTGCTGACCATGATCTAAAGACCTCGTATAGTATAGACTTACACAATTTTCTAAACTATACGATCTGAACTCTTGGAAAAACATCGGTACATCAGTATTACATGCTTTAGTATACACCATGTAGATAACCTGTTACATTTACACACTGCACCATCAGACATGGTGATGTTAAGGTGCTTGTATTAAAAACATGCATGACCCATTCTAACTATCCAGTATTTGAAACATTCAACCATATTTTATTATTATGCATGTAGTTTAGACTCTTCCTATGTGTCGTGAAAAAATGTCTATGCCAAATCACAGAGTTTAGATAATTTAACTAGTATACATAATATTTACTAGTATGATGGCTGTTATTGCCTCGTAGTTATTGTCAACACAAAACATGGTGTTTTGTGTACAGACCCCGTCTACAGATTCGGGTTGAATTCCCTGGAAGTCCATGGATGCCTATACCACCATGTAGTATAGACTATAGTCTATCTAACTTTAAATGTCAATAATACGTAATAGTAGCTATTGTAAAATGCCGTCAATCTACTCTAGTCATCGATCCCTATAATTGTAGGTGAACAACATAGTGTGTTCATCTAAAAATACATAGTCCACTCAACTCATTTCAAATTTAGTTACGCCAATATGATATACATGATTACTTTAAACATGTACCCTACTAGCATGAACTAACCGTACATTACTCAGTATTAACCGCCAACCTCACAGCTCAAACGGCCACAGACATGCCCACGGCATGCCTGAACCATGCACCATGCAAACACCACAAAATACACCCCCATGTACCAAAAATAATCCAAGTCATACATTAAAATAAACCATTAAGCCAACCTGAACCATGCAAATGCCACAAAACATACAATCACTTACCAAAATAATACAACTCATACCTTAAACAAATCATTAAGACATCATGAACCATGTAAAAATTCCCCAACCACATACCCACATACCAAAAATACATCACCACGTACCAAAAATAACCCATGTCATGCATTAAAACAAAACATTAAGACACCCTGACCCATGCAAATGTCACAAAATACACCACCATCTACCAAAAAAATAACCCAAGTCATACATTAAACCAAAACATTAAGACATCATGAACCGTGCAAATGTCACAAAACACCACACCACATACCAAAAATAACCCATGTCATACAGTAAAATAAAACATTAAGACATCATGAACCGTGCAACTGTCACAAAATACACCACCACCTACCAAAAATAACCCAAGTCATACATTAAACCAAAACATTAAGACATCATGAACCGTGCAAATGTCACAAAACACCACATCACGTACCAAAAATAACCCAAGTCATACATTAAAACAAAACATTAAGACACCATGAACCATGCAAATGTCACAAAACACCACACCCCATACCAAAAATAACCCATGTCATACATTAAACCAAAACGTTAACCCAACCTGAACCGTGCAAATGTCACAAAACACCACATCACATACCAAAATAATACAACTCATGCATTAAAACAAAACCTTAAGACACCCTGAACCATGCATAACTCACAAAACACCACATCACATACCAAAATAACCCAGTCATACATTAAACAAAACCTTAAGACACCATGAACCATGCATAACTCACAAAACACCACATCACATACCAAAAATAACCCAAGTCATACATTAAAATAAAACATTAAGACAACCTGAAACATGCAGATGTCACAAAACACCACACCACATACCAAAAATAACCCAAGTCATACATTAAAACAAAACCTTAAGACACCCTGAACCATGCATAACTCACAAAACACCACATCACATACCAAAAATAACCCAAGTCATACATTAAAATAAAACATTAAGACAACCTGAAACATGCAGATGTCACAAAACACCACACCACATACCAAAAATAACCCAAGTCATACATTAAAACAAAACCTTAAGACACCCTGAACCATGCATAACTCACAAAACACCACATCACATACCAAAATAACCCAGTCATACATTAAACAAAACCTTAAGACACCATGAACCATGCATAACTCACAAAACACCACATCACATACCAAAAATAACCCAAGTCATACATTAAAATAAAACATTAAGACAACCTGAAACATGCAGATGTCACAAAACACCACACCACATACCAAAAATAACCCAAGTCATACATTAAAACAAAACATTAAGACACCCTGACCTATGCAAATGTCACAAAACACCACATCACATACCAAAATAACCCATGTCATACATTAAACAAAACCTTAAGACATCATGAACCATGCATAACTCACAAAACACCACACCACATACCAGAAATAATACAAGTCATACATTCAAACAAAACATTAAGACAACCTGAAACATGCAGATGTCACAAAACACCACACCACATACCAAAAATAACCCAAGTCATACATTAAAACAAAACCTTAAGACACCCTGAACCATGCATAACTCACAAAACACCACATCACATACCAAAAATAACCCAAGTCATACATTAAAACAAAACATTAAGACAGCCTGACCTATGCAGATGTCACAAAACACCACATCACATACCAAAAATAACCCAAGTCATACATTAAAACAAAACATTAAGACAGCCTGACCTATGCAGATGTCACAAAACACCACACCACATACCAAAAATAACCCATGTCATACAGTAAAATAAAACATTAAGACATCATGAACCATGTAAAAATTCCCCAACCACATACCCACATACCAAAAATAACCCATGTCATGCATTAAAACAAAACATTAAGACATCATGAACCATGCAACTGTCACAAAATACGCCACCACGTACCAAAATAATCCAAGTCATACATTAAAACAAAACCTTAAGACAACCTGAACCATGCAAAACTTTACCAAACAGTAAAAAACAAACGGTTACATCATCAACAACACTTAACACAAATATTTTCACCCCACAGATGGAGTAGATTGAAAAGTTGCTTCCTACCTTTGAGTTAGTGATGCTGAAAAACACCCAGATCCAAATGTATATTCCATATTTCCATATGTAGTAACTAAGTGTGGACTGTCAACACGGAGGCACACATTGACAGTTGTGATCATGCGCAGATTGCATCACCTCTGCTCCACCATACTGGGTACAAATTAAACGGCCATTAGGGGGAGCCATAGTACAGTGAAATACAATGGGGACTGAGGAATAGCTATTGATTCACTGACTGAATACTTTTATTGGCAGAAGTGTAATCAGTATAGGATACAGTCAACCACATATCCAATGGGATCACTGATAAAAGTCCTTGCTGTCTTGTTTCCATTCGGTCCAGGGTAATCAATTCATAATCATGGCATATATTATGATATATATATATATATATATATATATATATATATATATATATATATGTGTAGGCCTGCATGTTGGGGGACAAAGAACGGCTTATAAGGATGTGGAGGTAGTCACTAGACATAGGTCAAGGGAGGCAATCTTTATTTTATTTTTATAAATATAAATACCTTGGAATACCGAGGTATAGATTATCAATATCGGCATCGTACCGTACTGTAAAATCTCATACCATGGCATGCCTAGTTTGTACCATCTACCAGAGGGAAGTAGCTGGAAGTCGGTGCAGGGTGGATGAGACGGGGTCGTTTGCTATCTTGATAGTTTTTTTTTTTTACGAAGTATCTCATTGTAGATACAGCCTAATTGCTGGTGTCTCTTCCCAATTATTTTTGAGGCTAGATTTACTATTCGCTGCAGCTTGCTTCTTCGTTTGACCTTTAGATTGCCAAACCACATTGCCATGTTAAAACACAAGACTCCCTCTATCAGGTTTTTATAGACTGTTTCCACGATATGCTTGCTCACTCTAAAGGAATTGAGCTTGCGTAGTAGGTGGAGACGTTGGTTACAAGTTTTAAAAATCTGTTCAGTATTTTCACTGAAAATGAGTTTGCTGTCAATATATCTGCCTAAGTATTTAAAACTGTCTACTACCTCCATTATTTGTCCACCATTTGTAATGGCCTGCACAGGTTCCTCTTCATGAATGACAAGTTTCTTTTGTTTTTGTCACATTGATCCCTAACGAGTTTTTTTTTTCTTCCCCCGCACCAGTTCTGAAGAGATAATAGATATGCTCTGTATGATTCCTCCCCACTGTCCCCCCTTCCTCAGTAAGACAACTGAGACCACTGCTTGCGGTTGAAAGGAACCGTAAAATCAATAAAAAGCTGGCCTAGTAAGATGGGGATAAGCAGGCTGATAGTTGCATAATCAGTTCCTCTCTGACTTTTATAACCAAACTGGAAATAATCTAAGCTGTTAAAAACCATCGCTATAATTTGTCTGCTTATAACTCATTCAATACATTTTCCCAAAAATGGGAGTAAGAGCAATACACACACACACACACACACACACACACACACACACACACACACACACCCAGCAAAAGCATGTCCCTGTCACGACCCATATACGAACTATTGATCCAAGCATGCAAAATCAATACTCACACACACACACACACACACAGCCACACAGCCTGTACAGAACCTACTGCCCCAGACGAGGCGAGAATTAGTTTCACTGGCATGTACAGAGTACCACTGGTTAATGAATAAACATATATACTAGATAATCTTGACGGCGAATTAGTTTAAACCAGATTGCCAAACTGCCAAACTGGCAAAGTCCACCCAAACACGATCAATATGATGAGATCCTCACACAAAAGCAGAACTACAATCATGATGACACTAACTGCCAAACTGGCAAAGTGCCAATAGCAAAATCAATATAATGACGTCATCGGAAAAAAAAAGGGTTAGGCCCCGCCCCCTCGTCCCTAGGGAGTGTCCTGAGAATGCCGAAATCGGACCTCGGGGTCTCTGGGGAATAATAGTGTCCTTACATACTACTGAGGTGGGAGGGGATTGGTTAGTTAATGTATTTGTTTTGATTAGTTGTAACTTGTGTCTTAACTTATTAACTTTTTAACTTAGGCCTATAGCTATCTATCTGTCACTTTTTTGTGTGAAAATATACATTGCTGGGTGTTTTTACATACAGAGGAAAGCTTTATTAGTTTATTTATATTTCACTCAAATAGTATGAGATACTGTTACACTTAGTAAAATGCCTCTGGAGGCAAGGTCAAAGCAACCAATGATTTGGCACCCCAATATCTTCAAAGTCCAATCTGACCCAACAACCTGCCTCGCACGCTCAGATCAGCCAACGCAGGGAGGCTGGCTGAACATTCACTAAAAAAGCCGGAACAACGCTTCACACATCCCAGACTCTTCTCCCTTCTTTTTTTTTTTAAATATTAGTTTTTTTGGCCTTTCCACCTTTAAAGTGGAGATAGACAGGAAAGAGGGAGAGAGAAGGGGAGAGACATGCAGCAAAGGACATGATGAATGGGACTCGAACATGTGACACGCTGAGAGACCAGGGCCTTATGTGGCATGTGCCTGGACTCTTCTCCCTTCTGGCTCCATAACTATTGTTATGATTGCCGTGCCGTCCTGTGAACTGTGTTACCTGCCGTTCTACTAGTAAAGTTCCTGACTGCCTGGAAATCCTTGTTGTGGCATTATTGCACCCACTCGCCTCCAACACCACATGAAGTGTAGAGAAAGTAAGTCCACAACAGTATGTTATTTAGCATGCCAAATACTACCGAAATCCATTGAAAAACCTTTTGTATCGATCTTTGGGGGTTAAGTGATTTATTTTAAAAGATTGACTCACCTAGAGATCATGTGTACCGATTTACGGAAGATGTTGATGAAATCTGTGTTTGTGATTTGTGGCATTTTGTTCGAAATGGACCAATCATGCAAGCTTTGGAAGTCAATCTTACACAGGATGAAATATGGGAAGAGAGTATGTTTTATATAAAACATACTCTCTCCATGCATTCGGCCTGATGGAGACAACAAAACATACTCTCTTCCCATGCCTTCGGCCTGATGGACACAACTAAACATACACTCTCCCCATGCCTTCGGCCTGGTGGAGACAACTAAACATACTCTCTCCCCATGCCTTCTGCCTGGTGGAGACAACAAAACATACTCTCTCCCCATGCCTTCGACCTGGTGGAGACAACTACACATACTCTCTCCCCATGCCTTCTGCCTGGTGGAGACAACTAAACATACTCTCTCCCCATGCCTTCGGCCTGGTGGAGACAACTAAACATATACTCTCTCCCCATGCCTTATGCCTGGTGGAGACAACTAAACATATACTCTCTCCCCATGCCTTCGGCCTGGTGGAGACAACTAAACATACTCTCTCCCCATGCCTTCTGCCTGGTGGAGACAACTAAACATACTCTCTCCCCATGCCTTCTGCCTGGTGGAGACAACTAAACATACTCTCTCCCCATGCCTTCGGCCTGTTGGAGACAACTAAACATATACTCTCTCCCCAGGCCTTGGCCTTCGGCCTGGTGGAGACAATAAAACATACTCTCCCCATGCCTTCTGCCTGGTGGAGACAATAAAACATACTCTCTCCCCATGCCTTCGGCCTGATGGACACAACTGAACATACTCTCTCCCCATGCCTTCGGCCTGGTCGAGACAACTAAACATACTCTCTCCCCATGCCTTCGGCCTGGTGGAGACAACTAAACATACTCTCTCCCCATGCCTTCGACCTGGTGGAGACAACTAAACATACTCTCTCTCCATGCCTTCTGCCTGGTGGAGACAACTAAACATACTCTCTCCCCATGCCTTCTGCCTGGTGGAGACAACTAAACATACTCTCTCCCCATGCCTTCGGCCTGGTGGAGACAACTAAACTTATACTCTCTCCCCATGCCTTCTGCCTGGTGGAGACAACTAAACATAATCTCTCCCCATGCCTTCGGCCTGGTGGAGACAACTAAACATATACTCTCTCGCCATGCCTTCGGCCTGGTGGAGACAACTAAACATACTCTCTAGGGCTGTCAAAAAAAATCGATTCGAGTTAGAATCGCGATTCTAATGCCGTCCGATTCAGAATCGATTCTCATTTTCCAAAAATCGATTTATTTTTTTTACTTTTTTTATTTTTTATTTTTGCACAAATGTACCTGTACCAGACAGGTACATTTGTGCAAAAAAACAAAAAAAAACAAAACATGCACAGGTACCTCTGCATGCAATGCATTATGGCAGGGTTCCCCAATAGGCGGCCTCTTTTTTTAAGGGTCCCAGATATAAATGGCATTAAATGGGGGTCAGTAGCCTATGCATGTCAAACTGGGCATCCTTTTCAAATGGGGTCTTGCCCTGAAAATGAATTTTCAGGGCAAGACCTCGACCTCGCGCGTGCAGACTCGGCCCCCAGCCTGGTACGCTAGTCAAAATATGGCCCTTGAGGAAAATTAATTGGGGAACCCTGCATTATGGCCTGGGTTTCTGCATAGTGCATTTACTACCAGCTAAGCTAAGCCTGCCAATTGTATTTATTTTACACCTGTTTTAATACTAATGTATTGTTCTGGTATTGAGTGAGAAGAGATTTTGTAACTTTTGTACTGGTTCAAAATTTAACCTTTGTGTGTTTAAATCATTCAGTTGATAAAACCTTTACAATTATACAAGCTTTTTACTAAATGTACTCTGCTTTCATGCCAGAAGACTGGAGTAGATCATGCTAAAATTATATTTAATTGTTTTTAATAAAAATTAAAAACTGCTTTAGAATCGGGAAAAAATCTTTTTTGAATTGAGAATCGGAAAAATCGAAAAGATCGTTTTTGAATCGAATCGTCACCCCAAGAATCGGAATCGAATCAAATCGTGGGACACCTAAAGATACGCAGCCCTAATACTCTCTCCCCATGCCTTCGGCCTGGTGGAGACAACAAAACATACTCTCTCCCCATGCCTTCGGCCTGATGGAGACAACAACACATAGGGTGCCATTTAGGACTTCAAATAATATTACTAATCATATTACAGTTTTATGAGCTGGGGGCGTGTTGTATGTCATATTGCAATTTTGGGCATGTTAAGAAGCGCTCTCGACACCCCGTGGATTGCGCAAAACGGCCTTGAATTAGTCATGGGTGTGTTTAAGACGTGTTTGAGACGTACCCAATCAACATGTCCGTACTATTCTCTTTACCAGTCAGCTGATGTCACATACGGAATGCGCACTTTGGGGATCGTGGTATTACATTTATTCAGGCTGGCACCATAGAAGACATGACATGACTTTGTCACATTTGGGTTAATTATTCCTATTGCACTGCATGCTGTCACCTTTATGCCTCAAAATAATTTGTTTCTATTGAAAAACACCAGTAAAATAATGTTTATTATATTTTATTTCATTCAAGTCATGATGAAGGAATGAGTTGAATGCTGCTGCTTAATGCTGTGCCTGTGGCCCCGATGGTATATGGTCTTCGCTCGTAGCATTTTATTGAAGAAGACTTGAATCGGGTGTGATACAGCATATGAAAGCAAACTTCCCAAGGATTATGGAGATGTTTTTTATTTATTTTTAAGGTTTCTAATCTCAACATTTTACAAAAAAAAAGACGCAAAAAAAGGCTGTTGCCATGTCTCATAGAAACAAGTAAATAGGTCTATAAAAATAAGCGCATATAACAGGGGTCTGCAACCTATTTTAAATGAAGTGCCATGTTTTTATTTTCTAGATAGTGAGTCTGCCATATCCAGATTTAATGACACCACATTAAAATAAAAAAACATATTTTGATTGTCCACAAATATAAAGTTCTTCCTTCTTTTTAAATATGTTCTTGCACATTGTTATAATGATCATTATATATATCCCCCTGCAGTCAGAGTTCATAGTTTTAATGAATGAATGTGATGCATTGTGAGCTGGTATAGATCTGCTATTTTCAAAAGTAATCTTGGAATTGTTTTATTTAATTTTTGGATTAGCCGTCCTTAGTTGGGCAAATGCATTCATCTGGGGATCCTTGACATGGGAATGTGCTGTGTGAGGATCACTGGTTTAAACAACATTAGGAGAAAAGCCCAAATAACCACTTTAAAAACAAGAAAAGCAACCACAAAATAGTACAACTACCAATATTTACAAGCAACTACAGAAAAAGAAGCCGCTTATAATAAACAGACATGGCAACACTCTAGCAGCCTCCCAGAGGCTCAAGTGTAAAATCAGTGCTTGTTGTGTTTATGAGGTGGTCAGACCCACGTCTAATCGTTATGCGCTGAGTGTTTCTAGGTCAAGGGGCTTAATAGCAAATTGCGCAAAGCGAAAATAATTAACATATGGACACTCCCACAATGCTAAAATATTCAGGAACGCCGTATGCCATATGTGTGTGCGTTCAACACGGGCCGAGTGCGTTCAACACGGGCCGATATGCCTTTCATAATGCCATTGTGCGCAGAGCGAGGGCAATTTCTGTATTACCCCATTGTAAAACGGATCTTCAAAATGGCACCCATACTCTCTCCCCATGCCTTCGGCCTGATGGACACAAATAAACATACTCTCTCCCCATGCCTTCGGCCTGGTGGAGCCAACAAAACATACTGTCTCCCCATGCCTTCGGCCTGGTGGAGACAACTAAACATACTCTCTCTCCATCCCTTCTGCCTGGTGCTGACAACTAAACATACTTTCTCCCCATGCCTTCTGCCTGGTGGAGACAACTAAACATACTCTCTCCCCATGCCTTCGGCCTGGTGGAGACAACTTAACATATACTCTCTCCCCATGCCTTCGGCCTGGTGGAGACAATAGGACAAACCACCTTGCCATTAAAATAAAACGATGGATTTAATAGAATAATTAAATGGGTTAAGGTGTTCACTAGTCCTTTCCTAACATTTTAGTCTAGTTTTTATTTGTTCGTTTTAGTCGACGAAAACAACACTGTCCAGTAGTCTGTCATTACCAACAGGGAAATGCTTTGGTCATGTCTCGGGACCTTCCCCCACACACCCAATACAAACTGACTTGCAAAAATAACCTTAATATTAGAGAACATATATCATAAATTAATACTGAAACCAGATGTAATCATTAAGAGATGTTTAGGCATGTACTATTATGTGTACTATGTAAACTCTTCATTTCCATTTTCCCAGCCAGTAGAAAATGATTGGAAATAATTTAGGGACACCCCAAAATAAGGTTGGCGACCCACCCGAGGAGTCGCTACCCACGGGTTGAGAACCCTTGCCAGTTCCACTTCAGTGGAACAGGTCTATTGATCATGTATTGTTGTAAGTTTGGGTCCCATGAGTCATGACAGAGACCAGCCGTCAGGATGTATTTTATTTTGTAGGCTAGTAATATTCACGTCCTGTGGTAGTATACGCTAAATTAGGTTGTACTTTACTGTTGTGTTCCTTTTATTTTGTAGTATTGTTCCTAGCAGTTTCCTGGTGTCTGCCCTATAGTTACTGTTACCTGTGTTGTCTGGCCTCCCTGTGATTATTATCAGTTATCTCCACCTGTGTCGTTGTCCCTAGAGCCAATCCCTGTGTTGATTGACAGCTGTGTTCACCTGTGTCTGGTTATCCCCGTGTCTATATAAACCCAGTTCTTTGTATTCTCTGTTTGCCATTTCTCAAATGTCCTGCTACAGCTCTCTGTTCTCTTGGTGTTTCCAGCACTCTTTTCTTTTTTTGCAAAGTTTTATTCTCCTATGTGGGTGGATAATTCCTTTGCCGTTTCCTGCCGTGGCTCAGACATATTTTTTATTTTTATTTATAGGATTTAATCTTTATTCAGCATTCTTTTTGTGTGCAAAGTGTTATTCTCCTATGTGGGTGGATAATTCCTTTGCCGTTTCTTGCCGTGGCTCAGACATATATTTTTTAATTTATATTCTTTCATCTTTATTATTACATCTCCTCTTGTTTGGTTGTGAGCAGAACGTACTGGTCAAAAGCAGTAATTAATCCCGTGTTTAAAAACAGCCATGCTGTTAAAATGAGTCTGTTTTGGGTCCAAACACTCCTGTCTCAAAGCATGAAACCACATGTTGGGCCACAAAAACTAAACCAGAACAATTCAAGCCTTCAGTGCCTATATTTATACATTATCCCCATTTACCGTCTATTTCAGTATAAAGTGGCACTCAAACAAAAACAAAGGTATCCAAGGCAATCTAAAGTAAAAGTCCTTTATTAAAATACGGGATAAATATGAATCTGAACACAAATTAGTTATAAAATACAGCAGAAAGTAAAATCTGAACACCCATTCCTCCTGATGAATGCCTCCGCGTCGTCCTGATAAGGTTCACACATACGGAGAAAGTTGTTGCCATTCATGATGGCAACCTCTCTGTAGTCTTCTCTGTAGAAGTCTGGTGTGGGTGAGGGAGGAGAGGTAGTTGGGTTGGGGATTTCATGTTCTGGGGAGGGAGGAGAGGTGGGTGGGTTAGAGATTGGTCCAGAGGTGCTGACTGGTGACAAAGACGAGGTTGCATTTAGAACATTGTTTGTTGTGTTTATACAACGTGTGGTTCTTCACACCTGCAGCATTACTGCAAAGTTTATCACCATCGTCACATGCAAATGTTTTCTCTCCCATGAGGGGGTGCCGACCGTTCCTCCTAACTGTGAAGGTTTCCTACCCAATCCTCCAGAGATGCTGACTGTTTAGTATGCATGCTTTAGCACGCATGCTATTTTGACTCGCCAAAACCACACATTGGACAATTGGGGGTTTCGAACCTCAGCTTCTCCAGACGGAGGGCTTTGTTCCGCCGCTCTAATTCGGCCAACTTGTCCTGAAGCCCCTGCCGCTCTTCCTCCATCATCCGAATCGAGGATGTGACCTGGCTTCCCACCTCAGCAATGTGCCGTGACACCTCCTTTCTCTAACAATATGTAGAATATTACATTACATTTTCTTAATTATGAAAATAAGCTTGATGCATATTAAAATCTTACTGTGTTCTAAGGCTGTCCCCGAACATTCAGGGTTTGAATGTTCGCTCGTTAAAGGTTGGCACTCAAATCTTAATTTATGGCCTTGAACCATTCGTTTTTATTTTTATTTATTTTATTTATTTTATTTATTTTATTTATTTTATTTATTTTATTTATTTTATTTATTTTATTTTATTTATTTTATTTATTTTATTTATTTTATTTATTTTATTTATTTTATTTATTTTATTATTTATTTATTTTTTACTCAGAAATATATCTCGCCGAGTATGCGATATGCATAATAAGAGTAGGCTACTATGTTCATGTTGTGTTTACAATAATTTGAAAGTCCTGCAAACGGCAGAAGAGACAAACACAGTCACACACACACTATGGCGCTCCATCGGTGCCACGTCAAACCTTGACGTGTCACATGGACACGTGGATTTTTTATGCGTGCGTGCGTGTGTGCGTCCGTTCTGCGCAGACACTACAAAAAGCAAGCGTGGTGTTGCATTAATTGACGTGTCACATGGACGCGTGGATTTTTTTAATGCATGCGTGTGTGCATCCGTTCAGCGCAGAAAGCAACGCTGCTTTCTGCGCTGAACGGACGCATTATATGTGGCTTGCAGCACCGCACACGCGTTACGCATTCGCGTTACTATACTGTGTACTGTACTGCATCGCGTCGTGTGATCGTGTAGCCTAAAAAATATAAATAAAAATTAAATATTAATTAAATAATAAAATAATAAATAATATTGTTTCGCCATTGTAAGCTATCAGCTGCGGCTCCGCCAGAGCAATATTACTAAAGTTTGTTCGGTATCGTTTGTTCATTAATCGTTTGTTCATAATCATTATTATGATTCTTATTTTTAATGAGTTATGGCCTCATTAATTGCTCATTAATTCGGTGTTCATTAATTAACACTGATTGCACAACACAATGGGAGAGTTTATAAGTGTTGCCCGCCCACTGCTGTTTTGCACAGATTAATAGCCAGATTAATTCATAACATATTCAAAGTAGTCTTAATAAATGTCCTCCTCTTCTCTGCTGTGGTCAACATGCTTCAATGCTGGAGACTGAGTGACAGCAGGGTTTGACCTACATTTGAACAGCGCACTCAGGTAATGGCTAATTAATTATTTGGGCGCGCCTCTAAATTCCAATAGCATACTGCATACTCTGTATTGCATTTTATGCTATACAAAAATATTATACATGGGCTGCCTATGCCAAGCCTATTTATAAACTAAATTAAGTTGCAGTCACAGACATGTTTGAATTGGATCCGACTTGGTAGGCTAATCACCGGTGCCATATTATAGTTATAGTTTATATGAGGGAGAGTTTATATGTGGACACCGCTGGTCGCAAGTTTTCCATCCATCTATCTAATGTTTCAACATGGTGCCCATTTAAGTGTTCTGGGTAAAGCATTGCTAACATGTACATACTGAATTAATATCAAAATGTATTTTAATTGGTCCTAAAATAGACTTAAGGGTGGCCTTTTCCCCCACTGTACTCTAAATTATCGGTACTATGATTATTGATTATACACACACACACACACACACACACACACACACACACACACACACACACACACACACACACACACAGCAATCAGTGGATGTACTCAACAATCAACATTGTGATATCGTCAGGTTGAATATTGCAAACAACGTTGCTGTGAGTGCTATGATCCACATGAAAATAACATTGAATTTTCAACTAATGTAATATTATTAAAGTTTTAATAATGCAGAAGCCCTTCTGCTCACAGCTGTAGTCCACTGTGAGGGTCTCACCTATCACCAGCATGGATTCCTCTTCCTCTCCTTCCAGGAGGAACCTACAAAAACATGTCCTATGGCCTGACATCTAAATCATATGCTTGAGCAGACGAATCCCTCTGTACACGTTATTCTGTAAATTTACCCACACATTAATTGGCAAATAAGTTTCTGAGAACACCACCATTAGCTCAATTTTAATGAGTTGTAAAGAAAAGTCTGTTTTTATAATCTGTACGACCTCATGCACTGACTCTTACATTTAAAAATATGACACTACTAGTCAAGATTCTTATATCTTTATTATCCTGATACATGTCCAAGCAGTGTTAATAATACATTAGAATGCATTTGTATAATCGGCCTCAGGTCTTCGAGTGTCACAGAGTGTCTCTGTGTGTGTTCGCACTAAAGAAAAGGTCCAATAACTGACATGCCTTCATATACAAGTCGCATCCAAAACATGTGCTTGGCTCATTCGGATCAACAGTCTCCTGCAGTGTTGCCTCTATTGCAGCCTTCAGTGTCAATTCCGACTCAGGGACAGTGACTGGATGGAACGTATCAGCTGAACCAACTGGTCCGTCATAATCGATGCCGAAGTGGTCTCCCGCTTCCTGTAATGACATGAGTAATGACATCAGCTTTTGTTATGTCTCGTCTTCATACCACACACGCCCAATATGCAAATAATTACTCAAAATAGCCTTCTCTTCTAAAGTAGGTATGTTGCATGTATGTTATTCAGAAAAAGAAAAGAAAAAGCTAATTATTGGCAATTGCATTCATGGGAAAGTTCCAAAAACATGGTCCATATAGTTACACACCGTTACATAACGTAACGAGATGACAATTTACCTCATCAGGAAGGTATCCTTGATTCACCATGAGACCGGAAATCCATAGCTGCTCAGGAGACTTGTTCCCCTCCGATGACGGCGCATGATTGTCCTTGAAAGCATAATGTAGTGAAGGCAGATCAGATACACTTCATTATCTGGATCTAGGGCACCAATGGCCTCCAGGTGGCGTAAGGCTGTGTAGTAATTCCCGCAGACAATGCACCATAAATCTCTCCACAGACATTCGATTCTCTGATTATGCACACTTTTCCCTGTGATGTGGCTTCTCCGTTCTGTGTAGGAAGACGGAAAGAATCAGGTCATCCACTAAACATTAAACTAATTCTGTCAGACTTGGATCATTGTTGTCTCACATTGTTTGTGTAATTCAATTAGATTAGTTATTCATTCTTTTCATAGGCTCTTCACATACATTAATTGTAGTCACCAAGACTACACCAAGACTTCTTGTTGTAATTGTGTATCATTTAAGATTTCATCATCTGACCATTCTCTGTAGATCGGTTAAATGATAATTACTTACATGGAGCA
Source organism: Protomyctophum parallelum (assembly GCF_964188405.1). Taxonomy (NCBI): domain Eukaryota; kingdom Metazoa; phylum Chordata; class Actinopteri; order Myctophiformes; family Myctophidae; genus Protomyctophum; species Protomyctophum parallelum. The sequence goes on from NC_139705.1 coordinate 1,401,538, forward strand.
ACAGCATTTGCTCCTGCAATTCCGCCCCTTCGGCGGATTTTGCCATGGGCAATTTGGTGGGAGATGGTGAGGACGTGCCGGTGGAATAAATATTTTATAGAATGAAGTATATTTTGTAAACGTTTATAGGTAGCCTTGTTTAATAGGTAACCAAATATCTGTGCACAACCCTACACTGTAGTTCAAATAAACTCAATTAAACAATAGATATTTTAACATTGTCAATATTAAAATATTCTTGAATGTTTCATTTCATTTAATTTCATTTCATTTTATTTCGCACATGGAGTATCACAATACAGTACAAATCATAATAGATAACAATTCATTTGTCTTACATACATCATTTGTTTTTCATACCTATCTGATACACCCATGACGAAAAGGAGCAGGAAGAAGAATAAATTCTTATAAATGCCTGCCCCCTTTTCACTCAAGTTAGTTTTTACTTTAATGATTGGCTCATACACATCCAAACAAAACAAACAAACTAAATAAAACAACAAAAAACTAAAGAGTAAGACTAAACAAGCAAGAAGTTGAGCAATGACACGTGCAAGAAATAATAGCTAACCTATTCGTCGGCTTCATATTGCCTAAATATTAGATTTTTGTAATTCATTTTAAATTGGCAAATATTTGTACAACGCTTTAAATTGTCATCCAGAGAATTCCACGTTCGGATTCCTGTTACCGATGGACACATCAGTCTTTGAGTGGTCCGTGCAACTTTATGTTTAAAATCAAATGTCCTCCTACTATCCCCACTTTCTGAACTAGGTTCAAATAGCTGTTGTAAATGAACTGGTAATGTTTTGCTTTTTGCTCTGAACATAATTAATAAGGTTTGTAGCTTCACGACATGCTCAAGTTTCAATACCCTCGATTTTATAAATAGACCATTTGTGTGCTCTCTATAATGCACTTTGTGCATGATTCGTACGGCTCTCTTAATGTGTGTTTGTGGTTCTAATGGCTCAAATGAACAGCTCTCAAGACCAAGTTTAGACCAATAGTAAAGGCTTGCTTTTACACTTTTTACTTACTTTGGCTGGATGCTGTCAAAAATCTCCTGTAGAGCAATGGCTCCATATTTGACCCCAAAGAAACACCAAGAAACCTGAGGGGGGAGAGAAATACCTATGAATACAAACACTAGCATGGCGAGCAGTAGATGTAACATGTGAAGAGAAATACCTATGAATACAAACACATGTATGGTGAGCAGTAGATGTAACATATGACAGGCTGTCATACGTTAGATCAGTGGTTCTCAAACTTTTCAGGTCAAAACGCCCCAAAATAATCTTGGAATCACTATAATTGTAGAGAGTTTAGGCATCATATTTTGTTTAGTGTCAGTACCCAGGCTTTATTAAAACAAAAAACATATACATTTTGTTTGACTCAGCTCCAGATATAGAGTGAAAATGGCATTTTTTTAAGTAGTTTGTTGATTACTTTGGTAATTTTAGAGGGATTAAAAAAAATATAGTCATAAAGTAAATTTTTGGTGTGTATGGAATTGTGTAAATAAAATAAGTAAACCGTAGCAATAATTGAAATATTAATTACAGGCCCTTGTAAATAAGAATACAGTATGTAGGTAAATTACATGCATATGGAAACTTAATGAAGGTATTTGTCATATCTGCTCTGTATAATTTGTGAGTATGATACGATGCCCAAAAGGCAAACAGAAATACAATTGTAACGTTCAGATGTTAAATGCAAAAAATATATATAATATTAAATCACAAGTATTGTGTGACAATTAATCATCAACTTATGTGAAATGGTGACAGCCCTACCTTCTGGATCCACCATCCTTATCATCTCCTCCAGATTCAGGGCCTTCAGGCCAGTTGTACTCCAGCCAACGTACTGCATTATTGCCTTAACGGCGCCGGTGGGGAGCAATCCATCCATTGCAGTGTTGGAAACCACGAAGGCTTTATGGTACAAGACGGCGCACAAGCAGTGCTGTGTAAGACATTACACTAAGCTACATTGTGTATAAGACATTACACTAAAGCTACAATGCTTTACAATGAACTGGCATTTACTATGCCATCAAGGACACCAAAATACATTTACCCTGAACATAGCAAATCTACAAGCTAGCTCACAACACATTGTGAGCTTGTAGTTCAGCTATTTTCACCATACAACCAATGGTAGAATAATTTTGTAGTTGCTGTATTATTTACTTGATTATTCACTTACCACTCGTGTCGAGTTGATAACGAGCCTCCTTCGTTGAGATGAAATATTGGCTCAGTGTGTCCCTCACTCCATGTGCTCCCCGACCAGCTCTTTTGCCCCCCATCCTCGCCACAACCTCCATTGGGTTCCCTTCCATCTCATCGAGTCACCTTTGATTATCTGAGGGGTTGTGTAGGTAGTTATGAAGAATGCAGGCTGTCAGTACTGTACAATGGCATCCACTTTAACTGGGTTGAGTTTGATCCTCCTCTGGAAAATCTCCCACCTGGATTCATCTCACCAAAGGGAAGAGTGCCATGGCAGGACAGTATGGCATAATTAGAGTACCCAACTTCAGATTCTGGTCAAGTGGACTCAGGGCTGTCATAATAGGCAAACATTTGACAAAAAGTAACCAATCAAAAAGTTCATAATGGACCGCAATATATCTGGAGCTTCTAAAATGGCCATTTCATCAACACTGCCATTCATACGTGTATTAATTTTATGTATAGGCTATGCATTTTACTTAATTCTTATTTTAATTTTAAACCTTGATGTTCTGTGCACTTTCAAGGCAGAGATGGCAGTGGCATGGCGGGTCGATTCCACCAGTCGGGCTAGCATCAAGTGGGCCAGATCGTGGGTGCCAGTCCTAGACCTCTGCGTCAGGGCTGGATCTGGGTGCCAGTCCTAGACTGGACCTGGTGCCAGTCCTAGACCTATGCGTCAGGGCTGGATCTGGTGCCAGTCCTAGACCTCTGCGTCAGGGCTGGATCTGGTGCCAGTCCTAGACCTCTGCGTCAGGGCTGGATCTGGCCTACTGATGCTAGCTCGGCTGCCTGGTGTCAACCTGCCATGGCTCTGCCCAAATTTGATATTACAAATGAGGAATTGTGAAATCTTAAAAGCAATTAAAACATACCTCAATTTGACTGCAAGCTTTTGTTGTGGTTCTATGGCTTTTCTGTAGTTTGTGTCCATCTTTGTGATGTCGGGTCCAACTATTGAGAGAAGGTGGTCCATTTGAGTTGCACTCATTCTAAAATATTTCCGGTGCCTGACAATGCCCCTGTTTTTTTGTCTTTGTTGATTGAGTTCATGCACCCAAATCCTCTGTGTTCTTCTATGCAGCCTACGGCGTAGCAGAAGAAGTGCAGCAACCTTCTTTCTGTCAAAGTATTTGTTCTGTAGGAATACATAATGTTTTTGACTGTTGTGTTCAAGACAAACAACTGCTTGCATGTGTAGTTGTGTAAAGGACGATGTAACTGCTAGGGTTGGAAATATGGTAATATACAGTAAGTGGTGGACATTAACTAAGTACACTTTAATAAAGTTTTTGCAAGCAACTGACTAATTATTTTTATTTACTCCACTACATATCTAGTTAAATAATGTTAGAGTACAAAGCATACCTTTCTGACTGCCATGTTTAGTGAAAATGGGCATAGCTGCAAGCTATTTAACTTTTTTTGGGTTCTAATTTTGTTCAATGGCATACATTATAGGCTTGATTGAAATAAATACATTTAGCATGGCTACCTGAGTTCAGTATAAGCCTACATTGTCCAATGTACAGTAGAGTAGCAGTCTAGGCCTACTGTACATTGGTGGAGTACAGTATACTGTACTGAGTAGACATTATAAACATGAACAAACCAATGAGAGCAGTTTCAAATTAACAGAATTCGTCCTGCCAGATTAATATTGTATATTACATTTTTAATCCACAGCGTGGACCGGACTGGTGACAACCTGAGGGGAAACCCGTGAAGCAGCGTTGGATGGACTGGTGACAACCTGAGGGGGGCCTCGGCAAGCACAGGTTGGGGGATCAGGTTCCTCTCCTTCATGGCCTTGACCTTGAAAGCAGATTAAAAGTTAAGACAAATGATCCAATCTGTGATCTTAGTGTATAGCCTTTCTCAATGCAAAGCACCACCTTCAGTTAATTTGAGCATCAACTTTTAGTAGGCCTTTTACTGGAGGTCCTAGGCCCCAAAATGACCCCATGAGGAAATGTTGGCCTTTACTAGTTTCAGTTCACCTTCCTTCAACTTTGGGCACTTCCACGTAGACTGACCCAAAGTTGAAACAGTCGCCAGTGGGCCATTTTAGGGCCTAGAGGTCTAGGATAAGACATAAAGGCTGTTTTTGGGTGTGGGAATAACATATTGAAAGATCGGAGTGCAGACCTGACAGGGGTTCCCAACGTTTGAAGTACAAACAAGTCAACAATCTTGTTCACAATGTCAGCAAAACCAAGGAGCTGATGGTGGACTGCAGGTTGCTATGTGGGATCTGTCCAAGGAGCTGATGGTGGACTGCAGGTGGCTATGTGGGATCTGTCGTCTGAAGAAGTTCGGAGCAGACCCTCGCATCATGCTATTCTACAACAGCATTGGGCTCAAGTTGTTGATTGGTTGTTGGAGCTGGGCTCAGGGTGTTGATTGGTTGTTGGAGCTGGGCTCAGGGTGTTGATTGGTTGTTGGAGCTGGGCTCAGGGTGTTGATTGGTTGTTGGAGGGGGGCTCAGGGTGTTGATTGGTTGTTGGAGCTGGGGCTCATACAGCCTTACTGCAGCTCCACCTCCACAGGGAAATGGTCGCTGACGTCCTCTTCCTGGAAAGGAGAATTGACTAGTATAGACACTACAGTGGTTCTTAACCCTTTCAAAGTCAAATTCCTACTATTTGTCACTCACGTTACCACAGTGAAATTTGTTGTCCGCATTTGATACATCTTTTGGAGCGGTGAGCCGCAACCGTGCCGCGCTAAGGAATCATTTGTACAGTCGTTGGTCTGACCGCCCCCATCCAACCCTTGATGCTGATTGCCAAGCAGGGAGGCATTGGGTCTTTGGTTATGACCCGGCTTGGGATCGAACCCCGACCTCCCAGTTTCAGGGCGGACACTAACCACAAGGCCACTGTCTGGCCTTCAGACCGGGACCCCCAAAATAATCATATTTGAACTGGGGACCCCCCAAAATAAGACTACGACTAAAACAAAATAGAAATGTGTTGTCAAAAAAACTGCTACATGGTGTTGATCAGGCGTGCGTGACAACATGCGTGACAACGCAACATGCGTGACAACTTGATGGATAGCCATTTCCTTGTTCATGCCCGTCAGCTGGGGCCTCCAACCTATTGATGAGAGAGTTGAGATGCGCATGGGAGACACGGCCGATTCCGGCCTCTCCGTTATAATGTATTTCACCAACTTTACAAGTGCCGTGAAATATTTTATCCGGGTGGGCAGGGTCTTCCCGGCCGCCTCCAGCACCATCTCCAGTCTGAAACAAATTTAGTCAGCTCTTCAGCTTAAGGGACAACACCAGTAGGAGGAGAAAAACACATGATACAACTTTGTGTAAACTATACTTACTGGCGCAGATCATCATGCTGGATGAGGAACTTCCACTGGCTGAACGCCACCCCTTGACCAGCATCCTCCCAGCAAATCATCAAATATTTTATAATGGCCCGGAACGTAACCATACACGGACTGGGCATTCGCAATAGAGCACCGAAGTCCTGACGTCACTGTCGGTAGAGGGCGTCAGTCCCCAGGTTCATGTATTTTTTATTTGCATTATAATCCCCATAGGAGGATTATAATGCAGTACTGCAGTACTGCGTTTGAAAAATAAACCAATCACCCCGGCCTTTTCACTCATATGGATTATGAAGCATCGACTGAAGGGGGAAATGTACAAATATACCCAAAGAGTAACAAAATAAGCGTTAGAAACGAGTCAAATAACCCAGAGACTACATTTCCGGGTAGGCGGGTGGCTGCATCTGCCTGTCGCACAACATAAACTGAATGTTAATTACGTTTATTTTTATTTTTATTTTATTGATATTTAATGTTTCGTGGTTAGTACGAGTTGAGTCACCACCAGCTGAGCTTATGTCAACGAGGAATCTCAGGAACGCAATGTGTTGATAGCTGGGCGTGACGTATATTAGCAGCGACATTGCCTTCATATGTAGTTTCAAGGCTTTTGCGGCCACATTAATTCCATTCTCTCCAGAAACTGGTTGTATCAAATATTAATGAACATCATTAACGACACACAGCCACCCCCCTGACAGAAAGGCCGGGTGGTCGGTTTATTTTTCAAACATAGTTCTTATATGAAGCAATCTAAAATCCCCCTATGGGGATGTTACGCACCAGTCTAGGGGATCTGGTACCCAACATGAAATATGACGCTCCCGCCTTCCCCAACTCCCAAGCAGCCACTCAAACAAGGGTTGAAAAGCAAATATAGGTTTATTAACAAAAAATATATTTACAAAAGGGGTAAAGGAGTTTAAGGCAACTGATAGATTAAATAAGAAAATAACTAGAAACAAAATAATCTTCCCTAACATTTCCCTATCCATTGTTTTGTTACCACAACGTGGACCAATGTCTTGGGTCCTCATTGCGGACCCCTTTCCCACCCCTGCAAATATGGGCATGTACGCCAGGCTGCTGTGGACGGGCGAGCCGTTGTGGTGGGCTCTGTTGGTGGCGGGCGAGCTGTGAAGCAGTGGGGACCTGAGGGGGACCTGAGGGTGTGGCCGCTGTGAAGCAGTGGGGACCTGAGGGGGTCCCCACTGCTTGTGCTCTCCTGAGCAACACCCGGGCCCTCGGGATGTGGACCAGCCCCATGGCCACGGGGTGCTTGTAGAAGGGCGACTGATGCTGGCGTGGCCTGTCGCAGTACAGCTGAACAAAGTTCAGTTGTGCCTCTCCAGCATCGGCCGCCCTAAACACCGCGGTCAGTTCTGGCCTGTGGTCTGGCCAGAACTGGGCCCCTGGTAGTTGGCGGCCTCGTGCATGGTGTACGCGGTCGATCCACCACGGACACTGCCACGTGCATGGAGATCGCTTCTACGTCCTGTAGAAGGGCCTCGTGAACGAGGTCCGTGAGGAGGACGGTAGTCGGCGACTTCTGCCCGAACCTGGTGAGGGGTCATCACCCTCAGATATTATCCATATTGACCATTCCGATGGCCTGGTCGAGCATGGCCAACATGAAGTCCTGGTCCTCTGCGACGATGCTAACCTTGGACAGCTCGCTCAGCCGGTTCTTCATGTTTGAGGGTCTGCCCGTGTCCTTCTTGCTAAATCCCTGCAGTATCCCCTGCAGGGCTTTGGCCAGATCCTCCTCAAACTGTCTGCCTCGGTTACTGGCAGCCAGTTTGGAGTTGAGCCAGTGGCTTGGCTCGGTGAGGCTAGCGCGTCCACCCTCCGTCCACATAGGCCAAGGTCTTATCACCGAAGGCCTCATCCTCCTGAGAGGGATGTGCTTTTTCAGAATGGGCCAGTGGTTCGTAAGTCTACCTCTGGCCCTTTCTGGCACCAACAAGTAGTGAATTTTGGCCTTCACGAAGCGTGCATGGGGGATCTGCACCACCACCCCGTCTATGTCGAAGCGGAACAGCTGTTCCGCTAGTTGGAACACAGACGGGGTGGATGGCAACGGGATCCCCCATGCCCCTGTGCACAAACCCTATCAAATTGCCGGCATATTCCTCGACTGAGGAGAGGATATTGGCTGTGTTGAAGACAGCCGCCTCACTGTATCCCTCCAGTGTGGGTGGGGTGTTCTCTAAGATGAGAGGCTCCAGCCCAGGGGCTGGCTCATTCTCAGCCTCAACCACAGCTGGGGGAGAGCATTGTTGGTGCTCGGGGGATGGGATGGGGCTTGGGGGTCCCACAGGGTCAACGTTCACGGCAACGTCCACGTCCATGGCAATGTCCATGGCATCGCCGATGCCAGCCTGGATGTCTAGGTCTAGGGCCAGAAATTGAGCCTCAATTTGATCCAGATCCAAGACATCGAAGCTGGTATTGTCCAGGCTCACGTCCATGTTGGCATCAATTACCCGGTGTAGGCCGTTAATTGTCTCTTCTCTTTACTGACTGAGTTCCATAACATTGCATGGACAGTGGCTGCTGGGTGCACAGACACCGCCTCAAGGAGGCGTGGTGAAGTGGTACTCTGTTCCATCTGTCTCATCTTCCCGAGGTTGTCTTGTTGTGTGCCCACAAACGAAAGAAAATGTATCCTCATGCGTCGTCATCAGTTTCTTTATGTGCCCACAAACGAAAGAAAATGTATCCTCATGCGTCGTCATCAGTTTCTTTATCAATGTTGACTTGCCAGACCCTGAGGGCCCACTCAACACCACCACTGGCAGATTGACATCTATCTCACTTAATATCTGCGCTGCGACTGGGAGTTGTAAGTTTGTATTCACAATTCAGTATACCTAGCAACGCCACTCCATAAACAACAGACTTAAAGTGGTCATAACTGTCGTACACTCTGTTGTCCAGTACCTGTGATGACGACATGTTCTTATTTGTACAGAATTCTTTTTTTTTTACCTTTTGATATGCGACTGCAAGGATTCCCCACACAGCCCGCATGTAGGCACATTCTGCACCTGTGACCAGTTTCCAAGTGTCTTCCCTTTGCTTCCTCTTGTAAGCTGTGGACCTGGCCCACAGGGGGTCCCTGTAGGACAGAGGAGGAACCTGGCTGGAAGGAGGATGGGGAGGAGGGGCGGAGGGACCAGGGGTGGAGGGACCAGGGGTGGAGGAACCAGGGGTGGAGGGACCAGGGGTGGGGGGACCAGGGACGGGCAGAGGTGGAGGAGGGGTGGGCAGAAGTGCAGTGGGCAGAGGAGGGGTGGGCAGAAGCTGAGTAGGCAGAGGTGGAGGAGGGGTGGGTAGAAGGACAGTGTGCAGAGGTGGAGGAGGGGTGGGATGGGGAACAGCGGTTTGAGGAAGAGGTTGGTTGGGAGGAACAGGAGGAAGGGTGTGCACCGCAGCTGACACCACTATGCTTCTCCTTCAATGTTTTTGTGCCTGCCGTGCTGGGGATGTGACTGTACTCTATCTGCGGTTAGTCAGGTTGAGCGAGGATAGGCGGTTGTAGGGGTGCTGGAGTGATGTCCTGGTCGGAGATGGACTGGACCTTTGACATGCTTGCCGGTCTTTTGGTGGAGTGGTAATTTGCCAAATTCCTGTCCTTTATTGTTTTTGCGTTTATTTTTCGGATGGGAACGGAAGCATCAATCAGAATCTGATCGTCCACGCAGACTAGTTGGTGGATCCTGGCGTAGGCTTTGATGATCATCGACTTCTCTGGGCTGGCGCTGGCAGGTTTATTCAACCAGAGAAGTTTCACCAGTGTGTACATGAGGCGGTTGTTCTCTGCACTGCACTGCTCCACATTCGCAGCTGGAGCGTACCGCCTTGACATTTTAATTTGCTGTACCAGCGCAGCTTGGTCCCTTTTGCTGCGGCAGTACAGAGTGTTGCCCCAATGTCTCACGTACAGCAGGTGAAACTTCTGCGGTTGTTTGTCGTGTTCTGCCACCTGGTTCCATGCCTGCAGAATGTTGGTCCTCTCTTCCGTTGTGATGCTCATCCTTGGTCTGGTGCTGAGGCTGTAGTCCACCAGTAAAGAGCAGAAACGTCCAAGGGCTTGGAACCCGGGCAGTGGGTTTATGCTGCAGGCGACCTCCTGTTGTCAAAGACAATAACAATAATGATATGTATGTACTGTATATAGGTTGTTTGTTTTTACGCAAATATAATGCAGAAATAGCAAACACAAAGAGCACAGATCTTGACATGTAATCTAAGTACTTACAAGGGCCGGAGGATGCTCTGTGGATGTGTCATTTGAGACAGGAACAATGCGGTCGACGTCAACCGCAGTGTCACTGTCCTCCGCACCACTCTCGTAGGCCTCGTCTTTCGGGTCGGAGCGACCAGGCTGCAGCACCTCATCCTCATCATGCCTTCGGCCTGGTGGAGACAACAAAACATACTCTCTCCCCATGCCTTCGGCCTGGTGGAGACAACTAAACATACTCTCTCCCCATGCCTTCTGCCTGGTGGAGACAATAAAACATAGAGTACTCTCTTCCCATGCCTTCGTCCTGGTGGAGACAACAAAACATACTGTCTCCCTATTCCTTCGGCCTGGTGGAGACAACTAAACATACTCTCTCTCCATGCCTTCTGCCTGGTGGAGACAACTAAACATACTCTCTCCCCATGCCTTCTGCCTGGTGGAGACAACTAAACATACTCTCTCCCCATGCCTTCGTCCTGATGGACACTACTAAACATACTCTCTCCATGCCTTCTGCCTGGTGGAGACAACTAAACATACTCTCTCCCCATGCCTTCTGCCTGGTGGAGACAACTAAACATACTCTCTCCCCATGCCTTCGGCCTGGTGGAGACAACTAAACATACTCTCTCCCCATGCCTTTGGCCTGGTGGAGACAACAAAACATACTGTCTCCCCATGCCTTCGGCCTGGTGGAGACAACTAAACATACTCTCTCTCCATGCCTTATGCCTGGTGGAGACAACCAAACATACTCTCTCCCCATGCCTTCTGCCTGGTGGAGACAACTAAACATACTCTCTCCCTGGTGGAGACAACTAAACATATACTCTCTCCCCATGCCTTTGGCCTGGTGGAGACAACAGGACAAACCACCTTGCCATTAAAATAAAACAATGGATTTAATAGAATAATTAAATGGGTAAAGGTGTTCACAACATTTTAGTCTAGTTTTTATTTGTTCGTTTTAGTCGACGGAAACAACACTGTCCAGTAGTCTGTCATTACCAACAGGGAAATGCTTTGGCCATGTCTCCCCCCCCCCCCCCCCCCCCCCACACCCAATACAAACTGACTTGCAAAAATAACCTTAATATTAGAG